>NC_092104.1:24514601-24857101 GCF_045679555.1 Salvelinus alpinus
GAATGGCACCCCCCTGTCAGTCATCTAGTGTATATATAAATCATTGCTTTATACCAGGGGTTCTTAAACTTTTTCAGTTTGAAACCAAAATTAGAAATGTAACGTCCTCCCATGACCCAAATCTTCCTCCAATGACCCAAATTTAGAATAAATAATGTGTGATTAGAGATGTATTCTCATAACTCGTGACCCACCTCTCACATGCCCAGGGCCCACTTAGGGTCACGATCTATAGTTTAAGAAACCCTGGTTTATACACATACATCTAGGCAAGGCATATTAATATTTCCCTAGTTAGAAAAACTGTCTGACTAGCCCTTAGCAATATTTGTGAACGTTTGTTTTGTTTGACTCAGCCCCTTTTGGCGTTTTCATCAGTCCTATAGAGTAAGGGCATTCTCAGAAAACTTTAATAAAACCTTACATAAAAATACATCTTTCTCACTCCTTATTAAACTGATATGTTTGTTCAGTAACATGTACAAATGTATTAATCAATAAATAGTTTGGTCCCTGTTTTCACTATTTATTTTTATTTTATTTAACCTTTATTTAACCAGGTAGGCAAATTGAGAACACGTTCTCATTTACAATTGCGACCTGGCCAAGATAAAGCAAAGCAGTTCGACACATACAACAACACATAGTTACACATGGAGTAAAACAAACATATAGTCAATAATACAGTGAAAAAAAAAAAAAAAAAAATAAGTCTATATACAATGTGAGCAAGTGAGGTGAGATAAGGGAGGTGAAGGCAAACAAATATATGTATAAATAAATAAAAATATAAAAGGCCATGGAGGCGAAGTGAGTACAACACAGCAAGTAAAATAAAAACTAAAAAAAAAAAAAAAAAAAAAAAATATATATATATATATATATATAAAAAAACAAAAATAAATAAATAAATAAAAAAAAAAAAAAACAATGGAATGGTTGGTTTGCAGTGGAAGAAAGTGCAAAGTAGAGACAGAAATAATGGGTGCAAAGGAGCAAAATACATTAATAAATAAATACAGTAGGTAAAGAGGTAGTTGTTTGGGCTAAATTGTAGATGGGTTATGTACAGGTGCAGTAATCTATGAGCTGCTCTGACAGCTGGTGCTTAAAGCTAGTGAGGGAGATAGGTGTTTCCAGTTTCAGAGATTTTTGTAGTTCGTTCCAGTCATTGGCAGCAGAGAACTGGAAGGAGAGGCGTCCAAAGGAAGAATTGGTTTTGGGGGTGACTAGAGAGATATACCTGCTGGAGCGCGTGCTACAGGTAGGTGCTGCTATGGTGACCAGCGAGCTGAGATAAGGGGGGACTTTACCTAGCAGGGTCTTGTAGATGACCTGGAACCAGTGGGTTTGGCGACGAGTATGAAGCGAGGGCCAGCCAACGAGAGTGTACAGGTCGCAGTGGTGGGTAGTATATGGGGCTTTGGTGACAAAACGGATGGCACTGTGATAGACTGCATCCAATTTATTGAGTAGGGTTTTGGAGGCTATTTTGTAAATGACATCACCGAAGTCGAGGATTGGTAGGATGGTCAGTTTTACAAGGGTATGTTTGGCAGCATGAGTAAAGGATGCTTTGTTGCGGAATAGGAAGCCAATTCTAGATTTGACTTTGGATTGGAGATGATTGATGTGAGTCTGGAAGGAGAGTTTACAGTCTAACCAGACACCTAGGTATTTGTAGGTGTTCACATATTCTAAGTCAGAGCCGTCCAAAGTAGTGATGTTGGACAGGCGGGCAGGAGCAGGCAGTGATCGGTTGAAGAGCATGCATTTGGTTTTACTTGTATTTAAGAGCAGTTGGAGGCCACGGAAGGAGAGTTGTATGGCATTGAAGCTCGCCTGGAGGGTTGTTAACACAGTGTCAAAAGAAGGGCCAGAAGTATACAGAATAGTGTCGTCTGCGTAGAGGTGGATCAGAGAATCACCAGCAGCAAGAGCGACATCATTGATGTAAACAGAGAAGAGAGTCGGTCCAAGAATTGAACCCTGTGGCACCCCCATAGAGACTGCCAGAGGCCCGGACAACAGACCCTCCGATTTGACACACTGAACTCGATCAGAGAAGTAGTTGGTGAACCAGGCGAGGCAATCATTAGAGAAACCAAGGCTGTCGAGTCTGCCAATGAGGATGTGGTGATTGACAGAGTCAAAGGCCTTGGCCAGGTCAATGAATACGGCTGCACAGTATTGTTTCCTATCGATGGCGGTTACGATATCGTTTATGACCTTGAGCGTGGCTGAGGTGCACCCATGACCAGCTCTGAAACCAGATTGCATTGCGGAGAAGGTGTGGTGGGATTCGAAATGGTCGGTAATCTGTTTGTTGACTTGGCTTTCGAAGACCTTAGAAAGGCAGGGTAGGATAGATATAGGTCTGTAGCAGTTAGGGTCAAGGGTGTCCCCCCCTTTGAAGAGGGGGATAACCGCAGCTGCTTTCCAATCTTTGGGGATCTCAGACGACACGAAAGAGAGGTTGAAGAGGCTAGTAATAGGGGTGGCAACAATTTCAGCAGATAGTTTTAGAAAGAAAGGGTCCAGATTATCTAGCCCGGCTGATTTGTAAGGGTCCAGATTTTGCAGCTCATTTAGAACATCAGCTGACTGTATTTGGGAGAAAGAGAAATGGGGAAGGCTTGGGCGAGTAGCAGAGGGGAGGGCAGTGCTGTTGTCCGGGGTAGGGGTAGCCAGCTAGCGACAGGGACTAGATTTCAGTCCAATACTGCTTCTCCAAAACAGTTATTTTCCACCCGTATACTTTTTAATAGTTGTTTAAAACGTATAACTTATTGTGTTATTGTCATTACTCTTATTTAGATTTTTAAAAATATTTCACTGCAATGTTGAGGTAGGTCGCAAGTAAGTATTTAATTGCACCATTTACCTGTGTATACGATGAATAACCTTTGATTTAATTAGATACCATTTGATTTGTTGTGCTCTGCAGTATCAGATAATGCACTTCCCCTCTGTGCTGCAATTTCTTTTGCTTCAAGTTTCAAAATTGAATTGAACCAAACTGCCTTTTTCTGAGGCATTATGTTCTTTGAGAAATTTTAAATGTTGATTGCTTATATTTATTGGTTTCTCATCTGTATTGTTGACAGTGTTCAGATTGAGACTACTTTAGGGCTAAAACGTTGACATTAAACAGTCTCAACTATATCCCCTCTCGTTGTTTTGCTGACAATGTTCAAAGAAATCTTCACTGAGCAAAACAGAATTCATATTCCACTAATTCATATTACAAGCAAAAACAGACTAAGGGCATCACCATGATTGATGTCTTTGCTTTGATTTGCTTTGTTCTCTTTCTTTTCAAATCTATCTTTGGTGTTTGGAGAGTACTTAGTGGCTCTTAGATTATAGTTTGTCAGACATTTTCAAACCCCTATACGATCTAATCTAATGTTGAGATGAGTCCACTTCCCTCGCAATTTGAGTCCACACATGCCATGCCATCTGAAAGAAAAGAAAATAAGATGGTGCCTATCTTTTCTATGCATTAAGTATGCATTTAGATTGTAAATGTAATGTACATCTAAACGTAAAATATTATTAGGGATGCTGAAAGCACCTCCACGGTTTACATCCCCACTAATGATCCCAGGCCTGACAAACTCCCATTGGGCTGGTCTGCTCGTCAACCTGTAGCCCCTTTTTGTTCATCCCATTTCCATTCCCTATTCCTCCACCTGCACCAGTCCCCCCAACCTCAACATGGACCGTGTTGCTTCCCACCTTAGAATTCTTCTTCAACTCCAGCTCAAGGTGGACAGAGTGCATTACATTACCGTCGGTATACACTTTGTTTCTAGCCCCAAATGGGAGAGGATTGGGGTTGCTTGTCGGCTCCCTCAGGCCGACTCCACCCTCTCCACCATTACCCCCACCCCCTGCTCTGCCTTCCCGGTTTCCCCTCCCTGCTACCTCAACCCTATTTCCTGGGCGGCAGCAGGAGTTGGTCTGGTAGACTGCCTGGAAGCCCCTCTTGAAGTTCTCATTGAAGTATCCGTAGATGATGGGGTTGACAGAGGAGTTGGAGAAAGCCAGCCAGTGGGCGAAGGGGAAGATGTATCCGGTCAGGAGCTCCAGCTGCTCCTCGTCCAGCCCTGCGTAGTCTGTCAGCAGCATCAGAGTCCACAGGGGCAGCCAAGACAGCATGAACAGCAGGGCTACTACGATCAGCATCTTGATCACCTTGATCTTCTTCTGTGAGATCAGATGCCTGCCCCCCTCATGCCTGGCTGGAGGAGCAGGATGTGCTGCATCCTGAGGCTCTCTTCTTGACACCACGGAGGTGTAGAGCTTCACCCCGATGCGTCCGTACATGACAGTGATGAGAGCCAGGGGCACCAAGTAGATGTGGGCGAACAGCACTGTGGTGTAGACCTTCCGCATCTTCGGGTCGGCAAAGTTCTCGTAGCAGGAGTACAGGGGGTAAGTCTTGTTGTAGTCCTGGTTATACACCATGTAGTGATCGGCCACTTCCACCACGGTCAGGGCAGCTGCTGAGGGGCACATGATTACCACAGCCAGGACCCAGATCATCGCTATGGTCACCTTGGCAACTATTAGGGTGAGTTTGGGCTGAAAAGGGAACACAATGCAGCGGAACCTGTGGAGAGCGGAAATAGACAGAGGAAAAGGAAGAACACTTGCTGTTTGTTTTTTGGGGCAAGGCAAATCAATTCCAAATCTGTGTGAACTTCCATATTTTATCAACAGCTCTGCAAATCTTTCTCTATCCTTCCTGTCTCTTCTATCTATCCAGCCATCCAATCAACAAGTTTAAACAAGGTTAAATACTGAAGCAAATAAACTGTAAAATAGGTAGAGGAAGAGGCATTGGCATACCTAAAAAGAAAAACAGTAGGTAATTTATGGATCAAATCTACTATTCTCCATTCACCACCACCACCTCTCCTTCACACTACACGCCCCTGCCTCTCTGTAGATCTCCATCATACCAACCTGTCTACTGCGATGGCCACCAGGGTGAAGACTGAGGCAGCTACAGACATCCCCTGCACCAGACCACTCATTTTACACACAGTGTTGGTAAACGGCCAGCCTGTCAACAAAATAAATGACAATTACCAACAACATCATCTTGTAAAATAATTGTAAATAAAGAAATATAGACTTTCCCAGCAGCAATTTGTATAACCTGAGTGTGTACAGTACTAGGCCATATACAGCACAGTGGTGAACACGTGTGTGTTGAGTGGTTAGATTCTGCACAAATGGGAGTATAGATTTGACCCTTCTTCATAGAAGATCTGTGTTCAGTGAAATTAATGACCTTAATGAATGATCTGGCTTATAACCTGGCCTAAACGCCAATTGAGTATAGTATTAACATACTCCCAATTAATTTGCATCCAGTTATTTATTTAAAAAAAATCTTTAACCTTTATTTAACTAGGCAAGTCAGTTAAGAACAAATTCTTATTTACAATGACGGACTGCTCCAGCCAAACCCTAACCTGGACGACTCTGGGCCAATTGTGTGCCGCCATATGGGACTCCCAATCACAGCCGGTTGTGATACAGCCTGGAATCTAACCAGGGTCTGTAGTGACACCTCTAGGACTGAGATGCAGTGCCTTAGACCGCTGTGCCACTCCGGAGCCCAAGTTAGTATGGCTGCAGGCCAGGGAAACATTATAACTGCAGAAACTGCTTTAAAGGCCCAGAGCAGTCAAAATTCAGTTTTTACTGTGCTTTGTATCATATTGTACAACAGCTAATGAAACTAACACTGTAAAAGTGGGATTGTTTTTTTTATCAGTGTTATTTCCTCATAGTTGATGTTTAAAAATAAAATTCACACAGGCCGTTCTAAATCAGCAGGTTTTGCATGGGTGGAGTTTTGGTTCCCTGGTGACATCACCAGGCGGTATAGTCCAGCGGCTAAACATCAAATTTTTTGAAAATTGTGGCTTTTGTGATAGAGGCATCACATTTTACACAGCTAGGAGAAGTCCTTATACGTATTTTAAGCTATAGTGCCATCACATATGTTTTCATATTACCCCAGCTCCCTGGGGCCATATTAGACAGGAGTCACATGGCTATATCATCATACATTATACAGTGCCTTAAGAAAGTATTAATACCACATTTTGTTGTTACAGCCTGAATTCAAAATTGAATACAATACCCCATAATGACAATTTGAAAACATGTTTTTAGACATTTTTGAAAATATATTGAAAATGAAATACCGAAATATCTCATTCACATGAATATTCACACCCCTGAGGCCATACATATATGTTAAAATCACCTTTGGCAGCGATTACAGCTGTGATTCTTTCTGGGTATCTAAGAGCTTTGCCCACCTGGATTGGTTGTCAATCATTGCAAGAGAACCATTTTCAAGTTTTGTCATAGATTTTCAAACTGATTTAAGTCAACATTGTAACTCGGCCACTCAGGAACATTCACTGTCTACTTGGTAAGCAACTTCAGTGTAGATTTGGCCTTGTGTTTTAGGTTATTGTCCTGCTGAAAGATGAATTCATCTCCCAGTGTCTGGTGGAAAGCAGACTGAACCAGGTTTTCCTATAGGAATTTGCGTGAGCTTAGAGCCTTTTCGTTTCTTTTTTATAGTAAAAAACTCCCCAGTCCTGAACAATTACAAGCTTACCCATAACATGATGCAGCCAACACTATGCTTGAAAAAATAGAGAGTAAAACTCAGTAATGTGGTATTATATTTGCCCCAAACATAACTGTATGTCCTGAAAACAAAGCGTTAATTGTTTTGCCACATTTTTGGTAGTATTACTTTAGTGCTTTGTTGCAAACAGGATGCATGTTTTGGAATATATTTTTATTCTGTACAGGCTTCCTTCTTTTGACTCTGTCAATTAGGTTAGTATTGTGGAGTAACTACAATGTTGTTGATCCATCCTTAGACTGGTTTCCTTCCTCTCCTGCAACTGGGTTAGGAAGGACGCCTCTATATTTGTGGTGACTGGGTGTATTGAGACACCATATAAAGTGTCATTAATAATTCACCATGCTCAAAGGGATATTCATTGTCTTTTTTTTACCCTTCGACCAACAGGTACCCTTCTTTGTGAGGCATTGGAAAACCTCTATGTTCTTTGTGGTTGAAACTGTGTTTGAAATTCACTGCCTGACAGAAGGACCTTACAAATAATTGTGTGTGGGGTACAGAGATGAGGTAGTCACTATTATTGCACACAGAGTGAGTCCATGCAACTCGTTAAGCAAAATGTTTACTCCTGAACTTATTTAGACTTGCCATAACAAAGGGGTTGAATAATTATTGATTTAAGTCATTTCAGCTTTTCATTTTGTATTCATTTGTAAAAATTTCAAAAAACATAAATCCACTTTGACATTATGGGTTATTGTGTGTAGGCCATTGAGAGAATGTCCCAACTGATTCCATACATTGAAACTAGTTCAGTGGAGTTTACTCTTTCCCTCTTTCTCCCTGTAGCAAGCCTCGCTCTTCTCCGCTGTGAGGAAATGGGTGTTTCAGAAATCTGTGATTCATGGAAAAATACAATGTTTTACTGAAAGCTTACCGCCAAATTGGCTATTTTTATCAAAAGTACTATCGGTTTTGTCATGCCTACTCACGCTCCCTCTCTCCGGCGCTCGATGTCGCCGGTCTACTAACCACAGGCCCTGGCAACCATTATTACGCACACCTGCTCCCCATCATTACGCACACCTGGACTTCATCATCACCTTGATTACCTTCCCTCTATTTAGTTCTCAGTAATAAGGCAGTATTGGTGTGTTTTCATGTTCAGTACGCATCCCCTGTTTTGTTCATTTGCCTTGCATCATTGTTATTAACCTCTCCTTCTGCACCTACTTCCTGAGTCTCTGCGTATATGTGAAAACTTGAGTCAGGAAATGTGTACTTTTCCACCTATAACATTTGAAATTATTTTATAGCATTATTTTATGTGACCATCTGACAAGACCAGAGACGGGTAACAGCTGCGCATATGCGCTTGTTGGGGAATCCCTGCTATGTAAAAGGACACTACATCCCCTTACTTTTTGGTGGGAGAAGGAACTGGTTTATGAGAAAAGAATAACCTGCACACTCCTCTTGCTAGTATCACTGCTCTTTATTAAACTTTACGTACTGGCCTCAAGGCCGTCGTCAAAGCTTAATAAAGAGCAGTGTGCGGGTTTGTTCTTTTTTCTCGTGTTATTCAACTGTTACCATGCACCTGCAACAAAGATAGCTCAGCTGTGCAAGTGCCTTTTGAACGAACTGGTTCAAAAGTTTAGAGAGTTATCAAAGGTAAAGTTTGATCTGAAATGTGGAAATCTGAAGAGCTGGTGTTCGGTCCCTGGCTGCAATTTATATATGCAATCTAGGGAAGGCACAAAATGTCACAGATGCAGAAAATTGTTCATAGCAATTAGAAACAAATACGATGTAAATATTACGTTGCTAGGTGTCTGTAGTAAGTACTTAAACGCCGATGACTATGAAATAGATCAAAAATGATGGGGACAGATCCCCGAAGAATACTCAAAGATACAGCTGTTCCTTCTGTATTACCATGGACTGGATCTGGTGCAGGGCCAAAATACAGAGCCGTGTTTGAGAAGAAAAAGCAGCAAAGTGATCGTGTGGAGGTTCAGGTGCGGCCAAAAATATTGGCACCCTTACAATTTTCTTAAATAATTCCCTCTTTATTCTAAAATAAGTTGAAATTGAAAATAAATGTTGGTCTCCACACCTTGGTATTGGATTCCCAACATGACAGAACCAATTTTATTTTTGTAAATTTAAGTTAAATAAAGACAAAGGGCATGGTCAAAATGATTGGCAACCCAGAGCTAGTACCTGGTTGCACAGCTTTTAGCCAAGACAAATGCTGCTTGTAGCCATCAATTAGCTTGTTGCATATTTCTACTGGCAATTTGGCAGCAAACTGCTCTAATTCTTTCATGTTTGAGGGATGCCCTCCACGAACTGCTGTTTCTAGATCTCACCATAGCTTATAGATGTGATTCAGATCTGGACTCTTCGCTGGCCACTCTAGAACAGTCCAGCATTTCTTCTTGAACTATTCCAGGGTGCTTTTGTGTGTTTGGGGTCGTTGTCCTGCTGGCAGGTCAACAACCTTCAACAGAGACAGTTTTTGGACACTGGGTTGAACATTGCACTCCAAAACACCTTGATAATCTGCTGATAAACTAATTTGGGTCACTATACAAACATGATTTCAGTCTTGGAGGTGTGTTTACTGATCGATTCCACAATTGATTAATGATGTTTGTCCCCCATGAGACATTGTAGATGCAGAAGCATATTTCACTTTCTCAAAATAACCAAAATTAATCTAAGATAACGCAAGAAACGTGTAATAAATTGACATTTTTGCATAGGATGTTTTAGCAATTTTATATCTAACTACGGTGTTTGGTGCAGTATTTCTCAAGTTCAAAAATGCGCAAAATGTTGTCTTCTGTAAACAAAGTCAGAGCTGATGGGAAGGTCTGTCTCACTGTATGTTATTGGATAGAGAGCAATCACTGCAGTTGTTCACCCCATGTTAGTGGGCAAATGGACATTTTCAAATCAAAATCCAAACTTAATTTGCCCATTGTGACGCATGGACGTTGCAAACTCTGTTTTAGACAAGACTGACTTCATGACCAACATTATCTTATTACACTTTGTACACAATTTTGAAACTAGAATAGGGATTTGTTTCAAAGGGGTTGTTGCTTTTTAAAGGCAGTCACTCTTTAAAGTAGACCAATATACGGCATATTTGTGTTCTCCACATCACCCCACACATTTTAAGGTATCATTGGGCTTTATTTACCTTTTATTTATGGAGATATGACATGTGCCTACTGTCCAATATTGCCCCATGGAGCTGGTTGGTGGCCATATTGGAAACGGTTGCCAGGGGGGGGGGGGGGGGTAATGGACAAACTCTGTGATGGCACTATAGCCCAACGTAATCATTTAGACATGCCCTAGCGGTGTGTAAAATTTGGTGCCTCTTATTACAAACTTGTCCCTTACAATCAGACCACTCCCAGACAGTCCAAGCCAGGCCTAATTACAGTTTTCACTTAAATCGGCTTGAAAATCTGTGGCAATACTTGAAAATGTCTGTCGAGCAATGATCAACAACCAAACGGACAGAGCTTGCAGACTTTTACATTTACATTACATTTAAGTCATTTAGCAGACGCTCTTATCCAGAGCGACTTACAAATTGGTGCATTCACCTTATGATATCCAGTGGAACAACCACTTTACAATAGTGCATCTAACTCTTTTAAGGGGGGGGGGGGGGGGTTAGAAGGATTACTTTATCCTATCCTAGGTATTCCTTAAAGAGGTGGGGTTTCAGGTGTCTCCGGAAGGTGGTGATTGACTCCGCTGACCTGGCGTCGTGAGGGAGTTTGTTCCACCATTGGGGTGCCAGAGCAGCGAACAGTTTTGACTGGGCTGAGCGGGAACTGTACTTCCTCAGAGGTAGGGAGGCGAGCAGGCCAGAGGTGGATGAACGCAGTGCCCTTGTTTGGGTGTAGGGCCTGATCAGAGCCTGAAGGTACGGAGGTGCCGTTCCCCTCACAGCTCCGTAGGCAAGCACCATGGTCTTGTAGCGGATGCGAGCTTCAACTGGAAGCCAGTGGAGAGAGCGGAGGAGCGGGGTGACGTGAGAGAACTTGGGAAAGTTGAACACCAGACGGGCTGCGGCGTTCTGGATGAGTTGTAGGGGTTTAATGGCACAGGCAGGGAGCCCAGCCAACAGCGAGTTGCAGTAATCCAGACGGGAGATGACAAGTGCCTGGATTAGGACCTGCGCCGCTTCCTGCGTGAGGCAGGGTCGTACTCTGCGAATGTTGTAGAGCATGAACCTACAGGAACGGGTCACCGCCTTGATGTGAGTTGAGAACGACAGGGTGTTGTCCAGGATCACGCCAAGGTTCTTAGCACTCTGGGAGGAGGACACAATGGAGTTGTCAACCGTGATGGCGAGATCATGGAACGGGCAGTCCTTCCCCGGGAGGAAGAGCAGCTCCGTCTTGCCGAGGTTCAGCTTGAGGTGGTGATCCGTCATCCACACTGATATGTCTGCCAGACATGCAGAGATGCGATTCACCACCTGGTTATCAGAGGGGGGAAAGGAGAAGATTAATTGTGTGTCGTCTGCATAGCAATGATAGGAGAGACCATGTGAGGATATGACAGAGCCAAGTGACTTGGTGTATAGCGAGAATAGGAGAGGGCCTAGAACAGAACCCTGGGGGACACCAGTGGTGAGAGCACGTGGTGCGGAGACAGATTCTCGCCACGCCACCTGGTAGGAGCGACCTGTCAGGTAGGACGCAATCCAAGCGTGGACCTTGCCGGAGATGCCCAGCTCGGAGAGGGTGGAGAGGAGGATCTGATGGTTCACAGTATCAAAGGCAGCCGATAGGTCTAGAAGGATGAGAGCAGAGGAGAGAGAGTTAGCTTTAGCAGTGCGGAGCGCCTCCGTGACACAGAGAAGAGCAGTCTCAGTTGAATGACTAGTCTTGAAACCTGACTGATTTGGATCAAGAAGGTCATTCTGAGAGAGATAGCAGGAGAGCTGGCCAAGGACGGCACGTTCAAGAGTTTTGGAGAGAAAAGAAAGAAGGGATACTGGTCTGTAGTTATTGACATCGGAGGGATCGAGTGTAGGTTTTTTCAGAAGGGGTGCAACTCTCGCTCTCTTGAAGACGGAAGGGACGTAGCCAGCGGTCAAGGATGAGTTGATGAGCGAGGTGAGGTAAGGGAGAAGGTCTCCGGAAATGGTCTGGAGAAGAGAGGAGGGGATAGGGTCAAGCGGGCAGGTTGTTGGGCGGCCGGCCGTCACAAGACGCGAGATTTCATCTGGAGAGAGAGGGGAGAAAGAGGTCAAAGCACAGGGTAGGGCAGTGTGAGCAGAACCAGCGGTGTCGTTTGACTTAGCAAACGAGGATCGGATGTCGTCGACCTTATTTTCAAAATGGTTGACGAAGTCATCCGCAGAGAGGGAGGAGGGGGGAGGAGGGGGAGGAGGATTCAGGAGGGAGGAGAAGGTGGCAAAGAGCTTCCTAGGGTTAGAGGCAGATGCTTGGAATTTAGAGTGGTAGAAATTGGCTTTAGCAGCAGAGACAGAAGAGGAGAATGTAGAGAGGAGGGAGTGAAAGGATGCCAGGTCCGCAGGGAGGCGAGTTTTCCTCCATTTCCGCTCGGCTGCCCGGAGCCCTGTTCTGTGAGCTCGCAATGAGTCGTCGAGCCACGGAGCAGGAGGGGAGGACCGAGCCGGCCTGGAGGATAGGGGACATAGAGAGTCAAAGGATGCAGAAAGGGAGGAGAGGAGGGTTGAGGAGGCAGAATCAGGAGATAGGTTGGAGAAGGTTTGAGCAGAGGGAAGAGATGATAGGATGGAAGAGGAGAGAGTAGCGGGGGAGAGAGAGCGAAGGTTGGGACGGCGCGATACCATCCGAGTAGGGGCAGTGTGGGAAGTGTTGGATGAGAGCGAGAGGGAAAAGGATACAAGGTAGTGGTCGGAGACTTGGAGGGGAGTTGCAATGAGATTAGTGGAAGAACAGCATCTAGTAAAGATGAGGTCAAGCGTATTGCCTGCCTTGTGAGTAGGGGGGGAAGGTGAGAGGGTGAGGTCAAAAGAGGAGAGGAGTGGAAAGAAGGAGGCAGAGAGGAATGAGTCAAAGGTAGACGTGGGGAGGTTAAAGTCACCCAGAACTGTGAGAGGTGAGCCATCCTCAGGAAAGGAACTTATCAGGGCGTCAAGCTCATTGATGAACTCTCCAAGGGAACCTGGAGGGCGATAAATGATAAGGATGTTAAGCTTGAAAGGGCTGGTAACTGTGACAGCATGGAATTCAAAGGAGGCGATAGACAGATGGGTCAGGGGAGAAAGAGAAAATGTCCACTTGGGAGAGATGAGGATCCCAGTGCCACCACCCCGCTGACCAGAAGCTCTCGGGGTGTGCGAGAACACGTGGGCAGACGAGGAGAGAGCAGTAGGAGTAGCAGTGTTATCATTGGTAATCCATGTTTCCGTCAGTGCCAAGAAGTCGAGGGACTGGAGGGAAGCATAGGCTGAGATGAACTCTGCCTTGTTGGCCGCAGATCGGCAGTTCCAGAGGCTGCCTGAGACCTGGAACTCCACGTGGGTCGTGCGCGCTGGTACCACCAGGTTAGAGTAGCAGCGGCCACGCGGTGTGAAGCATTTGTATGGTCTGTGCAGAGAGGAGAGAACAGGGATAGACAGACACATAGTTGACAGGCTACAGAAGAGGCTACGCTAATGCAAAGGAGATTGGAATGACAAGTGGACTACACGTCTCGAATGTTCAGAAAGTTAAGCTTACGTTGCAAAAAATCTTATTGACTAAAATGATATAGTACTGCTGGCTGGTGAAATAGGCTAGCTAGCAGTGGCTGCGTTGTTGACTTTGTTTGAAAGTGTAGCTGGCTAGGTAACCTCGACAATTACTCTAGACTACACAATTATCTTGGATACAAAGACGGCTATGTAGCCAGCTAAGATCAAACAAATCAAACTGTTGTACTGTAATGAAATGAAATGTAATACTACCTCTGGAGCGAAGCGGAATGCAACTACTCGCTCCAACCCGGAAGTGCGTATCGTAGAGGGAGAGGCAATAGAAGTGTTGTTTCTTGTATTATTGTCTTTTGTGTCTTTAGAGGACTGCTTCACCTTAATGTCCCCTTTCCCTTTTCTTCTGTCCTTATTTTGTCCCACTTTGTCCCTTCTTTGTCCCTTCTGCCAACTAGACACTCCTTGTTAGCTAGCTAGCTTCTTCCAGGAATGTCCCTAGCAACTGCCTAGCAACAGGTAAACAACTTAGCTAGCTAAGAAAACGGTATAATTTTATGAAAAATTGTTACTTTTTCAAAAGCCTTTCTTCTTTGTTAGCTGCTTGTTTGGTCTCCTATTCAGTTTGCAGTTTTCTTTTGATTTTTTTTCGATGTACTTTACTCTAAAAAAACATTTAAATTTCAATATTTGTAGGAGCTCATCTTTTCAGCTGCTGCTGCTTAATTTGGAACTCCGGAACAAAATTTTAAATAGAATAATGTGCAAAAAATGGTCAAAGTCATAGACTGTTAGGGTATAGACTGTTAGGGTCATTTGAAGTCACAATGAATATAGGAATACACACCCACACTCCGTCTCTGAAGCGTTGTAGATGAGTGTGTGGCGACGGCAGTGGGGATAAGTGACAGGGCTTAAGACACCCATTAGCTAATGGATCTCTGAGAGAAGAGAAACTTCCTCTCTCTCTCCTCCCTGCCACACATCACACCCCCACTGCACTTAACCCCACCGGTCTCATCCCGTCCCTCCCCTCCTCCCTCTCTCCCCTTCCCGTCCCCCTTTCCGTCTATCAGGCTGTCAGGGGTTGGAATGGGTGGGGGGTGGGGTCCTGCCCTCCTCCTAATGCAGGCATGTGATTGATAGATGACTAAGTGAAGATATCATTTAGCAATCAGGGCTGCTGGGCTATTTATCCTGGCTGACAAGGGGGCCGTTAAGCATAGAGCATGCTTGACCTGTGCCTGTGAGGAGGCTGTCGCGGGGTAATGAGAGGGAGGAGGTCTAAATATAATACACTTATAGCTGCCATTCAAACAACACACACTCTGCACCAGACAAGGTGCACTGATGGCCCTAGGATCACTAGTCTAACCATGCTTTCAGTGTGTATGACAGTTCTCTCAATTCTTCTCTCGTCCCCTCTTTTTTCTATTCCACCTCTTTCTCAATGATAGTGTGGGACTATGGTTACCCACAATGCTGTCGGGGGTACGCCAAATAAAAATGTGATTCACATTTTCAAAACTGGAAAATATAAATGTACTGTTTTGAAAATGTGATTCACATTTTCAAAACAGTACATTTATATTTTCCAACGGGGCTATACATTTGGGTGACATTTTTTTCTCGCCTGAGTAGCCTTGTTTCCCTGCTAAAAATAAAATTAAACCATCTAGTGTTCAGCGAAATAACACCACAATGTCAAATACAGGTAGCCTAGTCAAATAATTAACATCTAATCACATTAACTGTCACGTTCTGACCTTAGTTCTTTTGTATTTTCTTTGTTTTAGTATGGTCAGGGCGTGAGTTGGGTGGGTTATCTATGTTTTGTGTTTCTATGTGGGGTTTTTCGTTTGGCCTGATATGGTTCTCAATCAGAGGCAGGTGTTAGTCATTGTCTCTGATTGGGAACCATATTTAGGTAGCCTGTTTTCTGTGGTGTTTTGTAGGTGGTTGTCTTCCGTGTTTGTGTGTTCCACACGGAACTGTTTCGGTTTTCTTATTCTATTCACTTTGTTATTTTTGTCGTGTTCAGTATTATTAAATATAATGGACACTTACCACGCTGCGCATTGGTCCGACCTTTCTTACTCCTCGTCAGATGAGGAGGACGAATTCCGTTACATTAACCATTACTCTCTCGCGGGAAACTTTCACTCTTGCGCAGACATTTTGAAATTAAACATAACAATTTGAAAAATAAGCCACAGCAGTTTTTTGAGCGAGAATAAAGACGACTTGAGTAGTAAGACATGTATAAAAGCAACAGATACCATTAATAAGAAGGGGCTAGAAGCATCTTATATGGTGAGCTACCGAGTGGCTCGGACAGGCAAGCCCCAAACTATTGTGGAAGACTTCATTCTTCCTGCTACCGTGGATATGACTGGGACAATACTGGGGGAAAAGGGCCAGAAAATTATACAGACAATGCCTTCA
The DNA here is from genome assembly GCF_045679555.1 of Salvelinus alpinus. NCBI lineage: Eukaryota > Metazoa > Chordata > Actinopteri > Salmoniformes > Salmonidae > Salvelinus > Salvelinus alpinus. The sequence goes on from NC_092104.1 coordinate 24,530,399, forward strand.
TCAAACAACACTGTTTCACAACGCATTAGTGACATGGGCAGGAGATGTTTTGAAACAATTACTGCTTTGCGTACAAGCCAGTGAATTATATGCGTTACAGCTGGAACTGTAATTCTCTGGGATTCTCTGCCTCTAACCCTATTACAGGGGCTGAGTCACTGGCTTACTGGTGCTCTTTCATGCCGTCCCTGGGAGGGGTGCGTCACTTGAGTGGGTTGAGTTACTGACGTGATCTTCCTGTCTGGGTTGGCGCCCCCCCTTGGTTTGTGCTGTGGTGGAGATCTTTGTGGGCTATACTCGGCCTTGTCTCAGGATTGTAAGTTGGTGGTTGAAGATATCCCTCTAGTGGTGTGGGGGCTGTGCTCTGGCAAAGTGGGTGGGGTTATATCCTTCCTGTTTGGCCCTGTCCGGGGGTTTCTTCTGATGGGGCCACAGTGTCTCCTGACCCCTCCTGTCTCAGCCTCCAGTATTTATGCTGCAGTAGTTTGTGTCGGGGGGCTAGGGTCAGTTGGTTATACCTGGAGTACTTCTCCTATCTTATCCAGTGTCCTGTGTGAATTTAAGTATGCGCTCTCTAATTCTCTCGTTCTCTCTTTCTTTCTCTCTCTCGGAGAACCTGAGCCCTAGGACCATACGTCACGGCAAACCGGGCATGATGACTCCTTGCTGTCCCCAGTCCGCCTGGCCGTGCTGCTATTCCAGTTTCAGCTGTTCTGCCTGCGGTTATGGAACCCCTACCTGTCCCAGACCTGCTGTTTTCAACTCTTAATGATCGGCTATGAAAAGCCAACTGATATTTATTCCTGATTATTATTTGACCATGCTTGTCATTTATGAACATTTTGAAAATCTTGGCTCTCTCTAATTCTCTCCTTCTCTCTTTCTTTTTTTTGTGAGCAAATTAATATTATCTTACGGACAATGTCAAATGTTATATAGCGAAGCACCTGAATGAGCTGAGTGTGCAATTACACAGGTACTTTCCCGAAACGGACGACACAAGAGAGCCTCATCGAAATTGCAACAATCGATTCTGTGAAAATATAATTTAAATCAGAAGCCACTGCCAGATTTCTGGATAGGACTGCACTCAGAGTTGCCTTGGCAAATCACGCTGTTAAGACACTGATGCCCTTTGCAACCACGTACCTACAGTTGAAGTCGGAAGTTTACATACACCTTAGCCAAATACATTTAAACTCAGTTTTAAACAATTCCTTACATTTAATCCAAGTAAACATTCCCTGTCTTAGGTCAGTTAGGATCACCACTATATTATTAGAATGTGAAATGTCAGAATAATAGTAGAGAAATGTATTTATTTCAGCTTTTATTTCTTTCATCACATTCCCAGTGGTTCAGAAGTTTACATGCTACCAAATACTAATTGAGTGTATTGCCTTTAAATTGTTTAACTTAAGTCAAACGTTTCGGAGAGCCTTCCACAAGCTTCCCACAATAAGTTGGGTGAATTTTGGCCCATTCCTCCTGACAAAGCTGGTGTAACTGAGTCAGGTTTGTAGGCCTCCTTGCTCACACACACTTTTTCAGTTCTGCCCACAAATTGTCTATAGGATTGAGGTCAGGGCTTTGTGATGGCCACTCCAATACCTTGACTTTGTTGTCCTTAAGCCATTTTGTCACACATCTGGAAGTATGCTTGGGGTCATTATCCATTTAGAAGACCCATTTGCGACCAAGCATTAACTTCCTGACTGATGTCTTGAGATGTTGCTTCAATATATCTACATAATTTTCCTCCCTCATGATGTCATCTATTTTGTGAACTGTACCAGTCCCTGCTACAGCAAAGCACCCCCACAACATGATGTTGCCACCCCCATGCCCCATGGTTGGGATGGTGTTCTTCAGCTTACAAGCCTCCCCCTTTTTCCTCCAAACATAACGATGGTCATTATGGACAAACAGTTCTATTTTTGTTTCATCAGACCAGAAGACATTTCTCCAAAAAGTACGATCTTTGTCCCTGTGTGCAGTTGCAAACCGTAGTCTGGCTTTTTTTATGGCGGTTTTGGAGCAGTGGCTTCTTCCTTGCTGAGAGTCCTTTCAGGTTGTCGATATAGGACTCGTTTTACTGTGGATATAGATACTTTTGTACCTGTTTCCTCCAGCATCTTCACAAGGTCCTTTGCTGTTGTTCTGGGATTGATTTGCACTTTTCACACCAAAGTACGCTCATCTCTAGGAGACAGAACACATATCCTTCCTGAGCGGTATGACGGATGCGTGGTCCCATGGTGTTTATACTTGCGTACAATTGTTTGTACAGACGGACTTGGTACTTTCAGGAGTTTGGAAATTGCTCCCAAGGATGAACCAGACTTGTGGAGGTCTACAATTTCTTTTCTGAGGTCTTGGCCTATTTCTTTTGATTTTCCCATGATGTCAAGCAAAGAGGCACTGAGTTTGAAGGTAGGCCTTGAAATACATCCACGGGTACACCTCCAATTGACTCAAATGTTGTCAATTAGCCTATCAGAAGCTTCTAAAGCCATTACATCATTTTCTGGAATTTTCCAAGCTGTTTAAAGGCACAGTCAACTTGGTGTATGTAAACTTCTGACCCACTGGAATTGTGATAAGGTGAGTTATACGTGAAATAATCTGTAAACAATTGATGGAAAAATGAATTGTGTCATGCACAAAGTAGATGTCCTAACCGACTTTCCAAAACTATAGTTTGTTAAGAAATTTGTGGAGTGGTTGAAAAACAAGTTTTAATGACTCCAACCTAAGTGTATGTAAACTTCCGACTTCAACTATGTGAGAGTGGATTCTCGGCCCTCACTAGCATGAAAATTAAATACAGGCACAGATTGTGTGTGGAAAATGATTTAAGACAGATTCTCTCCAATCTAACCCAACATTGCAGAGTTACGTGCATGTTTTCAAGCACACCCTTCTCATTAACCTGTGGTGAGTTATTCACAATTTTTGATGAACAAATAAGGTTTTATATGTAAGATGGCTAAATAAAGAGCAAAATTATTGATTATATTATTATTGGTACCCTGGTCCTATAAGAGCTCTTTGTCACTTACCACGAGCCGGGTTGTGACAAAAACTAACACTCATTCTTATGTTTAATAAATGTATCATATAGTGTGTGGCAGGCTTACAATGATGGCAAAAAACAACATTTGAGAGTGCGCTGACCCTGGTGCTAGAGGGAGTACGCAGCTGGAGGTTGAATGTTTGAAGGGGTACAGGACTATAAAAGGTTTGGGAACCACTGCTCTAGAAAATCTCCCACGACAACAGGTGGGTTTTAGTCTTCCATAGTTTTTTTAATTTTAATTTAATTTAACCTTTATTTTACTAGGCAAGTCAGTTAAGAACATATTCTTAATTACAATGATGGCCTACACCAGCCAAACCCGGACGACACTGGGCCAAATGTGCGCTGCCCTATGGGACTCCCAATCATGGCCGGTTGTGATACAGGTTGGAATCGAACCAGGGTCTGTAGTGACGCCTCTAGCAATGAGATGCAGTACCTTTGACCGCTGCGCCACTTAGTTACCTGTCCTCTCTTTATAATATAAAAAACAAACATGTACAAACATTTTAAATGTATAACGTATTTGATTCATACATATTTCTTCGGCTCGTATCACCAAAAGAAGCCAGATTCTTCAGGTCTGGGATGGACTAATTACCGGAATCTGTGTCATCCCTGTCGTAGCTGAATCAGAATTAGTTAGGTAACATAGATAAATAAGATGTTTTATTTACTTTCATAATATGCTTATGTGAGATACTTGTCATTAGAATGTTTCTTTTTGGACTATACTGTCAGCAGTTGCATTTTTCCTTTCTTCTCTAGGGAAAAGTCACTTGGGGCCCAGAGAAGGGAGAGGTGAGGCTTGTCTTTTACATGTCTGGTAATATGCAGAATATCAGAATGGAACATTGTCTTCATATGTGAACAGAATGGAACATTGTCTTCATATGTGAATGTATCTGTTAAACCATGTGAAGGGATGATTAAGGGGGAACCAATTATCTCTTGGCTCCACAATGTCTGTGCACAAGTCACTCCCCTCAGTGAGCTTGTCCAGGAGGGGAGAGAAGAGGTGGTGTATTTGAGATGGGAGTATCTAAAATTGACAATTGATATATGCCATTGGATGAGGTAATGTTTTGGTACTATGAAGTACCAAGAACGAGAAGTAGAACCTCGTTTTAGAGACCAAACTGAACGATAATTTATAGCTAATGCTATCTGGCTATGGGATACTCCTCTCTCAAGTAAAAGGCCATTTGTGAAGTTTCTGAGATCTGTGGTTCGTCATGTAAGTTGAGAGTGGTGTATCTTGGCTATAAAAGATACTAGAATTATTTTGTAAGCACTCTCAGAATTCCTTTATAGACACTGAATTGATCTGAGAGTCAAAGGGCTATGGTGAAGCTCATATAATTAAAGATGAAGTTTAAAATATAACTCTGACTTGTGTGTGGTTTGTAAACTCTCCTCATTTAGTAATACAGGAAATTACCACGACATCCCCCATTCAAGGAACATGTTATTCAACGTTGCTCAGTGACCTCCCACCTTTTAAGTGAAATGTTATCCTACAGGTTGCTGTTGTCCACTAAGGAAGAACAGCTCCACTCCAAGGTAGGTCACCATGTAACACTACAGCCTTTGTGTTCTGTCGAGGGGTCAGGCGTAACTAACCAAGTGTGTAGTGGTGCTGGGCCCTAATGGGGTCAGGAGAAATACTGAAGGACAAAGTTGTCATTGTATAACATTGCTGGGAAAATTGCTGCATCTCTATTGGTTTTCTTCTCTCTGTTCTCTGCTTATCTACATTCTACCCCTGGCATGTTGTGTAACAAAGCTTTACACAGGACAATACATATGCGTTGATCACGGATGCTCAACAATTGTGTTTACTGGCAGTTTATTTGCATGTTTAGACATGAAGCGCAGCGAACCTATTATTGTACTGTATACCTTTTACATCCAGTCATGGTGGTTACATCTTTACCTGCCTCCCACCCTCCTCCTCTATCCATAGCGTGGATCTCATTATGGAGGAAGTTTGCAGCACTGATGTTGCCATGTCCCTGGTCCATTCATTATTCATACATCAACAGACTGAGACTGGCCTGACCCACAGAGATAAAGGCTGGGGAGGAAGGAGGGATGAGTGGTGAAGAGGGATGAGTGGAGGAGAAGAGGAAGGCAGACCCAAGTCATAGACTGTTCTCTCTGCTACCGCACGGCAAGCGGTACCGGAGCGCCAAGTCTAGGTCCAAAAGGCTCCTTAACAGCATTTATACCCCCAAGCCGTAAGACTGCTGAACAATTAATCAAATGGCCACCTGGACTATTTAAATTGACACCCCCCTCCCCCTTTTGTTTTTACTCTGCTGCTACTCGCCCTTTATTATCTATGCATAGTCACTTTACCCCTACCTACATGTACAAATTACCTCGACTAACCTGTACCCCCGCACATTGACTCGGTAACAGTACCCCCTGTATATACAGTAGCCTCGTTATTGTTATTTTATTGTGTAACTTTTTATTTAGCAAATATTTTCATAACTCTATTTATTGAACTGCATTGTTGGTTTAGAGCGTTTAAGTAAGCATTTCACTGCTGTATTTGGCGCATGTGACATAACGTTTGATTTGATTTAAAATGGGCAAATGTTCTTAGAGACTTACCCAGAAAACTCACAGTTGTAATCACTGCCAAAGGTGATTCTAACATGTATTGACTCAGGGTTGTGAATACTAATGTAAATTAGATATTTCTGTATTTCATTTTCAAAAATTTGAATTCAGACCGTAAAACAACAAAATATGGAATAAGTCAAGTGGTGTGCATACTTTCTGAAGACAGTGTACTTAATTGTGACCCAGAAATGATTTAATATTGAGACTAATATTGGGCTTTTAATAGTATTTTATTCATTATTATTCTGTTCTTTTTTCAAATGGTAATAGTTCATTGCAAAACTTAATTGTGCATTCATTTAATACAGTACATTAAGTGAAGCGCATGCTAAGCTTTGTGCAAAATGTTCTCACAAACTCAAGACCAGGCTGTTGTTTCATATGCACCAAAAAGTTAATTTTGCACAATCTGGACATTTGCATAGACACATAATCATCACTCACAGATGGTGATAGAAATACTGAGTAAACTTATTTTATGTTTGCTTTGAAGGATTTGATGAATAAGACATAAGCAGTTAATGAAAAATTCAAATGTGTTTGTATAATGGGGAATCATAACACAAGTGTCATTTTCTATGTCAAATCAAATCCAATTTTATTGGTCACATACACATATTTAGCAGATGTTATTGCAGGTGTAGTGAAATGCTTGTGTTCCTAGTTCCAACAGTGCAGTAGTATCAAACAATTCACAACAATACACACAAATCTCAAAGTAAAAGAAAGGAATTAATAAAGTGACCAGTGATGCCATGTCTATGTACATAGGGCAGCAGCCTCTAAGGTGCAGTGTTGAGTAACCGGGTGGTAGCCGGCTAGTGATGGCTATTTAACAATCTGATGCACCTGTACTGAACTCACCTTCTGGATAATAGCAGGGTGAACAGGCCGTGGCTCGGATGGTTGATGTCGGATGGTTGATGTCCTTGAGAATTATTTTGGCCTTCCTGTGACATCGGGTGCTGTAGGTGTCCTGAAGGGCAGGCAGTGTGCATCTGGTGATGCGTTGGGCAGACTGCACCACCCTCTGGCAAGCCCTGCAGTTGCAGGCGGTTCAGTTGCCATACCTAGCGGTGATATAGCCTGACATTGAGGCTCTCAATGGTGCATCTGTAAAAGTTTGTGAGGGTCTTAGGGGCCAAGCCGCATTTCTTCAGCCTCCAGAGGTTGAAGAGGCACTGTTGCGCCATCTTCCCCACACTGTCTGTGTGGGTGGACTATTTCAGATTGTGTACGCAGAGGAACTTGAAGCTTTTCACCTTCTCCATTGCAGTTCCGTCGATGTGGATGGGGCGTGCTCCCTCTGCTGTCTCCTGAAGTCCACGAACAGTTCCTTCGTTTTGTTGACATTGAGGGAGAGGTTATTTTCCTGGCACCACTCTGCCACGGCCCACACCTCTTTGTAGACCAGGCCTGGGCAATTCCAGTCCTTGGGGGCCTGATTGGAGTCACTTTTCCCCCATCCCTAGCAAACACAATTAAACTAATTGCATTTTTACCTGAAGATCATGATTAGTTGATTATTGGAGTCCAGTGTGTTAGCTGGGGCTGGGGGAAAAGTGTGACACCAATCAGGCCCCTGAGGACTGGAGTTGCCCAGGCCTGCTATAGACTGTCTCGTCATTGTTGGTAATCAGGCCTACTACTGTTGTGTCGTCTGCATACTTGATGATTGAGTTGGCGGCATGGGAGGCCACGCAGTCAAGGGGTGAACACGGAGTACAGGAGGGGGCTGAGCACGCACCCTTGTGGGGCCCCTGAGTTGAGAATCAGCGGAGTGGAGGTGTTGTTTCCTACCTTCACCTCCTGGGGGTGGTCCGTCAGGAAGTCCAGGACCCAGTTGCACAGGGCGGGGTTCAGACCCAGGGGCCCGAGCTTAATGATGAGCTTGGAGGGTACTATGGTGTTGAAGGCTGAGCTGTAGTCAATGAACAGCATTCTTACATAGGTATTCCTCTTGTCCAGATGGGATGGGTCAGTGTGCACTGCGATTGCATCGTCTGTGGATCTATTGGGGCGGTATGCAAATTTAAGTGGGTCTAGGATGTCAGGTAAGGTGGAGGTGATATGATCCTTGACAAGTCTCTCAAAGCACTTCATGATGACAGAATGTAATTAGTTCACGGACAAGTTCTGGCCTGGTTTAGATCTTATCTGTCAGAAAGATATCAATTTGGCTCTGTGGATGGTTTGTCTTCTGACAAATCAACTATACATTTCGGTGTTCATCAAAGTCCCGTTTTAGGACCACTATTGTTTTCACAATATGTTTAACCTCTTGGTGATGTCATTCGGAAACATAATGTTAACTTTCACTGCTATACATTGCGACGAAACATGGTGAAGCCCCAAAATTTCCCTCCCTGGAAGCCTGTGTTTCAGACATAAGGAAGTTGATGGCGGCAAATGTTTTACTTTTAAACTCGGACAAAACATTGATGCTTGTTCTAGGTACCAAGAAACAAAGCGATCTTCTGTTGGATCTGACAATTAATCATGATGGCTGTACAGTCATCGCAAATAAAACTGAAGGACCTCCGCATTACTCTGGACCCTGATCTCTCTTTTGACGAACATATCAAGAATATTTCAAGGACAGCTTATTTCCATCTTCGTAACATTGCAAAATTTAGAAACTTTCTTTCCAAAAATGATTCATTGCTTTGTCGCTTCTAGATTAGACTACTGCAATGCTCTACTTTCCGGCTAAACGGATAAAGCACTAAATAAACTTCAGTTAGTGCTAAACACGGCTGCTAGAAACTTGACTAGAGACAAAAAATGTGACCATATTACTCCAGCACTGGCCTCTCTACACTAGCTTCCTGTTAAGGCTAGGGCAGATTTCAAGGTTTTACTACTTACCTACAAAGCATTACATGGGCTTGCTCCTACTGTAACTATCTTTCCGATTTGGTCCTGCCGTACATACCTAAACGTACGCTACGCGTACGCTACGGTCACAGGACGCAGGCGTCCTTACTGTCCCTAGAATTTCTAAGCAAACAGCTGGAGGCAGGGCTTTCTCCCATAGAGCTCCATTTTTATGGAATGGTCTGCCTATCCATGTGAGAGACGCAGACTCGGTCTCGACCTTTAAGTCTTTACTGAAGACTCATCTCTTCAGTAGGTCCTATAGTGTGTGTAGTCTGGCCCAGGTGTGTGAAGGTGAACGGAAAGGCACTGGAGCAACGGACCACCCTTGCTGTCTCTGCCTGGCCGGTTCCCCTCTCTCCACTGGGATTCTCTGCCTCGAACCCTATTACGGGGGCTGAGTCACTGGCTTACTGGTGCTCTTCCATGCCGTCCCTAGGAGGGGTGCATCACTTGAGTGGGTTGAGTCACTGATGTGATCTTCCTGTCCGTGTTGGCGCCCCCCTCGGGGTCGTGCCGTGGGGGAGATCTTCATGGGCTATACTCGGCCTTGTCTCTGGGTAGTAGGTTGGAGGTTGAAGAAATCCCTCTAGTGGTGTGGGGTCTGTGCTTTGGCAAAGTGAGTGGGGTTATATCCTGCCTGTTTGGCCCTGTCCAGGTTATTGTCGGACAGGGCCCACATTCTCTCCCGACCCCTCCTGTCTCAGCCTCCAGTATTTATGCTGCAATAGTTTGTGTCGGGGGGCTAGGGTCAGTATGTTATATCTCGAATATTTCTACTGTCTTATCCGGTGTCCTTTGTGAATATAAGTATGCTCCCTCTAATTCGCTCTCTTTTTATTCTCTCTTTCTCTTCTCTCGGAGGACCTGAGCCCTAGGACAACGTCTCAGGACTACCTGGCCTGATGACTCCTTGCTGTCTCCAGTCCACCTGGTCATGCTGCTGGTCCAATTTCAACTGTTCTGCCTGCGGCTATGGAACCCTGACCTGTTCACTGGACATGCTACCTTGTCCCGGACCTGTTGTTTTGAACTCTCTCTCTACCGCACCTGCTGTCTGTAACTCTGAATGATCGGCTATGAAAAACCAACTGACATTTACTCTTGAGGTGCTGGCCTGTTGCACCCTCTACAACCACTGTGATTACTATTATCTGACCCTGCTGGTCATCTATGAACTTTTGAACATCTTGGCCATGTTATGTTATAATCTCCACCTGGCACAGCCAGAAGAGGACTGGCCACCCCTCAGAGCCTGGTCCCTCTCTAGGTTTCTTCCTAGGTGCTGGCCTTTCTAGGGAGTTTTTCCTAGCCACCATGCTTCTACATCTTCATTGCTTGCTGTTTGGGGTTTTAGGCTGGGTTTCTGTACAGCACTTTGTGATATCGGCTGATGTAAAAAGGGCTTTATAAATACATTTCATTGATTGACTCAGTTACCTTTGCTTTCTTGGGTACAGGAACAATGGTGGACATATTGAAGCAAGTAGGGACAGAAGACTGGGATAGGGAGAGATTGAATATGTCCGTAAACACTCCAGCCAGCTGGTCTGCCCACGATCTGAGAATGTGGCTAGGGGTGCCGTCTGGGCTGGTAGCCTTGCAAGGGTTAACACGCTTAAATTTCTTACATCGGCCATGAAGAACGAGAGCCCACAGTCCTCGGGAACGGGCCGTATCGGTGGCACAGTGTTATCCTCAAAACGTGCGAAGAAGGCGTTTAGCTTGTCCGGGAGCAAGACGTCGGTGTTGCTCCCGGGCTGTATGTGGGCTGTAATGTCCTATTATGAAGTTATTCAACTATAGATTAGCCATTCTGTGTAGGTACAGATTGACAGTGTACAGTCGTGGCCAAAAGTTTTGAGAATGACACAAATATTAATTTCCACCAAGTTTGCTGCTTCGGTGTCTTTAGATATTTTTGTCAGATGTTACTATGGAATACTGAAGTATAATTACAAGCATTTCATAAGTGTCAAAGGCTTTTATTGACTATTACATGAAGTTGATGCAAAGAGTCAATATTTGCAGTGTTGACCCTTCTTTTTCAAGACCTCTGCAATCCGCCCTGGCATGCTGTCAATTAACTTCTGGGCCACATCCTGACTGATGGCAGCCTATTCTTGCATAATCAATGCTTGGAGTTTGTCAGAATTTGTGGGTTTTTGTTTGTCCACCCGCCTCTTGAGGATTGACCACAAGTTCTCAATGGGATTAAGGTCTGGGGAGTTTCCTGGCCATGGACCCAAAATATACATGTTTTGTTCCCCGAGCCACTTAGTTATCACTTTTGCCTTATGGCAAGGTGCTCCATCATGCTGGAAAAGGCATTGTTCGTCACCAAACTGTCCCGGATGGTTGGGAGAAGTTGCTCTCGGAGGATGTGTTGGTACCATTCTTTATTCATGGCTGTGTTCTTAGGCAAAATTGTGAGTGAGCCCACTCCCTTGGCTGAGAAGCAATCCCACACATGAATGTTCTCAGGATGCTTTACTGTTGGCATGACACAGGACTGATGGTAGCGCTCACCTTGTCTCCTCCGGACAAGCTTTTTTCCGGATGCCCCAAACAATCGGAAAGGGGATTCATCAGAGAAAATGACTTTACCCCAGTCCTCAGCAGTCCAATCCCTGTACCTTTTGCAGAATATCAGTCTGTCCCTGATGTTTTTCCTGGAGAGAAGTGGCTTCTTTGCTGCCCTTCTTGACACGAGGCCATCCTCCAAAAGTCTTTGCCTCACATTGCGTGCAGATGCACTCACACCTGCCTGCTGCCATTCCTGAGCAAGCGCTGTACTGGTGGTGCCCTGATCCAGCAGCTGAATCAACTTTAGGAGACGGTCCTGGCGCTTGCTGGACTTTCTTGGGCGCCCTCAAGCCTTCTTCACAACAATTGAACCGCTCTCCTTGAAGTTCTTGATGATCCGATAAATGGTTGATTTAGGTGCAATCTTACTGCCAGCAATATCCTTGCCTGTGAAGCCCTTTTTATGCAAAGCAATGATGACGGCACGTGAAAGCAATGATGATAGAACGTGGGGAATGGTGAGAGGTAACCTAAAATAACACTGATATTGGTTTGGTTGTTATTTGTGATGTCATTAAAAATGTTATAAAGGAAATATTGTAATTCGAAAAGTATACACACTACATGTACAAAGTTTCCATCCTCTACGTTGTGCATGCTATATGAACAATGATGAAAGTGTTTTTGTTAAGAGAGGGATGTGATTTTAGAAACTATAATTGGAAATTGTGTCTATAACTGAACAGTAAGTAGTCACCGCCACCTTGAGTGAGGTCAGAGAGTGTGTCAGCCTGACGGAACAGCCCTTTTGAATGAACTGTATAAAATGATGAGTTAAGAATTAACATATTAGACCAGAGAGACGTTGAGCTGCAGCTCACGTTTAAAGTGGTTTGAACTCAGAATCTCAACACGAGGTAGAGACAATAAACTCACCTCCCCGACAATCACTGGTACGGCTGATTAGCTGTCCTAAGTAAAGTATCTAGAAACGCGAATTTAAGCGGGACCATTCTACTACTCTCTTCAAACCATTATATTCCACTACTCTCATCACCCCACTGGAAACCATCGACATGGCTGGCTGGCCTATCTTCAAAGAAGCATCTTCTTTGGGAGGAGAATAAACTTGTAGTTCTGTTCAGGACTACACAACAAGTCACCGGATACCGGACGACTGCAGAGAACAACATTAGAAGATGTGTGGGGACACCTTTTGGACAATCAAGGTCTTAGAAGCGTGCTGCGAAAAGGCCCAACCCCCTTTCCAAGGTTGCCCGGTTCAGAAAGATACACAGCGAACAACACGGGAAACAAAAGGCATTTTTCACGTGAATACATTCATGATTTTTCTCCAAGCAGGTGGTGAGTAGTTTATAAATGTAGCAACGTTAAGCGTCTCTGTCCCTCTCTTCCTTTCTCTCCATGTCTTTTGTAACAAGCAGCCATATTGTTGTCAGTTCACTAGGGACCTGTTTCTAATGTATTAAGTGTGTATGTTTATCCTGTGTTACTACTTAGTTAGCTAGTAAATAAATAATTAAACCAAGTTGTGTAGTACTGAATCATCAGTAAGGCTCAGGTTTTTGCAGATGCAAGGATACAACTGTTCAGAATGATGATATGATACGAGGTTATGATTAATAAGTTGACTGTTTATGGATGTGATAGGTTTTTTATTTGTATTTTATTTAACTTATATTTAACTAGGCAAGTCAGTTAAGAACAAATCCTCATTTACAATGACAGCCTAGGAACAGAACGAGGATTTGATCTAACAACCTTTCGGTTACTGGCCCAATGCTCTAACCACTAGGCTACCTGCCACCCCATAGGTAAAGACCTTTAATTCGGGAGAAGGTAACTCTAGAACTGCTCTCGTGGTGCCCCAAATCCTAATGAGTTAATTGTTACATGATTAATTCAATTGGGTAACAATTAAACATAGTTAGTTAATTAGATAAATAACAGTCATCAGATTAATGAAAGTAAATTCACGACAAACATGTAAAAATACTAAATTTTGGCACTTTAGCTAAAGGCACCAATTTCGTGGAACGACCCTGGTACATCCATTTTTGGACTGAATAATGAATGATGTACGCATTGATTCTTGAAGAATATAACTTATAAATGTCTCATGAGCTTAGTTCAACTGCCGTACCACATCGGTATATGTATATGTACACAAACACTAACCTCAAAACATGGTCACACCTGAAATTCTGATGAATCTCTGTTGCCTCTACAATAAATGTCTAAATTGATAATTGTACATTGGCCTATGTCTAATATGATGAGTGTACAGTAGGGTAATGTGGGGTAAATGCCCCCCCCCCCCCCCCATTTGAATTTTCCAACACTTTCCCTGGCTGATTCATAATGATGTGGCATCAACTATGCATGGACATTTTAATATGAGGATTAATTAATTAATCATATTATCCTAATTCACTTTCTAGCAATGTCATGTTAATTATATGCACAGGCAGGATTTGAATTGGCCTTCACATTGGTCTTGGGTTGACAAAAAGATATAAGAGTCCACCAAGTATAACATTTTTAATGCTTATGGGCATCCATTGGTCCCTCCAAAATCCAAACCCAGTCTATGAACGATAACATTAACAGTTATGCAAATTGAGTTCTGAAATAATAGAGTTTAAAAAAATTATAATAATCTGCTTTTGGAAGATAATGTATGAAGAAAATGTCTGGTAGTAAAAGTAGAAAGTCATGAAAGACAATCAGAAGGAAGGATTTTTGATAATATTCCCTCTGTTCGTGTCTCCTTTAATCATTTAATGTTACCTGATATACTTTGTTTACGTTAATTATAATTGTTTGCTTATGTGCTTTCTTTTTGATGAGTCATTCAATTCACAAATGACTTTAACATCTACATACCAGACCTGAGTGGAAATGGATCTGACTCAATCTTTAGAAATTCAATATGGAGTTTTTGATTCTGTGAAAATGATGTGTCACGGATATTACACTATTCATGGATTGTTTCTAGAGTGGAATTAAGTTTGTAATTAAATTCACATTGATCAACACATTCACCTTGATATGGAGTTAAATTAATGGGATGTAATCAGTGGTGTAAAGTACTTAAGTAAAAATACTTTAAAATACAACTTAAGTAGTTTTCGGGGTATCAGTACTTTTCTTTACTATTTATATTTTTGACCATTTTAACTTTTACTTCACTACATTCCTAAAGAAAATAATGTACTTTTTACTCCATACATTTTCCCTGACACCCAAAAGGACTCGTTACATTTTGAATGCTTAACAGGACAGGAAAATTGACAAATTCACACATGCTTTGTTTGTAAATGATGTCTGAGTGTTAGTAGTGGCTATCCATTAAAATAACAAGAACATGCTTTGCTTAATATAAGGAATTTGAAATTATTTATACTTTTACTTTCGATACTTAAGTATATTTAAACCAAATACTTTTATACAAGTAGTATTTTACTGGGTGACTTTCACTTTCACGAGTCATTTTCGATTAAAGTATCTTTACTTTTACTCAAGTTTGACAATTGGGTACTTTTTCCACCACTGGATGTAATAGAGTTGATGATGCTGAGTTGTATTATCCTGCTCAGTTGCATTCGCCAAACTCAGACAGAGTTGCGTTAGCCAGCTCAGACAGAGTTGCGTTCACCAGCTTAGTTAAACCAAGTTGTTTTACCTACCTGTGATGAGGTTGTCCACAAGCGTTGTGGGGATGCAGAAGATGCCCACCAGCAGATCGCTGACTGCCAGGTTGAGGATGAAGAGGTTGGTGACGGTTCTCATGCGACGGTTCCCCAGCACGATCAGACACACCAGTACATTACCCACCATGCACAGCAGGAAGATGAACAGGTAGGCCAGGATGAAGCTAGCAGCCACAGGGAGGGAGTGTTGGTAGTAAGGGAAGTAGGTGATGTTGTTGGTGGTGGTGTAGTTGGAGTCGTTAATAGCTCTGTGGTGGAGGAGGAGGTGATTGGAGGTGGTCAGGGCTGTCATGGTGTCTGAGGAGCCCTCCAGTTCAGTCAGACCCTCCTCTTCACCACTGTTCCACACCTCCATCACTTCTTCCTTCTTCAGGATGGATTGGTCTGATAACACACCACACCTTGTGACACAAACAAAAACATACAATCAGGAACTATTGTGAAACTATAATGTATTCATTCACTGCGTATCCATACAGTGTGTGACAGTGCTGGCCGTACCCTGTGCACGTCAACAAGTTAAAATAACTGGACTGATAAAAATTGTCAAAATCAAATAAATATTTATTAGGCTATAAAACAGATGGTTTTAAAGAAGTTAAAACACACCATGCTAAAAGCTTATTAAACACAACAAAAACTGTTGCTGCAGAGCATATACACTGCTCAAAAAAATAAAGGGAACACTTAAACAACACAATGTAACTCCAAGTCAATCACACTTCTGTGAAATCAAACTGTCCACTTAGGAAGCAACACTGATTGACAATAAATTTCACATGCTGTTGTGCAAATGGAATAGACAAAAGGTGGAAATTATAGGCAATTAGCAAGACACCCCCAATAAAGGAGTGGTTCTGCAGGTGGTGACCACAGACCACTTCTCAGTTCCTATGCTTCCTGGCTGATGTTTTGGTCACTTTTGAATGCTGGCGGTGCTTTCACTCTAGTGGTAGCATGAGACGGAGTCTACAACCCACACAAGTGGCTCAGGTAGTGCAGCTCATCCAGGATGGCACATCAATGCGAGCTGTGGCAAGAAGGTTTGCTGTGTCTGTCAGCGTAGTGTCCAGAGCATGGAGGCGCTACCAGGAGACAGGCCAGTACATCAGGAGACGTGGAGGAGGCCGTAGGAGGGCAACAACCCAGCAGCAGGACCGCTACCTCCGCCTTTGTGCAAGGAGGATTAGGAGGAGCACTGCCAGAGCCCTGCAAAATGACCTCCAGCATGCCACAAATGTGCATGTGTCTGCTCAAACGGTCAGAAACAGACTCCATGAGGGTGGTATGAGGGCCCGACGTCCCCAGGTGGGGGTTGTGCTTTCAGCCCAACACCGTGCAGGACGTTTGGCATTTGCCAGAGAACACCAAGATTGGCAAATTCGCCACTGGCGCCCTGTGCTCTTCACAGATGAAAGCACGCACATGTGACAGACATGACAGAGTCTGGAGACGCCGTGGAGAACGTTCTGCTGCCTGCAACATCCTCCAGCATGACCGGTTTGGCGGTGGGTCAGTCATGGTGTGGGGTGGCATTTCTTTGGGGGGCCGCACAGCCCTCCATGTGCTCGCCAGAGGTAGCCTGACTGCCATTAGGTACCGAGATGAGATCCTCAGACCCCTTGTGAGACCATATGCTGGTGCGGTTGGCCCTGGGTTCTTTCTAATGCAAGACAATGCTAGACCTCATGTGGCTGGAGTGTCAGCAGTTCCTGCAAGAGGAAGGCATTGATGCTATGGACTGGCCCGCCCGTTCCCCAGACCTGAATCCAATTGAGCACATCTGGGACAACATGTCTCGCTCCATCCACCAACGGCACGTTGCACCACAGACTGTCCAGGAGTTGGCGGATGCTTTAGTCCAGGTCTGGGAGGAGATCCCTCAGGAGACCATCCGCCACCTCATCAGGAGCATGCCCAGGCGTTGTAGGGAGGTCATACAGGCACGTGGAGGCCACACACACTACTGAGCCTCATTTTGACTTGTTTTAAGGACATTACATCAAAGTTGGATCAGCCTGTAGTGTGGTTTTCCACTTTAATTTTGAGTGACTCCAAATCCAGACCTCCATGGGTTGATAAATTTGATTTCCATTGATAATTTTTGTGTGATTTTGTAGTCAGCACATTCAACTATGTAAAGAAAAAAGTATTTAATAAGAATGTTTCATTCATTCAGATCTAGGATGTGTTATTTTAGTGTTCCCTTTATTTTTTTGAGCAGTGTATAATGTCTACATCTCCCTCCCACTGTTCAGATAGACCACCTTAAAAGAAACAAACCAATTAACACACTCAAAGATCAACACACCTGAACACACTCAAATTGACAACACAAACGACTGACTGTTGAAGATGAAGTTGATGGTAAATGTTTAAATATATGTAATGGTTTGAACAATGAAACCGTTTTGGGCCCAATTAACACACAAGTAACAGAAACGCACATTTAAAAGGTCTAAATGAAGATGCATTGAATGCAATCAAATTCATCTTCACACAGTGTATCTCCAGTACTTTGAATTGTTCTGTAATTTGTGTAGGAATTTTCATAGCCTACTTATACTGAACCAAAATATAAATGCAACATGTAAAGGGTTGGTCCCATGTTTCCTGAGCTGAAATAAAAGATCCCAGAAATGTTCCATACTGTATGCACAAAAAGTTGTGTTCACAAATTTGTTAGTAAGCATATCTCCTTTGCCAAGATAATTCATCTACCTGACAGGTGTGGCATATCAAGAAACTGATTAAACAGCATGATCATTACACAGGTGCAGTTTGTGCTGGGGAGAATAAAAGTCCACTCTAAAATGGAGACTTAAATACCCTGACCAAGTGAGATATACATGGCGGAGCCTTAATCAAGCTAGTCGTCTTGACTACTTTCTTATGCCATTCTCTCAGGCACTAAAAGTTTAAAAAGTGTTGATAGGGGACAGAATGCAGTCGGATCATCACATAATTGGCATATATATTACAGGATTTCCACGTGGGCGAAGATATTGGAAATGTAATCAAAGCCTACTAGATGATAAATTGTTTAGAACTAGGACAGAAGAATTTATAACAGACTTTTTCCAGACATAACATAGGTACAGCAGATCCCCTTATTGTACAGCAGATCCCCTTATTGTACGGGACACTTTTAAGT
This sequence comes from Salvelinus alpinus, assembly GCF_045679555.1. Taxonomy (NCBI): domain Eukaryota; kingdom Metazoa; phylum Chordata; class Actinopteri; order Salmoniformes; family Salmonidae; genus Salvelinus; species Salvelinus alpinus. Next base: position 24,548,403 of record NC_092104.1, read on the forward strand.
GTGCCTTTAGAGGCCATGCAATTCAGTACTCATCTAAAAAACAAAAGCAATTTAGATCAAAAGAGTCCATATTAACTTCTCTAGGATAGGGGGCAGCATTTTCACGTTTGGATGAAAAGCATACCCAAATTCAACTGCCAGCTACTCATCCCCAGAAGATAAGATATGCATGTTATTAGTAGATTTGGATAGAAAACACTCTGAAGTTTCTAAAACTATTTGAATCATGTCTGTGAGTATAACAGAACTTATTTAGCAGGACAAACCATTCAGATTGTTTTTTTTTAAGAATATTTTTTCATTTCAGTCTCCTCCATCTCCACTAACAAACTAATTGTATGGATTTTTTTCCTAATAATAATTTAAAATTAACATCTGTACAGAAAGACTCATGTGAAGGCCAAATTACAGAGGAGGAACTTCTTGATGCAATTAAAGCCTTTAAGGATGGGAAAACTTCAGGGCTGGATGGCATACCAGCGGAAGTATACCAAACTTTTTTTTATATACTCAGAGGACCATTATTAGCATGTTTTAACCACTCCTATATAAATGGTAGATTATCAGACACGCAACAAGAAGGTCTGATATGATTATTACTGAAACAGGACCCAAATGGTATATATAAAGATCCAGTCCATTTAAAAAATTGGAGACCTCTTACACTTCAGTGTTGTGATGCAAAAATCCTAGCAAAATGCTTGGCGCATAGAATTAAAAAACTATGGTCAGATATTATTCATCCTAAATCAGATTTTTTTTTTACACGGATGATACATTGTAGATAATATAAGACAAGTACTGGAAACAATAGAATACTATGAAATTTCGGGGACACCAGGCCTGGTTTTCATTGCTGATTTTGAAAAGACTTTTGATAAAGTATGACTGGAGTTTATATATAAATGCCTAGAATATTTCAATTTTGGGGAATCTCTTATAAAATGGGTTCAAATTATGTATAGTAACCCTAGGTGTAAAATAGTAAATAATGGCTACATCTCAGAAAGTTTTAAACTATCTAGAGGAGTAAAACAAGGTTGTCCACTATCGGCATATCTATTTATTATTGCCATCGAAATGTTAGCAGATAAATTAGATCAAACAATAATATTAATAGAAAGAGGAGGAAGGGAAGCGCTACTAAGGTACACTATAGTAGATTTTGGTAGATAGAAGGTGCTCTTTGGTAAAAGGGGTAAATTGGTCATCAAAAAGAAAGGAGGACCAAGGCACTCTTCATATAATTAATTAAAATGCCTTTATTAGTATGGCATGTTCAATAGAAACAAAGTTTTTTTTAAACCGACGTGTTTCGGCTGCATGGCCTTCGTCAGGGAGTACTTTAAAAAAACTTTGTTTCTATTGAACATGCCATACTAATAAAGGCATTTTAATTAATTATATGAAGAGTGCCTTGGTCCTCCTTTCTTTTTGATAATATTAAGGGATTAGAAATCCATGGCTTAAAAACTAAGGTGTCATTGTACGCTGATGAGTCAAGTTTTCTTTTAAAACCACAATGAGAATCTCTCCACGGCCTCATAGAGGATCTAGATACTTCTGCTATCCTCTCTGGATTAAAACCAAATTATGATAAGTGTACTATATTACGTATTGGATCACAAAAAAATGCTAATTTCACATTACCATGTAGTTTACCAATTAAATGGTCTGACGGAGATGTGGACATACTCGGTATACAAATCCCAAAAGAAAGAAATGATCTCACTCCAATAAATTTCTATAGAAAGTTAGCAAAAATAGATAAGATCTTGCTACCATGGAAAGGAAAACACCTGTTGATTTATGGAAAAATCACCCTGATTAACTCTTTAGTCATATCACAGTTTACCTATTTGCTTATGGTTTTGCCTACACCTAGTGACCTGCTTTTTAAATTATATGAACAAACAATATTACATTTTATTTGGAACGGCAAGCCAGATAAAATTAAAAGGACCGATTTGTATAACGAATATGAATTCGGAGGGCAGAAATCATTAAATATTAAAGCATTAGACCTCCCACTAAAGGCATCAGTCATATAAAAGTTATACTTAAATCCAAACTGGTTCTCTAGTAAATTGGTAAGAATGTCTCATCCTGTGTTCAAGAAGGGACATTTTCCCTTTATTCAGATTACACCTGCTCACTTTCGGTTGTTTGAAAAGAAAATAATCTCCAAAATATTGTTCTTTTTTTAAACAAGCCTTAGAAAGTTGGTTGCAATTTCAGTTTAATCCACCTGAAAAGACAGAACAAATAATACCACAAATTTGGGGGATTCAACTGAAATATACTAATTGATTTTAAAAAAAGTATTTTTTGAAGAAATGTTTTTAAAAAAGGTATAATTTTTGTGAATGATATCATAAATAGGACTGGTGGAGTTGTCACACATACAGCTAATACAGACATATGGAAATGTCTGCTCTACCCAAAATTACAACCAATTAATTGCAGCATTACCAAAAAAATGGAAGAGGCAAGTAGAAGGGGAAAAAGTAAGGAACTTGTATGTCGGCCCTGTATTAAAGAACCTGAATGGTTAAAGAAAAGTGTGATAAATAAAAACATTTACCAATTTCATTTAACTTCTTCGGGGTAGGTGGCAGTATTCGGAAGTTTGGATGACTGAGGTGCCCAAAGTAAACTGCCTGCTAACTCAGGCCTAGAAGCTAGGATATGCATATACTTGGTAGTATTTGATAGAAAACACTCTGAAGTTTCTAAAACTGTTTGAATGATGTCTGTGAGTATAACAGAACTTATTTGGCAGGCGAAACCCCGAGCACAATCCATCCAGGGATTTGTTTTGTTGTTGAGGTCAATCTGTTTTCCATTAGTTTTCTATGGCAAGCCCGTTTTAATAGAAATTAGCTTGCAGTTCCTATCGCTTCCACTGGATGTCAACAGCCTGTAGAAATGAGAAAGAAGTCAATTAATAATTATGTTAGCAAAAATGTTTATTTTTAATTTACAATCTGTAGAAGCTATGAGAATAGAAAGTTTCAAAACTTTTGTGAAGCATCACTGCACAGTTGAAAAATATATGGCAAATAAAAATCCAAAATGAGATGGGAGGGGTTGAATGGAGCTGAAGGGTGGGACTAATAACACAATAACCAATGTAAAACATACAGGGTCTGTAAAATGTATATAGGTTCAGAACTTTTGTGAAATAGCACAGTTACAAATAGAAATCAAACTGGATGGACATCAGAAATAGAGGAAGGACTAAAAACAAACAAAATATAACTATTGTAAAATAGATTGTATCTGTAAAATGTGTATAAGATACATAAACTGAAGGTAGAAGCGTAAGTGTTTATTGGTTTACTCCAATTGGGTGGTGATAGGGTTTGCCGGGAATAATAAAGGTATATTCTAAAAAAAGTATGTATGTCTATATAGGTATGTGTATGTACAGTGGGGCAAAAAAGTATTTAGTCACCCACCAATTGTGCAAGTTCTCCCACTTAAAAATCGTGAGATTTTGAGTGAAAACCTCCTTCCATCAGCAAGGGCATTGAAGATGAAACGTGGCTGGGTCTTTCAGCAAGACAATGATCCCAAACACACCGCCCGGGCAACGAAGGAGTGGCTTCGTAAGAAGCATTTCAAGGTCCTGGAGTGGCCTAGCCAGTCTCCAGATGTCAACCCCATAGAAAATCTTTGGAGGGAGTTGAAAGTCCGTGTTGCCCAGCAACAGTCCCAAAACATCACTGCTCTAGAGGAGATCTGCATGGAGGAATGGGCCAAAATACCAGCAACAGTGTGTGAAAACCTTGTGAAGACTTACAGAAAACGTTTGACCTCTGTCTTTGCCAACAAAGGGTATATAACAAAGTATTGAGATAAACATTTGTTATTGACCAAATACTTATTTTCCACCATAATTTGCAAATAAATTCATAAAAAATCCTACAATGTGATTTTCTGGATTTTCTTTTCTAATTTTGTCTGTCATAGTTTAAGTGTACCTATGATGAAAATTACAGGCCTCTCTCATCTTTTTAAGTGGGAGAACTTGCACAATTGGTGGCTGACTAAATACTTTTTTGCTCCACTGTATATATGTGTATATGTATGCATGCGTGTATGCATCTGGATATATATTTACCCCAAAAATATATGGGGGATTGGAAATGATGCAGACAATTACATTGATGGAAGCAACATTCTTTCCACAATATTAAGCTGATCCACAAAAAATCTGAAAAAGATGTGCAGTTTTGTCACACAACCCAATGCCACAGAAGTATCAAGTTGAGGGATCGTGCAATTGGCATGCTGACTGCAGGAATGTCCACCAGAGCTGTCGCAAGGGAATTAGTTAATTTCTCTACCATAAGCCACCTCCAACGTCACAGGGGCCCACCCAGGGATGCGTCCCTGCCCAGTCATGTTAAATCCATAAATTAGGACTTAATACATTTATTTCAATTGACTGATTTCCTTCTATGAACTGTAATTCAATACAATCTTCGAAATTGTTGCATGTTGTGTTTATATTTCTGTTCAGTATACTTTGGTCAATACATCACTTCATACTTGGTAGTGCACAAGTTTGCACAAGTTTGGCTAATGTACTCTAACCTCAGACGCACTGAGATGAAGCACAAGGATGCAATTATGTGCACATAAAACTCAAATCCACATGTACAAACTAGAGTGATGACTATTTTTACAGTATATTCAGAAAATAATATAAAACAAGTACTATAATTTAGAACAAATCCATATTTTACAATTGGTAGTAATTGGCTCAGCTGGACTGGACACCTCAACCACTCAACCTGTCCTGGCAGGAATGAAATATTGGTAATGATTCATATTTGTTTCATGACTAATCTTGAGGCTGGTGAAATAATGAAAAATGGAAGCTCTTCAAAATATGAGGCAGAACAATACATTATGTTACCTTTTGTATAATGTAAAAATTACTGCAAACATCACTGAAGCCCTTTTGACCAATAAGCAAGCAGTTCTAAGTGACGCCTCGAAATGTACTGTAAATATACCTTTTTTAAGTAACAAAATGCCCACAACCTCCCCCTCATAGAACTCACTCAAAATTATGTTTATGCCCACGAATAACAATTACTCTAGCGACTATAATGGAGAGGTGTGACACTCTACATTATTGTCTTTATAAACATAGATAATGACTTTGCCACTTAGTAACTGCCACGCAGGGCTACATTCCAGAAGGTTTAGGGTTGCTGACCACCACAGACGAGCTCACTCTCCCTGCCTGTAGGCCTACCATACGATCAGAGCTGGCTGCAGACAATGATCAGCTAGGGGGAAATCAGATTTAACATTTTGATGCCATATTTATAGTTCTAGAAAATATATGCAACAAATTTTCCACCAACAGGTTTGTGTGCCAATGTACCACACAACCAATAAACAAAGCATACCGACTTTGGGTGTTTCAATATTATGGTTTGCGTTTTCAACACCTAAATAAATATACTATGACTATGTCTATCTTGACAAACAGAAAATACATCCATCCCTACCTTATAGGCCTACCCAGTATTGAAGGCTTGGCTTGTCATGAAACTTTTTGGTGTTTTGTAACGATGTCTCTTTCCATTCATCAAATGGCCGCTGCACAGTTTGGATTTTGTCAGTTAAAAACAATGACTTTCAGAAAGTATTCATACACCTGGACTTATTACACATTTTGTTGTGTTACAGCCTGAATAAAAAATGTATTACATAAAAATAATTATCTCACCCCTCTACACACAATAAATACCCCATAATGACGAAGTGAAAACATGTTTTTATTAAATGTTGCTAATTTATTGAAAGTTATTGTAGTATCCTTAAAGGCTTCTTAGAGTTACGACTCATGAGACTTAAGTACGGTTTAGTATTTAATTGTAACTTAGAATTACATTCTCTAATGCACCTGGCTTAAACTACCTGAAGCTTTCTTAAATCATAGTTATATAGGCAGACATAGGAAATAGCTACGGATAGCAGGAAGCAAACCCCCGTCTTGAGTCAATACTGCCATCTATTGGTAAACATAAATATACCAGGTTACTACAGTTATATACAGAAATATCTCACTTAAATAGGTATTCACACCCCTGAGTCAATACGTTGTAAAAGCATATTTGGCAGCAATTACAGCTGAGTCTTTCTGGGTAAGTCTCTAAGAGCTTTCCACACCTGGATTGTGCAAAATTTGCCCATTATTCTTTCAAAAATTCCTCAAGCTCTGTCAAATTGGTTGTTGATCATTGCAAGACAACTCAGCCACTCAGGAACATTCACTCTATTCTTGGTAAGTAACTCCAGTGTATATTTCACCTTGGGTTGTAGGTTACTGCCCTGCTGAAAGGTAAATTATTCTCCCAGTGTATGCTGGAAAGCAGACTGAACCAGGTTTTCCCTTTAGGATTTTGCCTGTGATTTGCTCCATTCCATTTATTTTTATCCTGAAAAACTTCTCAGTCCTGAACAATTACAAGCATACACATAACATGATGCAGTCACAACTATTCTTGAAAATATGGAGAATGGTACCCAGTAATGTGTTTTATTGGATTTGCCCAAAACATAACACTTTGTATTCAGGACAAAAAGTTAATTTCTTTGCCACATTATTTTAGTGCAAACAGGATGCACGTTTTAGAATATTTTTTATTCTGTACAGGCTTCCTTCTTTTCACTCTGTCAATTAGGTTAGTATTGTGAAGTAACTACAATGTTGTTGATCCATCCTCAGTGTTCTCCTATCACAGCCATGAATTAAACTCTGTAATGGTTTTAAATTCCCCATTGGCCTCATGGTGAAATCCCTGAGCGGTTTCCTTCCTCTCCGGCAACTGAATTAGGAAGGACGCTTGTATCTTTGTAGTGACAGGGTGTTTTAATTCTCCATCCAAAGTGTAATTAATAACTTCACCATGATCAAAATGATATTTTTTTTACCCATCTACCAATAGGTGATCTTCTTTGTGAGGCATTGGAAAACCTCCCTGGTCTAAGTCGTTTAATCTGTGTTTGAAATGCACTGCTCGATTGAGGGACCTTACAGATAATAATTGTATGTGATTTTTAAAAGTGACCGGGATTGCACAATAAAGTCAGGGACTTATTTCCATTGTAGTCCCTATTTTTTACATAAATACATATGCAATTACATAGATAACCACTTTATTTCTGTAATGTGTCTATGGTTGGTATGGCTTTGAGTTGCTATGGTAGTTTTGTTCCACTCAACAGTGCCTGTAGATAAAAACTATTTCTTACCAGATAAAGTCTTATATTTAAAAGAGTGAATATTAGAGTCTCTGGCTCTGGTATTATGCTGGTGGACATCGCTAACAAATTTAAAATAGTTAGATAGGTACCTGGGGGCTGAGTCCATGATAATTCTGTGGACCAGACCATGTTAATTAATGCTACTTTTTTCACCCCACAGATAGCCAGCTTAGCTGCATAAATTGCTCGACCTCCAGATGAGTATGAGGGGGTGGGGGCATAATCAAAGTGACAATGGACTAGTGCACAGTCTTTAGGGTGTCTATAGCTAGGTTTTCATCCAATTGGTGACACATTTCATACGAATGTCTAAAATCAGCATAAAAACAATATGCACATTTTCCCATCAGAGTTGTTTCCACCAAATTGAGTTGGAGATAAAAGTCTGTGCCTAAATACATAGTGCATTTAAAAATAACTTGTGTTTAAAAAATAATAAAATACAAGTTAAATGGGTTTGTGATGGAACATTTTATGTTTGTGCTTTTATAATAACCAATGTCTTTGTTCAATGTTTGTGCTTTTCTAATAACATATTTCTGTGTCCATGCGAGTGACTGACGAATAGTGGGGATTCGTTCAGTGTTTTCAATTTGGCAGTAAGCCCAGAACCTTGTTTTGAGAACAAAATTCTCTCCGTTTCAAGGTCTCAGCTTGGAGAGAAGAAGCCTCGTGAGGTATTGGTCGGTCACATGCATGAACCAAGCGTTAATGATGAATTAATTATGAATGATGAATAAGCTAAATCACGCCTGTAAGCAGTATAAGAGATATAACGGGACTGCCCCGAGAGAGCTCCTGACAGACATGTGCTATGGTGCATCAAGTCTGTTGGAACCTCTACAGTTAACCATTAATAAACAATTATTAATTGAAGATTGATTTCGAGTGTCCCTGTGTAGAATTTCCATGACAGGTTTCCATCGCATTTTGAGCGCTAGGCCTACTGGTGGTTTTGTCACCAAAAAATGTTGCGTAGGTATAGCAAATGTGCCCACTAGTGTTGGCACATGCGTTCTAGTCAATAGCTCGCAGAACCAGTGCGGTATAGACTAAATTATGTGATAACTATGGGTAAGAACAAAAATATATGTATTAGTCAAATGGCAGCCAAGCATCGACCATCATGTCACCAAAGTCAGACCCTCGATATTTATTGGAAAGGTGCATCAAGATCACTGTGCAATTTCACCACCCTGTGAAGTTCATAAGTTATTTCATCTGTAGCCTAATAAACTACATGGTTTCCCAAGTCGTAGTGGGAGGACCACACCATACTGTATCATCACATGGCTCCCAAGTGTACTTCAATATGATGGTTATTAAATCAATATTTGCCCATAAAGGCATTTCCACCTCCATTTCTTTAAAAAAAAATAAAAAATTACAGACAGGAAAAAGATCTGACCATGTCAAACAAACAAAGTATCTGTTGGCATTTATAAATTGTACTGAAACTTCCTGTTTCCATCACAGGTGTCGTGATTTTGATTTTATACGTAATGAGTTTACCCACATAACTATAGATGGAAAAGTGGTCATTAACTAGGTTTCCATCCAATTGGCGACAGATTTTTATGCGAATATTCTAAAATCCGCATCAAAACAATACGCACATTTTCCCACCAGAGATGTGTTTCCTTCAAATTGACCTGTAGTGGATAAAAGGCTGTGGGTGATGACATAGTGATTATATAATATATATATTATATAATCACTATATACACATACAGTTGAAGTCGGAAGTTTACATACACTTAGGTTGGAGTCATTAAAACTATTTTTTCAACCACTCCACAAATTTCTTGTGAAGAAACTATAGTTTTGGCAAGTCGGTTAGGACATCTACTTTGTGCATGACAAGTAATTTTTCGAACAATTGTTTACAGATTATTTCACGTATATCTCACTGTATCACAATTCCAGTTAGTCAGAAGTTTACATACACTAAGTTGACTGTGCCTTTAAACAGCTTGGAAAATTCCAGAAAATTATGACATGGCTTTAGAAGCTTCTAATAGGCTAATTGACATCATTTGAGTCAATTGGAGGTGTACCCGTGGATGTATTTCAAGGCCTACCTTCAAACTCAGTGCCTCTTTGCTTGACATCATGGGAAAATCAAAAGAAATCAGCCAAGACTTCCGCAAAAAAAATCCACAAGTCTGGTTCATCCTCGGGAGCAATTTCCAAACACCTGAACGTACTACGTTCATCTGTACAAACAATAGTAGGCAAGTATAAACACGCAGCCGTCATACCGCTCAGGAAGGAGACGTGGTCTGTCTCCTAGAGATGAACGTACTTTGGTGCGAAACGTGCAAATCAATCCCAGAACAGCAAAGGACCTTGTGAAGATGCTGGAGGAAACAGGTACAAAATTATCTATATCCACAATCAACATAACCTGAAAGGCCGCTCAGCTAGGAAGGCACTTCTCCAAAACCGGCATAAAAAAGACAGACTACGGGTTGCAACTGCGCATGGGGACAAAGATAGTACTTTTTGGAGAAATGTCCTCTGGTCTGATTAAACAAAAATAGAACTGTTTGGCCATAATGACCATCGTTATGTTTGGAGGAAAATGGGGTAGGCTTGCAAGCCGAAGAACACCATCCCAACCATGGGGCACGGGGGTGGAAGCATCATGTTGTGGGGGTGCTTTGCTGTAGGAGGGACTGGTGCACTTCACAAAATAGATGGCATCATGAGGGAGGAAAATTATGTGGATATATTGAAGCAACATCTCAAGACATCAGTCAGGAAGTTAAAGCTTGGTCGCAAATGGATCTTCCAAATGGAGAATGACCCCAAGCATACATCCAAACTTGTGGCAAAATGGCTTAAGGACAACAAAGTCAAGGTGTTGGAGTGGCCATCACAAAGCCCTGACCTCATCCTATAGAAAATTTGTGGACAGAACTGGAAAAGCGTGTGCGAGCAAGGAGACCTACAAACCTGACTCAGTTACACCAGCTCTGTCAGGAGGAATGGGCCAAAATTCACCCAACTTATTGTGGAAGGCTACCCGAAACATTTGACCCAAGTTAAACAATTTAAAGGCAATGCTACCGAATACTAATTGAGTGCATGTGTTACGCCTAGGCCATAGAGAGGTTTTTATTCTCTATTTTGTTTAGGCCAGGGTGTGACTAGGGTGGGAATTCTAGTTTCTTTATTTCTATGTTGGTGTGGTTCCCAATCAGAAGCAGCTGTCTATCGTTGTCGCTGATTGGGGATCATATATAAGTTGTCCTTTTTGTTTGGGTTTTGTGGGTAGTTGTTTTCTGATTAGTGTCTGCACCTGACAGGACTGTTTCGGTTTTCCCTCTTATTTTGTTCTAGTGTTTTGAGTAATAAATGTATCATGAACCCTTACCACGCTGCGCTTTGATCCACTCATTCCGACAAGAGCCATGACAGTATGTAAACTTCTGACCCACTTGGAATGTGATAAAATAAATTAAAGCTGAAATAAATAATTCTCTCTACTATTATTCTGACATTTCACATTCTTAAAATAAAGTGGTGATCCTAACTGACCTAAGAGAGGGCATTTTTACTCGGATTAAATGTCAGGAATTGTGAGTTTAAATGCATTTAGCTGAGGTGTATGTAAACTTCCAACTTCAACTGTATATATACACACACACAAATAATTGTTTCCAATTTAATTTAATACATCTTTTGGTTCAACCATAATGCATAATAAGCATCATCAATAGGGGAACATATTGGGTGTACGCTGATAAGCTGTACAAATAATATTTTCATTTATAAAACCTTTTCTTAAAAATTCATTATTCATAATAAACGGCCTGAGATCAAAGTCAATATTCAGACCACTAGGGGTCAATGTTTTTAAATAGGATATCCAGTAGGCCTCCCTCTGTAGTAGTAAGATGTCGATGTTATCTCCTCTCCTTGGTAGATTAACATGCTCAATGCCTGTGTATTTGTGGGAGGACATAGGATGGTTAGCTTCAACAAAGTGAGCTGCTACTGGCTGAACAATGTTCTTACACCTGATTGAGCTGCGGTGTTCAGCTATGCATTGTTTTAATTGTCTTTTTGTTTGTCCTACGTAGGCTTTCCCAGATGAACAGGTGATGAGATAGATTACTCCATTTGTCTTGCAAGAAATGATACCCCTAACAGGAATTTTTCGACCTATATGTGGGTGTCTGAAGAAGGATGTGTTTATAGTGCTATTACACTGTGCACATGAGCCACATTTGTAGTTCCCATTTGGAATGAGTGTCTGAGTGGGCTCAGGGGGCAGGTCAGATCTTACTAAGCTATTCCTAATATGACATAGTGCACATAAAAATAACTTTTGTGATTAAATGCCCATGTACCGAATAAGGAATACAAGTTAAAGATGCTATATGCAAAAATCGCTCCGCCATTTCCTGGCTGCAAAAATTCTAACAGTTCGCCTAATTTCAGTGTGACACAAAACAAGCAGTCATTGTACCATCTAAACCTCGGTGAAATATATTTTCCATGAGCAAAAATATAGAATTTTCAGCTGTTTGAAGCTGTTGTATAGAACCTAAAGTAAAAGAAAACTAAACTTAAAAACGGGAAGCATAGAAATAGCACACATAGAACAGATCCCAAAAAGTTACATATTGCCACTTTAAAATGGGTTTACATCACATTTTCAACTCTACTGATGGTTTTGTAAAACAATACCTGTCTTATTGCGAATGTGTCCACTCTGGTCTTTCTAGCCAACAGCTCGCAGATACAGTGCGGGTAAATCAACCTAAATGATGAGCGAGATTATTTTTATTTGTCAAAAGGCTTCAAAGCATTGATCATCATGTCTCCAGAATAAGACTCTTGATATATATTGGAAAGGAGCATCCATCACCGTGTGCATTTTCACCGCCTTCATAATTCATTTTATCTGTAGCCTAATAAAAGTGCCTTCTTTCCTGAGTCGTAGTGGGAGAACAACACAACATATCACGACTCCAAGTTTACTTCAATAAGATGGTTATTTTGTCAATATGAGGCTAAAGGCATTTCCATCACCATTTCTCACATACTTAATTGTACAGACACAAAAAGATCCCACCTTGTCTTAGCGGATTTTATTTTGTCGACATTTGGAAAATATACCAACAAATTTTGTTTCCATCAGGCCTGTTGTGACATTGTTCATCCAACATACTTTACTCGCATAAAAAGGTTGGATGGAAACCTGGTTACTGTCTATGTTTAACATGGTATACCATCCATGGTTTAAAGGCTTCCTATTGTTGAATGTGAGGTTATTCTAAGACAGCAGGACAGCAGCCAAGTCAATAACCACCATCATGGGACCAGCCTTAACACAGTTAAGTTAGTCCAGGGTCTAAAAGTGGCCGATCATCTTGAGTTCAGTTGTAGCCTACGTTTCTTTAATCAATTTATTAGAGTTATCCGAAATTAATCTCTTCTAGTTCAGCGTCAGTTTGACATCCTCTTGATTGTTATGTTCATTGGCTTTCTGAATTACCGTCTGTCTCTCAGTTGACAAATACTCAGTTCATTTCTGTAATATCTCTTGGGAAATGTGAAGATAGTGATTCAATCATAGCAAATTGTGTGCTAAGTGGTTTGTGATAATATTGTTAAGTAAATGTGTACTGTACAGTAGACACGTCAATCTATTTTACAATCCATCTCCAATTAAATGAGACATTCAGTTGGAATCATTCTAATTATGTCACCATGACTTTGTTTCTTCACGCAATATCGGTACATTTAAATGTTTTCATGCCATCTATTTTAAAAAATATATATTTTACTTGGTACTTATTTTAGACATGATGCTGTAGAATTGAGTTCACTCAGAAAAAGATAATCCAAGCCAGTGGGCACTCATAGGAAAGGACATGGTGGGTATAATGGAGCAGTAATGCCATGCCCATTTTCAATAAAACATTAGATAAGGCAAGAACAATGTTACAGTAAAGTTTGCCACAATTTTTTAACTTTTTAAACCCATTTACTGAGGCAGCTTTATGGTTACATTTGACATCTGGGAAAGTTTACTTTTCAAAACGATTTCCAAGACCACAACCACTTCCCCTTAGACTCTTCGATCCTTTAGTTCACATTGCATCCTTGACGGAGTCATGTACAATGATCATTACATGCTCTCTATGGCTGCGTTTACACAGGCAGCCCAATTATGCTATTTTTTCCCCCCGATAATTGCTATTTTGACAATAATTGGGCAAAATATCAGAATTTGGCTGTCTTTGTTAACACAGCCATTCTATGCTCTCAAAGAATTGTACAATAAGAGACATTTACAATAAGTGACCTTAACCTGACATTTTTTCTGTCATTGCCTTTTTCACAGATACATACTGTACCTTCCTGAAACAGCATACTAGAAGGCCACGGAAAACAGTGAACATATTGTTTGTGTTCCCCTGCTCTGACGTTGATGCCACATGCCAGATCTTACAACACCTGGATAGGTGTTTTACCTATCCGCTAACCACATCATATGCTGTAGCAATCTGGTGCCAGACTGCACAGTCGATGATATGGCACGCAACCATTGGTAGACACATGCAACGTCAGACCAGAAGAACACAAGCATTGCTGACCCTGGCCTGACATATATAGAGGTTGTGTCCGTAATCAAATACCCATACTTGCATTCTAAATAGTAGGCATTTAGGGTATGCGAAAATATAACCTTTTGTAGTATGTGAAATGTAAAAAAAATGTAATATGGTTTAAATGCCAGGATGTCATACTAATTTGTCCAGATCTGCAATAGGCTAAATAGCAATTATATCACACAAAAACATTCTAAGCTGCATACACTTTTTATCTGAATCGACAAGAACAAATAGAAATAGCTGATAGGGCCACCCGGCTCTGCCGCTGCCTATACGCTCACTACGCAAGTTGCGTAGGGCCCCGCAAATTACGAAAGGGCCCCGCCTACCCCTCGTGTCAAAGCAGGTGTCAATGTTTACAACTTCGATGAGAGGATGAAGCGGAACCATCCTTCTGGCCACAAAAAGAGAGAAAAAAAACACCATGAAAGTGAATTGTGGGAACAGCAATCATGTTAACTTGTGTTCTCTTCAAGTTTGATGTCAGCAAATAACAGTAACATTGATGTGCTAGCTTGCAGTGCATCTCTCTCTAGTCTGTCTGTCTTGATAACCTAGCTAGGCAGTGCATCACTCTCTAGTCTGTCTTGCTAACCTAGCTGGGTAGTGCACCTCTCTCTAGTCTGTCTGTCTTGGTAACCTAGCTGGGCAGTGCATCTCTTGGTCTGTCTGTGTCTTGCTAGTTTGCCAGCCACTTTCAGGACTGTGTTCAGTGACTTGGTGCCTGACAAAAGTGAGAGGGAAACAACTATTTGTTACATTTGATAAACGCCAATGGGCAACGGTGTTTATAAACTGCAGCTCGGAAAAGAACCGCATTGCGCGTGAACATGTGTTCATATGCACGTGCACAAAATGAAACTCGAGCTTTCCAACAGCAACCTCTGTGGGGACCAGTCCAGACAATATACGGGCGTGATGACACTCCTCATAGGCGCACAATTTTAAAACAAGACAATGATTATCTAGTCTCTCAGTCAAGGTTTAGTTACAACTCTGGACTAATGCAAGATGGAAAGCAATGGATTGACATTGACTATTGATTTATATATTGAATTTGAAATGTTGATTAGCTGGGCATATGGATGCAGATCTCTCAGTAAATAACCATCAAGTATTCAGCCAAGCCATAGTATAAATAGTATTTTATATTTGAAAATGTATAAAAGGACATCTGGGGGAGCCAGTTTGAATGGCCTAATGCAGCTGATAAAATTAATAATAGTATTGTTATCTATAATTTACAGGTGCTGTGCTTAAGTTTGTCAGTAGAGGAGATGCTGGATCATCAGCCAGCACAAGCACATACTCAGTTGATCCACATCCAGCCAGTACTAACACAGACTCAGTTGATCCACATCCAGCCAGTACTAACACAGACTCAGTTGATCCACATCCAGCCAGTACTAACACAGACTCAGTTGATCCACATCCAGCCAGTACTAACACAGACTCAGTTGATCCACATCCAGCCAGTACTAACACAGACTCAGTTGATCCACATCCAGCCTCAGCCAGTACTAACACAGACTCAGTTGATCCACATCCAGCCAGTACTAACACAGACTCAGTTGATCCACATCCAGCCTCAGCCAGTACTAACACAGACTCAGTTGATCCACATCCAGCCAGTACTAACACAGACCCAGTTGATCCACATCCAGCCAGTACTAACACAGACTCAGTTGATCCACATCCAGCCAGTACTAACACAGACTCAGTTGATCCACATCCAGCCAGTACTAACACAGACCCAGTTGATCCACATCCAGCCAGTACTAACACAGACTCAGTTGATCCACATCCAGCCAGTACTAACACAGACTCAGTTGATCCACATCCAGCCAGTACTAACACAGACTCAGTTGATCCACATCCAGCCTCAGCCAGTACTAACACAGACTCAGTTGATCCACATCCAGCCAGTACTAACACAGACTCAGTTGATCCACATCCAGCCTCAGCCAGTACTAACACAGACTCAGTTGATCCACATCCAGCCAGTACTAACACAGACCCAGTTGATCCACATCCAGCCAGTACTAACACAGACTCAGTTGATCCACATCCAGCCAGTACTAACACAGACTCAGTTGATCCACATCCAGCCAGTACTAACACAGACCCAGTTGATCCACATCCAGCCAGTACTAACACAGACTCAGTTGATCCACATCCAGCCAGTACTAACACAGACTCAGTTGATCCACATCCAGCCAGTACTAACACAGACTCAGTTGATCCACATCCAGCCAGTACTAACACAGACTCAGTTGATCCACATCCAGCCAGTACTAACACAGACTCAGTTGATCCACATCCAGACAGTACTAACACAGACTCAGTTGATCCACATCCAGCCAGTACTAACACAGACTCAGTTGATCCACATCCAGCCAGTACTAACACAGACCCAGTTGATCCACATCCAGCCAGTACTAACACAGACTCAGTTGATCCACATCCAGCCAGTACTAACACAGACTCAGTTGATCCACATCCAGCCAGTACTAACACAGACCCAGTTGATCCACATCCAGCCAGTACTAACACAGACTCAGTTGATCCACATCCAGCCAGTACTAACACAGACTCAGTTGATCCACATCCAGCCAGTACTAACACAGACTCAGTTGATCCACATCCAGCCAGTACTAACACAGACTCAGTTGATCCACATCCAGCCAGTACTAACACAGACCCAGTTGATCCACATCCAGCCAGTACTAACACAGACTCAGTTGATCCACATCCAGCCAGTACTAACACAGACTCAGTTGATCCACATCCAGCCAGTACTAACACAGACCCAGTTGATCCACATCCAGCCAGTACTAACACAGACTCAGTTGATCCACATCCAGCCAGTACTAACACAGACTCAGTTGATCCACATCCAGCCAGTACTAACACAGACTCAGTTGATCCACATCCAGCCAGTACTAACACAGACTCAGTTGATCCACATCCAGCCAGTACTAACACAGACTCAGTTGATCCACATCCAGCCTCAGCCAGTACTAACACAGACTCAGTTGATCCACATCCAGCCTCAGCCAGTACTAACACAGACTCAGTTGATCCACATCCAGCCTCAGCCAGTACTAACACAGACTCAGTTGATCCACATCCAGCCAGTACTAACACAGACCCAGTTGATCCACATCCAGCCAGTACTAACACAGACTCAGTTGATCCACATCCAGCCAGTACTAACACAGACTCAGTTGATCCACATCCAGCCTCAGCCAGTACTAACACAGACCCAGTTGATCCACATCCAGCCAGTACTAACACAGACTCAGTTGATCCACATCCAGCCAGTACTAACACAGACCCAGTTGATCCACATCCAGCCAGTACTAACACAGACTCAGTTGATCCACATCCAGCCAGTACTAACACAGACTCAGTTGATCCACATCCAGCCAGTACTAACACAGACCCAGTACAAAATGGCTTGACATTAACCAGGTTTCCATCCAACCTTTTTATGCGAGTAAAGTAGCCTACATATCTGAAAATATGTCAACACATCAAAGAATGCAGTTTATTAGTCTACAGATTAAATAAATGATGATGAACTTCACATGATGGTGAAAGTGCACAGTGATGAGGTTGATGCTCCTGTCAATAAATATTGAGGGTCATATTCTGGTGACATGATGATCGATGCTTGGCTGCCATTTGACAAATAAAAATAATCTTGTGACAAAACCATCAGTATGCCTAGAGTTGAAAATGCGATGGAAATCCATTTAAGTTGCATTTGTTATTCGGGATTTGGGAATTTAACTGCAAACTGTATTTTTATGTGCACTACATATTTACACACAGTCAATTTGATGGAAAGATAACTCTGATTGGAAAATGCTCCAGGGTTTCCCTTAGCTGGTAATTGTCGGCATTTGGCCAATATTTTTTGTTTTAAGCCCATAAATCAAATTGTATCAGGCCAACTTGTCCAAGAGAGGCTGTCTATCATAGCCTACACCCCGAATTCGCACTTCAGCAGCATTTTCTCACGCCTTGCGTGCACCTGATGCTGAGGAGAGAGCAAAAGAGGAGCCTTGACCAAGGCTACTTTTGATTGCGAAGATGGAGGCTTTTGTCATTGAAGTAAAACAAAAAGTTAGAGGAAAAAAAGTATGCATGGCAGGTGAAAAGCTTACATGGGGAATTTAATCTAAGTTTTAATGGATGTAGTGGAATAACCTGAGAAGAATGCAGGCTACTATGCAACTCCCTATCATTATTGTATATCATTGTTATTATTGTAGGCCTATTTATTAATCTAAACCAGTTCTTTCAATATGCAAATCCTGTTTTGTTTAATTCTGTTGAGACATTTTCATTGGCTAAATTAAATTAGTCTTTTTAATTGTGTGCTCCATATTTAGTTTGAGGTCTGTTGTAAAATAAATAACAGCCTATTTCTGTCATTTGTTGGGTATGGTAGGCACATGCCTTTGTCGGTAATTGCTGCAATATAGCCTGTTCAAAAGTTTTGTGAAGGTTTAAACCAGTTTGCAAGTGTTTGGTTTCATTCTGTTGAGCCATGTTCTTTGGCCAAATTAAGTTCCAACTGTAATGGTGTGTTTGCCTCAATATTGCTTGTATTTTCCCTATAAACAATGGCTTGACTTACTTTTGATATTACCCTAATAAAAGTGTAAAAACTTTTGTGAAGGTTTGGTGTGGCTATTATTCATCTTTAGCTACTGCAAGCCTATGATATTAAGGCAATGTGACCGACGCTCCAACTAACTCTTGAACTTGAAGTGAGGAAGAATGTTTCAGGCCTACCAGAGTTAGTCCTATAATCTAACAATGTAATGCTTATCTCTATACAAAATATTCTGATTGAAAATGTATGAATTAGCCTCCTTCTGTACATCTGTATAGCAGACGGAGTAGCCATCTGACTTTTTAAAAAATGCATCTTGGTGTCATGGCATGCCGCAGGCATATATCCATCTCTCTCTCACTCTCTCTGGGGCTAGGCTTAAGCTTCTCTTCCTTTTATATAGGCAATAACTTTTTTTCAATTAATATCATACAGTGGACACCTAAGCCTATAGGCCAATGCATGCAATGCCCTGATACATTTAGTACTCAAACCTCCAACACCATACGATATGTGGATGTTTTAGGAAGATTAAGCTCAACATTTCTCCACGTTTTCACCATCATTGTAAAACCCTGGTTATTATTTTTGATTTGACAGTCATTTCTGAATATTAGTATGTATTTAATGTGATTAGTGATTCATTTGAAGGTAATAATAAGAAAAAATAATTGTCCCTCATTTTAAGGTTTAAGATAGCTAGGTGAGAGATTTAGTAAGCAAAAATGTTTCTCAATAAGTAGCTATCAGAAAAGTCAAATGCGAGTGTTCGTTCAAGAAGACAATAGACTGAAGGTAGGGAGGGGCATCACTTAGTCATACACACTGTCAATCTGTACCTACACAGTATGCTTGTTACATCCCTTTAACCTGAATCACACTGTAAGAGCCTGCAGTATAATGCCTATCTGAAGGAAGCAGCTGGTATTCAGAATGAAATACAAATTGTATTGTTACCGGGATGGGGTCTGATAAATTGCCTACAGGTGGAGAGGCTGACTTTCACAGCAGTTTGTATCAGAGGGCTGTCTACAACAGAGAGAAGCAATGTTTTCTTATCAACTTCTTATCAGACCCTACTGGGCATTTCCATGTAAAAGGATCCATGAGCACCAACATGTGATAGGAGCATAACAAATTGGATGTCAAATGAAAGCTAAGAATCTATATTTTTGGGAAAATGAAGGCATAGATACATTTCAACTATTTTCCATCTTTGAAATTAGGAATAAGTAAAGGCTTTGATTTCTGGTCAAACAGATGGTAAAGATGTATTAGGAAACATCTACCAGAAGAATTCTTAAAAGCTACCAGAAATACATTAGAACACAATGTTGATGTAAAGACTCCTGCCAACTAACATCAACACTTTTAGGGGGGGCAGAAATTCTTTACCTTCTGTAAGTCTAAGAAATATTGCCTGGTAGACATTTCCTAAGACCCCTTGTGTAATTCCATTACCAAAAACCCACATATCTAAGATATTTTCACATTTGTCTCCCTAATGTGGAGGGAGGGTAATGAAAGTTCACAGAAGTAACAAGTAATGAAAAACCTACCAATTAGTTAGTGATTTTACTGATATAATTTTTTTGTTAATGAATTATTAAGTGGTAAAAATCTGTAAGCGATTTCCTGCAGCTGAATTGGCAAAAATTAGAAATCATATGTCACAAGCTACAGTTGTCACCTGCTAAAATCCTCCCTTCCACCGGCATACTGTTATGTTCAGCGGAAAGCTGTTTCTTTCTCTTTCTGTCAGCTGGTGGTCAAACCAAGAATGTAACAAATCTGGACAATCCCTCCCTCCCGGTCTCGCTCTCTTCCTTTCTCTCCCTCTCTCCACTTACTGTCACCTCTCCCAGCTCTTACTGACACCTACCCATGAGTCCCCTCACTTTCCATTTACTTTAACCAGCATCCTCACCCACTGAACACCAACCGACACCGGACATCCATGGATGTTGAAAAGTGGTTGAAATTTGGTCAGTCCACCATGGCCTTGATGTTAATGTACACAGACGGACCAGACTGGACCAATCTGAACCTATCATAGATGTATGTTTCATAAGTTTGGATAGCACAGTACAGTGAGTAGAGCACAGTAGAGTAAAGTCCAATGCAATACAGTAAAAGAGAGTATAGCAAAGAAAAGTAGAGTATAGTACAGTAGAGTATATTGTACTGTACTCTAGTGTACTGCTATGCTTTACTGTACTCTGCTGTGCTGCACTGTCCAAACTTGTGAGACATGAGAGGAATGACATTCATATCCATAATTATGCATTTCTGTGTAGTACAGATCAGGCACCCATTGATGTAATTATGTTACCGGGTGTAAATCCACTTCACTTACTGTAACCAAAATAGATTTGTTCAAACTTAAGGTGTCATGCCATTGCTGACACCCCAGTCTTTCTGCAGACATCTTTGAATTGTAATTCGGGACAGATATTTAACAATGTCTCTGAAAAACGTGGTTGCATAAAAACCTGAGAGATTATCGTAATTCCTTTAACAAAGTTTGTGTCTGCACAGTTCTTCCATTAAATGTGTTTTTGTAAATTTTTTTGTGGACACAAGTAGTTCTTGTGCAAAGAATATGTTTTGTTCAACACTGAAATCAATGGATTTTGTTTGGCATACAGTACATTTTCAAGTGAATAAACTGAGTCAAAGCGTAATTCCATTTTAGTGGAATTGCCCTACTGCAATATACTGTACCTCTCATACAAAATACAGTGGTTGACTTGCTGCTGACCTCTGGAATGTAGTGTACTGTACTCCTGGAGAACATGGTGTCCACTCTAAAGACCCTGGGTCTCATAAAATAGGCCTATACAGTGAGTATCATAAGTATTCACCCACCTTAGATTGTTTTTTTTGTTTTTTTTAAATTTGCGTCAAAGGGATTGAAAGTAGTGATGCACCGATATGACATTTTTGGCCGATACCGATATCCAATATTTTCCTTGCCCTCCAAAAACCGATACTTAGAATTTTAGAAACCTTTTATGCATTCTAGTTCAGTTAAATAGTTACACACACACACAGATGCAGAGGTCTAAGGCACTGCATCTCAGTGCAAGAGGCATAACAGTCCCTGGTTCGAATCCAGGCTGTAACACATTCGGCCGTGATTGGGAGTCCCACAGGGCGGCGCACAATTGGCCCAGCATCGTCTGGGCCGTCATTGTAAATAAGAATTGGTTTTTAACTGACTTGTCTAGTTAAATAAAGGTCTCACACACACACACTGACCAAAAACGTATTTTGTTGCCATTTACGTATGTCCCCATTACCAGTAAAACATAATCAAAACCCATTTCTTTCACTTACTTGCTGTGCTGTTTTGTTATTCATTTGTTCAGTCATTTCATTCTCAACCAGGATTTCTATGGAACGCAGTTTGGGTCTTTGCATGTCAAAAAATATACACTATTTGACATGTCAAATAAGCTTGTTGACCTATCAGGACCTGAATATGACTGCACGTCATATAATTTAACGCATTCATACATTTTTTACGTAGTTATTAAACATTGTTTACACTAGCACTCCTATTTCATATGTCAAAACGATTCATTGATACGTATGCAATGATGCTGGTAAAGTTGTTTCGCGCACCTACAGTGCTGGTCATAAAAAAAAGCTAGCTAGCTCATGGATGCAAACAGTAGCGGCAGGTAGCCTAGTGGTTAGAGCGTTGGGCCAGTAACTGAAAGGTTGCTAGATCGAATCCCCGAGCTGACAAGGTAAAAATCTGTCATTCTGCCCCTGATCAAGGCAGTTAACCCACTGTTCCTAGGCCGTCATTGTAAATAAGAATTTGTTCTTAAAACTGACTTGCCTAGTTAAATACATTTAAAAAAACAATGTTCTTCCCCAAAAACATAGCAAAATGACAATCTGTGTCATCATAGCAAGGTGTCATCATCTAAAATAAACCTAATTTATAAGACAGTTCTTATTTGATTAATGGTGGTCGGACCCATCTATGTGAAGCTAGCCACAATAAGGATTAGCCACAATAGTGGACATTGCGGTTAGCCTTCAAAATAAGAGTATGGCATAGTTATACTATTTGTATTCATTTGCATCACTGGCAATGACAGTTTTATTTTGAAGGCAAACCGCAAATTCCGCAATTGTGCCTAATCCTTATTGTGGCTAGCTTCACAACACATAACCCAGTCCGGTCGAGCCTCACTAGCCAGACGAAGCTAGCTGGCTGCTTATAACGTTAGCTTTGGGCAACAGGGTCAAGTAGCTGGCTAGCTATTTATTTTCATGAACTGAAGTTCAATTTCAATAGGCGAACAACAAGTGGCAACCTAACTAATACTTACTCACAAGGACTCCTAAATCATTGCTGAGAATAATGAAAATGACTGCAGTTTCTACTGGTCATTGTTTTCAGACTGGTTGTATTGGTGCTAGCTAGGTACCAAGCTAAAGCTAGCTACCCCAGAAGTTGCGGTAGAACAAATTATGCTTTATTACCAACGCGGTATTGTAAACACATGTTTCGTGGTCGGTGTTTGCAGACTTTTTTGTACGGCTTTGACAGTGCTACTGTATAATTTTTGACACGCAAAGACCCAAACGGCGTTCCATAGTATGCATGTCATGAAGCTAACAGCAGTGACGCTATTACTGTGTAACTCCGGTAGTGCAACATCTGAAAAATAGCGCACTTGGTAGTGTGTACCAGTGCTCGACCAGTCGGCGAAAGCCAACATCACCCACGATGGAGAACAGCTGATTGTCAAGGGCAATGCATTCCATTATCTTTAATGGATTTCGCCTTTGAGTTGTCTCGCTGAAATTTCCTTACTCTTTCAAATGACTGCTCTGACTGCTCGAGCTACACAGCAGACATTGTGTGGGCTCGGTTAGGAATGCTGTGTTGCACGTGTAGCGCAAAATTTTACTTTATATAGGTATGCACGGTAGCTTTGACATTCATTTTTGACATCTGCGTTAAACTAGACATCGGCTGATACCGATGTTGGCATTTTTAGCTAATATCGGCCGATTCTGATATGTTCACCGATATATCGTGCATCCCTAATTTAAAGAGATTTAATAGGGATTTTTTTTGTCATTGACCTACACAAAACACTCCACATTGTCAAAGTGAAAAGAAAATTCATACATATTTTTACAAATTCATTAAAAATAAAAATAAATAACACAAAAAAGGATTCATCCCCTTTGTGAGGCGGCAGGTAGCCTAGTGGTTAGAGCGTTGGGCCAGTAACCGAAAGGTTGCTGAATCGAATCCCCGAGCTAACAAAGTAAAGATCTGTCGTTCTGCCCCTGAACAAGGTAGTTAACCCACTGTACCCAGGTAGGCCGGCATTGTAAATAAGAATTTGTTCTTAATTGACTTGCCTAGGTAAATAAAGGTTAAATAAAACATTTAATAAAAAATAGTTTAGGCAAGCCAAAATTAGTTCAGGAGTAAAATGTGGCTTAACAAATTACATAATTTGGACTCACCGTATCAAATAATAGGGGTTGACTATTTTTTAATGACTACCCCTTCCTCTGTCCCCCATACATACAACATTTGTATGATTCCTTGGTCAACCTACATGAAAAAAATACTACAGTTTACTAAAGAATACTAAAGTATAGAACTATATAGTCAACTGTAGTATACTGTAAAATAAAATACTACACACTAATATCCCTCGATCATGTGTAGTACTTACTATAGAATGTTGTAGTATACTGTAGAATTGACCAGTAAATACTACAGTAATATCTGAAAACAAAATACTGTATAAAAAAATGTCAGCAAAAACCCTAATACACCAAATCACTACTTTCTTAATCATTGTAAATACTACAGTATAAAAATGTAAAGATACCCTGATCATTCCCCTCCCCCATACACTTAATATGCACTAGTAATTTTGAGACAAGAAAACTTGTTCAACTTAATATTAAAAACGTGCTCTTTATGAAAGAATATTACAATTAGGTGATTTAAATGAATACAATATTCATCAAGTTACACTACTCAAGAGGCACCTAATTGGTGAAACTACCTAGACGCCCTTATCCAGAGGGACTTACAGTTAGTGCATCCATCTTAAGATAGCTTGGTGAGACAACCGCATATCACAGCCATAGTAAGCAAAACATGTTCCTCAGTAAGTAGCAACAGTATCACCAAAGTCAGTGCTAGTAAGAAAAGACAAATGTGAGTGTTCGTTCAAGAAGACAATAGACTGAAGGTAGGGAGGGGCATCACTTAGTCATATACAGTTGAAGTCGGAAATATACATACACTTAGGTTGGAGCATTAAAACTTGTTTTTCAACCACTCCACAAATTTCTCGTTAACAAACTATGTACATGACACAAGTAATTTTTCAAACAATTGTTTACAGACAGATTTCACTTATAATTCACTGTATCACAATTCCAGTGGGGCAGAAGTTTATATACACTAAGTTGACTGTGCTTTTAAAGAGCGTGGAAAATTCCAGAAAATGATGTCATGGCTTTAGAAGCTTCTGATAGGCTAATTGACATAATTTGAGTCAATTGGATGTATTTCAAGGCCTACCTTCAAACTCAGTGCCTCTTTGCTTGACATCATGGGAAAATCAAAAGAAATCAGCCAAGACCTCAGGAAAAAAAGTGTTGACCTCCACAAGTCTGGTTCACCCTTGGGAGCAATTTCCAAACGCCTGAAGGTACCACGTTCATCTGTACGAACAATAGTACGCAAGTATAAACACCATGGGACCACGCAGCCGTCATACCGCTCAGGAAGGAGATGCGTTCTGTCTCTTAGAGATGAACGTACTTGTGCGAAAATTGCAAATCAATTCCAGATCAACAGCAAAGGACCTTGTGAAGATGCTGGAGGAAACAGGTACAAAAGTATCTATATCCACAGTAAAACGAGTCCTATATCAACATAACCTGAAGGGCCGCTCAGCCATAAAAAAGCCAGACTATGTGTTGCAACTGCACATGGGGACAAAGATCGTACTTTTTGGAAAAACGTCCTCTGGTCTGGTGAAACAAAAATAGAACTGTGTGGCCATAATGACCATCGTTATGTTTAGAGGAAAAAGGGGTATGCTTGCAAGCCGAAGAACACCATCCCAACCGTGAAGCACGGGGGTGGCAGCATCATGTTGTGGGGGGTGCTTTGCTGCAGGAGGGACTGGTGTTCTTCACAAAATAGATGGCATCATGAGGGAGGAAAATTATGTGGATATATTGAAGCAACATCTCAAGACATCAGTCTGGAAGTTAAAGCTTGGACACAAATGGGTCTTCCAAATGGACAATGACCCCAAGCATACTTCCAAAGTTGTGGCAAATGGCTTAAGGACAACAAAGTCAAGGTATTGGAGTGGCCATCACAAAGCCCTGACCTCAAACCTAGAGAAAATGTGTGGGCAGAACTGAAAAAGCGTGTGCGAGCAAGGAGGCCTACAAACCTGACTCAGTTACACCAGTTCTGTCAGGAGGAATGGGCAAAGATTCACAACTTATTGTGGGAAGCTTGTGGAAGGCTCCCCGTAACGTTTGACCCAAGTTAAACAATTTAAAAGGTAATGCTACCAAATACTATTTGAGTGTATGTAAACTTCTGACCCACTGGGAATGGGATGAAAGAAATAAAAGCCGAAATAAATAATTCTCTACTATTTTTCTGGCATTTCACATTCTTAAAATAAAATGGTGATCCTAACTGACCTAAGACAGGGAATTTTTACTATGATGCAATGTCAAGAATTGTGAAAAACTTAGTTTAAATGTATTTGGCTAATGTGTATGTAAACTTCCAACTTCAACTGTACACTGTCAATCTGTGCCTACACAGTATGCTTGTTACATCCCTTTAACCTGAATCACACTAAGAGCCTGCAGTATGATGCCCAACTGAAGGAAGCAGCTGGTATTCAGAATGAAATACAAATTGTATTGTTGCCGAGATAGGGACTGATAAATAGCTGACAGGTGGAGAGGCTGGGTTTCACAGCAGTTTGTATCAGAGGGCTGTCTACAACAGAGAGAAGCAATGTTTTCTTATCAACTTAAAGACCCTACTGTAATATACCTCTCATACAGTTGTTGATTTGCTGCTGACCTCTGGAATGTACTGTACTCCTGGAGAATGAGTTCCACTCCAAAGACCCTGGGTCTTCTAAGGCCCATATATAATAAGTATTCACACCCCTTGGATCTTTAAAATTGTTTGTTGTATTACAAATTGGGATTGAAATAGATTTACTGGTCATTGATCTAAACAAAACTCCATAATGTCAAAGTGAAAATATATTTCTACACATTTTTACAAATGAATTGAAATTAAATAACTTAAATATAGTTGTTGCATAAGTATTCACCCCCTTTGTTTAGGTTAGGCTAAATTAGTTCAGGAGTAACATTTGGCTTAACAAATCACATAATAAGTTACATGAAATAATAGGGGTTGACAATATATTCCTCTGACCCCCATGCATATAACATCTGTAAGGTCCCTCAGTCAAATAATGGATTTCAAGCACAGATTCAACTTCAAAAGACCAGGGAGCTTTCCAAAAGCCTCAAAGAAGGGTAGTGATTGGTAGATGGGTAACAATAGCACATTAAGACATTGAATATCTCTTTAAGCATGGTCAAGCTAATGCTTATGCTATGGATAATGCAATAAACCACCCAGAAACATCAAAAAGATAGCCATCATTCATACAAATATACAGAATAGAAATATTCCAAAACATACACCTGTATGCAACAAGGCACTAACGTAATACTGAAAAAAAAGGCAAATGAATACACTTTCTGGCAAAGCCTTATATTCGGGGCAAATTCAACACAACACATGACTGAGTAGCTGCCTCCTTATTTTCAAATATGACTGTGGCTGCATCCTGGTATAGGTATGTGTGACATCACCAAAGACTGGGGAGTTTTTCAGGATAAAAATAAATGAGGTGGAGCTAAACACAGGCAAAATCATAGAGGAAAACTTGACTTAAATCTGCTTGAAAATCTATGGCAATACTTGGAAATTGTTGTCTAGCCATGATCCCCAACACCTTTTTAAAAGAATAATGTCCAAATATTGCACAATCCAGGTTTGCAAAGCTCTTACAGATTTATAGTAGAAAAGTCACAGCTGTAATAAATGCCAAATGTGTTTCTATCATGTATTGACTCAGGGGGGTGAATACTTATCTAATCAAGGTATATTAGTGTTTTGTCATTAATCTCTAATACGTTAGAAGTGTTCTTCCTGTAGATTATTGACAGAAAAGGAAAATTAAATCCATTTTAATCCCACTTTGTAACAATTAAATATTAAGAAATCCTTATGATACCCAATGTATATTTGTTGTTGTAGTTGAACTGTGGCGCCTACTGTGTGTTGACCTGGAGGATATGCTGTATGTATCTAGTCAACTCCAAAGACCCTACAGTGGGTATTATTTAAAAAATACAGTTGTGTAATTCTAAAGCATATGATGATTGTGGTTCACCTAGATAATATGCTGTCCAAGTAGTGAACTCCAAAAAATTCTGTGTTTCATAAAAAAATACAGTTGCTAAACTCTGGAATGTGCTGTATACAGCATAGATGGATGTTTACACTCAAATACCTGTAGGCTATGACTTTCTCTGGTGTCATTATGGAATGACTCAGGCTAGTCGAAACAGATTTCCTCTAGTCTGTTGTTTTGACAGTAGAATAAGTATAGAAAAGGTCAACTGCACTAACCTCTCAATCTCTGACCTGTTCACACTCGTTTACAGATTGTAAAACAAAGTATACCCAATCACAAAGTCATCACAGAAACAGTTATTCCTTAACAGTCATATCATATTTGGTCATCACCAAAAGATGGACATAGCCTGTGTTAATCTTTGTGCTTTATTATCTTCTGAAGAGTTCTGAAGTTATGTGCACAGAAAGCATCCCTTCAGTGCCTCTATTGTGTCCTCAATCCATAAATTGACAGTTTTGACAAGAGGTTTGCTGCTTTCAAATGCTTTACGTTAAGTTTGAAAGGGCTGGCTGAATTTGCTTTGCTGTCAAGGCATCATTGATATTTCCATGGTATTTAGCCAGGTCTCTGTTCTTTCCTGTGTGTCATTCAGAATGGTTAATCAATACAAAAGTGTAATTTGTGCAGCTCCCAAATATGAAATACAGTCAGATCTGACAATTAAAAAAGGTAATCTGTACTGTAGCACAGTAAAATAATCTTCGAAATTTATATAACTGAATGATCAGGGGTATATTTCAGAAATGTATTTCATTATTACATGAGTTATTATTACTTTAGATGATGGCTGATTAATTTGGCACCTGGCGTCACCCTGCAAGAGTTTGTCAAATTAAAGAACAGCTGAACTCACCACTTTTGTTGGTTGGCTGCTTATTAAGAAAAACAAGATTTGCGGCTTGGGGGTGTGGTTCGATGTGGGTGTTATATTGCAATATTATAAACTGGCTGGTTCGATGTGGGTGTTATATTGCAATATTATAAACTGGCTGGTTCGATGTGGGTGTTATATTGCAATATTATAAACTGGCTGGTTCGATGTGGGTGTTATATTGCAATATTATAAACTGGCTGGTTCGATGTGGGTGTTATATTGCAATATTATAAACTGGCTGGTTCGATGTGGGTGTTATATTGCAATATTATAAACTGGCTGGTTCGATGTGGGTGTTATATTGCAATATTATAAACTGGCTGGTTCGATGTGGGTGTTATATTGCAATATTATAAACTGGCTGGTTCGATGTGGGTGTTATATTGCAATATTATAAACTGGCTGGTTCGATGTGGGTGTTATATTGCAATATTATAAACTGGCTGGTTCGATGTGGGTGTTATATTGCAATATTATAAACTGGCTGGTTCGATGTGGGTGTTATATTGCAATATTATAAACTGGCTGGTTCGATGTGGGTGTTATATTGCAATATTATAAACTGGCTGGTTCGATGTGGGTGTTATATTGCAATATTATAAACTGGCTGGTTCGATGTGGGTGTTATATTGCAATATTATAAACTGGCTGGTTCGAGCACTGAATGCTGATTGTCTGAAAGTCGTGGTATAGCAGACCGTATACCACGGATATGACAAAACATGTATTTTTTTATGATCTAATTACATTGTTAACCAGTTTATAATAGCAATAAGGCACCTCACAGGGTTATGGTATATTGCCAATATACCACAGCTAAGGGCTGAATCCAGGCCCTCCATTGCATCGCGTCTAACAGCTCTTCGCCGTGGTATTTTGCCATAGACCCCACCCCTTATTGCTTAATTATAAACCGGATAGTTTTGGTCCTGGATGGTGATTGGCTGAAACAGCATTCTAGCCGTGTGTATATCAGACATTATACCTTGGGTATGACTTAAAACTACTTGTTGACTGTTATATTTATGTTGGTAAGTGGTTTATAACAGCAATAAGCAATGTTCCCTCTTAGCTGCGCCCATCAGCCTGTGCAGAGATGCTCGAGATTGAACTTCACTCAACTTTAGAGTTTTCACCATTAGTTAACACTATCAACATTTCGCTTTACTGTAGAAATTGTGATTGAATCACCGCAATATTAGCCACTTTAGAAGCAATATAACGAAACTAAATGAACTACTATGCACAATATCTATGCAAGAACGCATCGAAGTAGGATTCAATTGCATTGACAGGCACAACTCAGGTCCGTACTCTACACAGACCAGTGCGCCATAACCAATCAGAGCTGCAGTAGGCCTATATGCAAATAGACCATAGCCATATATGGATTTGTGCCATTAACTTTTAACTGGACAGTTTAACAGCATGAGCGGTTGCGATTACTATGTGCTTGTTTGTTTAGATGAAAGCGAGAGCTGCATGTAGCCACGTGTGCACATTTGTTCATATTCTCAAATCAAATCACATTTTATTTGTCACATGCGCCAAATACAACAGGTGTAAACCTTACAGTAAAATGCTTACTTACAATCCCTTAACTCTATTTTCTTATAACTGCATCGCTGGTTAAGAAAATATTTAATAAACACACTAAACTAAAAAAAAAAATATTTCACAATAAAATAACAATGAGGCTATATACACAGGGGGTCAGTACTGAGTCAATGTGCGGGGATGCAGGTTAGTCGAGGTAATTTGTACATGTAGGTAGGGGTAAAGTGACTATGTACAGATAATAATGTGCGGGGGGTTGTCAATGCAAAGAGTCCGGGTGGCCAGAGAGAGCAGTCTATGACTTGGGTAACTGGAGTCTTAGACAATTTTTTGGGCCTTCTGGATGGCAGGAAGCTTGACCCCAGTGATGTACTGGGCTGTACGCACTACCCTCTGTAGCACCTTACGGTCAGATGTCATCCCAGGCAGTGATGCAACCGGTCAGGATGCTACCGATGGTGCAGCTGTAGAACTTTGAGAATCTTTGAGAATCTTCAGTCTTAGTCTTGTATTGACGCTTTGCCTGTTTCATGGTTCGTCTGAGGGCATAGCAGGATTTCTTATAAGCGTCCGGATTAGTGTCCCACTCCTTGAAAGCAGCAGCTCTAGCCTTTAGCTCGGTGCAGATGTTGCCTGTAATCCATGGCTTCTGCTTGGAATATGTCCGTAGGGTCACTGTGGGGACGACATCGTTGATCCACTTATTGATGAAGTCGGTGACTGAGGTGGTATACTGCTCAATGCCATTGGATGAATCCCGGGAACATATTCCAGTCTGTGCTAGAAAAACAGTCCTGTAGCGTAGCATCCGCGTCATCTGACCACTTCCGTATTGAGCGAGTCACTGGTACTTCCTGCTTTAAATTTAGCTTATAAACAGGAATCAGGAGTATAGAATTGTGGTGAGATTTGCCAAATGAAGGGTGAGGGAGAGCTTTGTACGTGTCTCTGTGTGTGAAGTAAAGGTGGTCCAGAGTTTTTTTCCCTCTGGTTGCACATGTGACATGCTGGTAGAAATGAGGTAAAACGGATTTAAGTTTGCCTGCATTAAAGTCCCCGGCCACTAGGAGCACCGCTTCTAGATGAGCATTTTCTTGTTTGCTTATGGCCTTATACAGCTCGTTGAGTGTGGTCTTAGTGCCAGCATCCGTTTTTCGCTAGTTAGTGAGTTATTAGCCCAGTTATAGCTAATTTGTAGTCAGAAATGTGGGAGTGATTGCTTCCAACAAGAGCACAAAACGTGAACATTTCTAGCCAAAAATTCTTACACAGGGACACTCGAGAAATTGGTTTATAGAACAGCACATGAATAGAACACATAAATTAGTTATAAGCACAAACATAAAAATGTCCATTACAGCGAGTCAAGTAAAGAGCTGTTTTTTATGTCTTAAAGAGGCAGTGTTGTATTTTGAAACTAGGCTTGAATAAGCTAAGTAGCCATATGCAGAGGGTGGCATAATTTGTCTGATTCTCTGTAATAATGGTATGGGAATAACAATGCATTTTATTTTGTCAAGTGGTTTCTTGCATCAAACAACACAACAAAATGTTCAGTCACCTAAACAGGTTAATGTCAAGCCGTGCATGTTTTTTTTTTTCAATAGTCTCATGGAATGTAGGCCTACATTGAACACTACACATTGGCTACTACCGTAGGCTGAATGATAGAACAGCTATTTCCATGTGAAATGTTTACGTGATGCATTTTCTCCATTGTTTTGTATAGTAGGCCACTCTGGTAGGCCTACATTAGCCACAGTAGCCTACAGTATTTAGCCACTTAAAACTGTAAAGCGGGTACAGCCTCAGTGTTCACATTAAACATGCGCTGGAAGTTGCACCAAATTTTGGGAACTTTGAAGTTTGAGCTCAGCAGATCTGAAATTTGCTCGGTGCCGGAATTTATTTTGGGAAATTTTGTGGTACCAGGCGCTTCGCGTCGTGCCTAAGAACAGCCCGTAGACATGGTATATTGGCCAATCGACATGGCCGATTAATTAGGGCCGATTTCAAGTTTTCATAACAATCGGTAATCACCATTTTTGGATGCCGATTATGGCCGATTACATTGCACTCCACGAGGAGACTTGCGTGGCAGGCTGACCACCTGTTATGCGAGTGCAGCAAGGAGCCAAGGTAAGTTGCTAGCTAGCATTAAATTTATCTTATAAAAAACAATGAATCTTAACATAATCACTAGTTAACTACAAAAAAAGCACTGTTGTTGCACCAATGTACCTAACCATAAACATCAATGCCTTTCTTAAAATCAATACACAAGTATATATTTTTAAACCTGCATATTTAGTTCAAATAAATTCATGTTAGCAGGCAATATTAACTAGGGAAATTGTCACTTCTCCTGCCTTCTGTGCAAGCAGAGTTAGGGTATATGCAGCAGTTTGGGCCGCCTGGCTCGTTGCGAACTGTGTGAAGACCATTTCTTCCTAACAAAGATCGTAATTAATTTGCCAGAATTGTACATAATTATAACATAACAGTGAAGGTTGTGCAATGTAACAGCAATTTTTAAACTTAGGGATGCCACCCGTTCGATAAAATACGGAACGGTTCCGTATTTCACTTAAAGAATAAACGTTTTTGTTTTCGAAATGATAGTTTCCGGATTTGACCATATTAATGACATAAGGCTCATATTTCCGTGTGTTTATTATATTATAATTAAGTCTATGATTTGATAGAGCAGTCTGACTGAGCGGTGGTAGGCAGCAGCAGGCTCGTAAGCATTCATTCAAACAGCACTTTCCTGCGTTTGCCAGCAGCTCTTCGCAATGCTTGAAGCACAGTGCTGTTTATGACTTCAAGCCTACCAACTCCCGAGATTAGGCTGGCAATACTATAGTGCCTATAAGAACTTCCAATAGTCAAAGGTATATGAAATACACATGGTATAGAGAAAAATAGTCCTATAATTCGTACAACATAAAACTTCTTAACTGGGAATATTGAAGACTCATGTTAAAAGGAACCACCAGCTTTCATATGTTCTCATGTTCTGAGCAAGGAACTTAAACGTTAGCTTTTTTACATGGTACATATTGCACTTTAACTTTCTTCTCCAACACTGTGCTTTTGCATTATTTAAACCAAATTGAACATGTTTCATTATTTATTTGAGACTAAATTGATTTTATTTATGTATTATATTAAGTTAAAATAAGTGTTCATTCAGTGTTGTTGTAATTGTCATTAGTACACACACATACACACACACACAAATATATATATACAGTATATATAAAAAACAATCATTTTTGGTCCTCCAATACTCAGTATCTGCGTTGAAAACTCATAATCGGTCGACCTCTATGGCCAATACACCACACCTCCTCGGGCCTTGTTGCTTAATCGTACCCTGGCAGTTATTGATAAAAAAAATGTGCAGGATGGGAGACCCATGGTATAGGCGCCAACCGCACAGAGACAAAGTGTGTTTCAATAATCGTCAAAAACAAATTATTTTAACCTAAAGCATTTAATAAAGACATGTATATTGTGGGGAATTGGAATGAGAGGGTTACTTACACAGTGTTGGGAAAGGATCACAGCAGTGATTAAATGAGGGTATGAGGCATGAGTTGAGGTGTTCAGAGACTTGACTTCAGTGCAGGCCAGGGGTTGAGGTGTTCATAGGCTTCAGTGCAGGACAGGCTCATCATGGATGGTGTTGGAGCAGAGCTCAACTCTTCCACTGAGGGCAGGACAGGATTTGACTGGGGAGACCAAAAACAATAACAAAATACACTACACAGACAAAATATCAAAACATTTGTTTGTCCAAGGAGTAAAATCAGTGATGTGTAATAATGTGATTGACTCTACATACAGTAATGAGAAAATGTACAGGTCTACTCACTGGGTGGCTACTTTGTTAGATTCTTCAATGGTTGGAGAGGAAACATTCAATATGCCAGTGGATATGCCGGCAATATGAGACGCGGCTTCAGTTAATGTCAAGAGAGAGTTGATAATGGTAGTGGAGTAGAGTGGTCATTACCTCTTTAAATTTTTCTGAAATTCACTGAGTAGGATGGTCCTTCCCTTCCTCCTCTGAGAAGCCTCCACTGTTGTGTACGGTTTCCTAGAAACAAGGGTGGCTCAACTTATCCCACTCCCCCCTTATCACAATGTAAATAATTTAAACATTTGTAGGCCAATATTGAAACTTGGTAGAATCACCCATAATGCTCATTGACTGAACATCACAAATTACCATGGCAATTATGCATCACAATAGTAAAATGTACAGTATTTATGCAACATGCAGCAGTTCACTGTATCCATCAACTGCGCTGCTGCTGCACACAGCATATGAGTACGCCCAAGCCATCTGATCTTACGTAACCGCATCCACTACAGTGGCAAGTTCCTTCTAATTGGCTGAAACAGAATGAGCCTATCCCCCAGAGCCATTGAAGACTCTTCTACATACGTTACTGTACAGCCATAGAGAGCCTCCTTCATGTGTATTAGTGACCAGTCAAATCACTACTAGCTAATGTCCTGTTCCTTGCATCCATCAACTATATTTAAAGAAAAAGCGAGCAGGTCACACCCGGTAACTGGCTATATTCTTTTACAAAGAAATCATGCTGTGACAAGGTGCTAGCATACTGAAAGACGAATCATGCTGTGACAAGACTATAGGCACTATTATTAGAATGTCATCACCACCTCCACAGTGTGAGAGTAGAGATCAATGTTAAGGACAAACTGGTTTCAATCAGTGTTCGAAAGTTATTATTCTGTAGGTTAGGACGGTAAGCGGTAAGTAGGCGGTAAGTGATGTGAGTAGCTGAGTCATAGACTCTGGACTGATTCAATACCGTTATTCACGTACAGTTTTTACTGTTGTCAAGTTCAATGGTTCAGAAGTCTATATACCTACCCATCTTCTGTAACTGTTATGCAAATATTTTTCTATATTTCCCGTATTATCTGAGGTAATGGTGATAAGAAGTTACGTTTATGTCCCAAATGACACCCTTGCCCTTTAGGGGTGATTACTCATGAAACTAGAACAAAATAAAATACCTTGATTTTGGGGGATTTTCACAAAATGTAATCCATAGTGTTACATCTGCCCCTGCCCTCTACTTCTCATCCGGTGTCTCCCTAACCTGCCACCACTCCCCCAGTGCTCTCTCCCTCTGTGTGGGTGTATCTGATTGTGTGAGTGGAGACAGGTGTGCTGGAGTCAGAGCAGATCCCCACCAGCTGCAACCTGTTCCATAATCAAGACCTCTACAAATACTCAGCCCTGCCACTTCCATGCTGCCAGATTGTAGCCTCTGCTCAGTCAGTCTGCATTTCAAGCCGTTTGTTCCTGCATAGATCTTGTTAACCTGTGGTGCCCGTTTTCCCTAGCCGGACGCTGCATTTCTCTCCGCTACAGTTCCGTCCGCTCTGACTCTGGTCCCTGTGTTGCCAGTCCCTCATCTCGTCAGTCTTGCTTCCCTGCCCTGGACCCCCCACTCTACTGCTTCCTTGGATTCCGCTCCGGACCTGCTTCCCCTTCCCCTACTCCCCTTGCCCCAGCCTCAGTTACTGGTTCCCTGCTACCCAACCGAGTTCCCCCTGGCCTGCACCCCATCTCCCCCTTCTTTTCAATAAATACCTTGGTTACCTTATCCCGGTCTCCTCGTCTGAGTCTGCACTTGGGTTCACCTGCTCCACCCCGCGTAACACATAGAAGGGTACTTTGGAGGAAGTGTTGTTGATATGACATTTGTATGTTAATAAAGCATAATTGAAAGAATTAATTGAAATTGAAATGTGAGATTTTGGTCACTTTACCACTTGCTCTGTAATATGAGCAGTGTTTTAATTTCAATTAAATGTCAAAATATCAAAGTTCAAGAGTGGGATCTCTGCAACTTTTAATTATGATCCAATATGTAACCATTAGCAACAGAATGTGAAAATCGATTCAAAATGGTTGCCCTCTGCTGGCGATTTGAAGGATGTGCAATGACCAGTAAAAGGAGGGATGTGATTGGTTACATTGCCTACCATGTCAATTTCTCTCTATAAAATGGGCCATAACTTTCAAACTAGCAGAGATCCCACTGGAACTTTGATATGCCCGTAGATATGTTCAACAATATATATTTTCAACTAGCCAAATTAAAAACTGTATATATACTGTATATTCATGTCTGAATATTTTATGCAAGAACATTTTTATTTAATAAAAAAATACTACTCATATCACAGAGCAAGAGGTAAAGCTTCATATATTACCAATTTTTGCTTTGTAGCTCCTACAGATTAATCATTAAGGTGTCTTAAAGGAGGCCTGGGTAAGGCCAAAATGTCAAATGTTCAAACTTCTATTAATTATTTGTCAATGATGCTTTAAGATACAAATATCAAATCTATGTCATTTGAAAGCTTACAAACAAGGTTGTCAAACTATTTTATAATTCAATTCAAATGTTTCTCATTTTCCTGTATGTTGTAGCGTAGACCCTAGTTTACATTGTCTGAGCTGTTTGTGTTGTGCCAGTCATCGGTTGAGACACAGCATTCTCTTGAATATAGGGTCATTTCAAATCACAGAAACCGATTTGGTCCCCTTCAAACAAACGTTCAGCTTAAACAGGCTTCATAATGCCTTCATAAGAGCTACATAAAGTGTTAACAAGCATCTAGAACTGTTCGTCATGCTCTATAAAAGGTTGATAAAATGGAATAGCTGTGTGACATAACCCACCATGTCAAAAATGACATGAACCTGTTCTTTATAAAGTGTGGCATAAAGGCATTATAAATCATATTAAAATGGAGGCTTCACAAATCATTTATAACCTTGTCATGCATCTTGGTAGAGCATTGCAACACCGGGATAATGGTTACGATTCCCGGGATCACCCATACATCAAAATGTAAGTCACTTTGGATAAATGGCATATATTACTCTAGACTCTTTCTAGGATGGCCCAAACAATGTTGGACCTGATCTCAACTTTCCCCAAAATGCTGTGCTGCAGGAGGATACATACTCTAAAAAAGTTGATAAGGCACTTTAAAATCCAATTCTGTTTTTTTACTATTCCGTTTTCTACGTTTTATTTTTTCAGGTTTCGGATTTGCTAAATTTTCTTTTCAGGTTTCTCCAGAAAAAATAAAGTTTGGATTTCCTTGGATTTTCTGTGTTCCGAATAATGCCTGAATCACATCAGGGGACCATTTTTTAGGTCTGGGAAAAATGTAAGAAACTTAGATTTTTTTGTGTAGTTCCCTTTAATTCAGTGTGCATGCACCATCTGGTTAGCAGTGTTTCTGTAGTTCAGTAATCGCACATGTGATGGAGTTCGCAAACCAAATGACCACTTGTGGTGCCACTGGGCAGTGAAAAAAATAGTAAGTTAAAATAATTTGAATTCCAATATATAAAGGTTGTAGTAGTTGTATAAGTGTTAGATTACATACAGTGCACTCGTAACGTATTCAGACCTCTTGACTTTTTCAACATTGTTACGTTACAGCCTTATTCTAACATTGATGAAATCGTCCCCAAGGACACAGTGGCCTCCATCATTCTTAAACGGACGAAGTTTGGAACCACCAAGACTCTTGCTAGAGCTGGCCGCCTGGACAAACTGAGCAACGGGAGTAGAAGGGCCTTGGTCAGCGAGGTGACCAAGAACCCGATGGTCACTCTGACAGAGCTCCAGAGTTCCTCTGTGGAGATGGGAGAACCTTCCAGATGGACAACCATCTCTGCAGCACTACACCAAACAGGCCTTTCTGGTAGTGGCCAGACAGAAGCCACTCCTCAGTAAAAAAGGCACATGACAGTTTGCCAAAAGGCACCTAAAGGACTCAGACCATGAGAAACAAGATTCTCTGGTCTGATGAAACCAAGATTGAACTCTGAACTCTGGCAGCATCATATTGTGAGGATGTTTTTCAGCAGCAGGCACTGGGAGACTAGTCAGGATCAAGGGAAAGATGAACAGCTTAAAGTACAGAGAGATCCTTGTTGAAAACCTGCTCCAGAGCGCTCAGGACCTCAGACTGGGGTGAAGGTTCACCTTCTAACAGGATAACTACCCTAAGCACACAGCCAAGACAACACAGGAGAGGTTTTGGGACAAGTCTCTGAATGTCCTTGAGTGGCCCAGCCAGAGCCCGGACTTGAACCCGATCTAACATCTATTGAGGCCTGAAAATAGCTGTGAAACGATACTCCCCATCCAACCTGACAGAACTTGAGAGGATCTGCAGAGAATAATGGTAAACTCCCAAATACAGGTGTGCCAAGCTTGTAGCGTTATACCAAAAAAAAACTCAAGGCTGTAATTGCTGCCAAAGGTGTTTCAACAAAGTACTGAGTAAAGGGTCTGAATACTTACGTAAATGTGATATTTAATTTTAAAAAATTGCAGAAATTGCTTCATCATTATGGGGTAAGTCTCATTTCAAACAAAGTATTACAGGACACTACATAATGTGTCAATAAGTAGGTTTTAAAAGTTCTGCCGATTTATGAAAGTTCTCATGATCCACAGGTTACTGTAGGGTGTGAAGTTTATACATCGGTTGATGGAACTGCAAAGCTTAAGTTTGTGTGTGTGTGTCAGAGCCGAGACTATTTGGAGTAGTCCTACCGTACCTGAGTCTACCGCACCAGATATTCCTCTTCTGTTCACAAGCTGGAGACCAAACTTGATTACAACCTGTTACAATGGTGCCAACATTTTGTGGCTGATCTTTCAGCAGTAGAGAGGGTGAATGTGTCAAAGACCTGACTGGGCCCAGCAACCCACGGTATGGCTTGTTATATTATTGTCAAAGACCTGACAGGGCCCAGCACCCCACAGTATGGCTTGTTATATTATTGTCAAAGACCTGACAGGGCCCAGCACCCCACAGTATGGCTTGTTATATTATTGTCAAAGACCTGACTGGGCCCAGCACCCCACAGTATGGCTTGATATATTATTGTCAAAGACCTGACAGGGCCCAGCACCCCACAGTATGGCTTGTTATATTATTGTCAAAGACCTGACTGGGCCCAGCACCCCACAGTGTGGCTTGTTATATTATTGTCAAAGACCTGACAGGGCCCAGCACCCCACGGTATGGCTTGTTATATTATTGTCAAAGACCTGACAGGGCCCAGCACCCCACAGTATGGCTTGTTATATTATTGTCAAAGACCTGACTGGGCCCAGCACCCCACAGTATGGCTTGTTATATTATTGTCAAAGACCTGACAGGGCCCAGCACCCCACGGTATGGCTTGTTATATTTTTGTGTGCGTGTTTGTGAGGAACATTTAACTTTGTTTCACAACAAAGCCACTTTCAATTTCCTTATGGTGGCTTTCATCAAGGTAATTGTTGCCTGGTGTCACATTACTTCTCTTTAGAGCGTGTGTCATCCTGCAGCACAACATGTCACCCTTTATAAAGCACATGTTTGTCATATTCGACATAGTGGATTATGTCACATTTGACATTGGTGATTGTCACAGTTATGTCACATTTCTGAACCCTTTATTTATCACGACATACGGTTATAGATGCTTTATAACACATTTATGTAGTTCTTATGAAAGCATTATGAAGTCTATATGAAGCCTTTATTAGCTGAACGTAATTTAAAGTGGGACCAGAGAATTCATAGAATGGACCTATCCCTTCAGACCACTGCAATTTAGATGGTAAACTTAAAAAATAAAAAAAAGTTTACTAACCTTTATTTTAGCAGGGAGTCCCATTGAGACCAATGCCTCTTTTCCAAGGGAGCCCTGCATAAACTAAATTTAAGAAAAATGTACAACATTCAACGTACACTGAGTGTACAAAATATTAAGAACACCTGCTCCTTCCATGACCAGATGAACCCAGGTGAAAGCTATGATCCCTTATTGAAGTCACTTGTTACATCCAATTCAAATCAGTGGAGCCTGATTAAAGAAGGATTTTTAAGCCTTGAGACATGGATTGTATGTGTGCCATTGAGGGTGAATTGGCCAGACAAAATATTTAAGTGCCTTTGAACATGGTATGGTAGCAGGTGCAGGGCGCGCCAGTTTGTATCAAGAACTGCAACGCTGCTGTTTTTTTTTTTTCACTCAACAGTTTCCCGTTTGTATCAAGAATGGTCCACCACCCAAAGGACATCCAGGCAACTTGACACAACTGTGGGACGCAGTGTCTCAGCCAGCCTTGACCGGGAGACCCATGAGGTGGCGCACAATTGGCCCAGCGTTGTCTGGGTATGGGGAGGATTTGGATTTCCTTGTCCCATCACGCTTCAGTGACTCCTTGTGGCGGGCCAGGCACCTGCAAGCTGACTTATGGTCGCTAGCTGGACGGTGTTTCCTCTGACATAATTGGTGCATCTGGCTTACGGGTTACACCCTGACTACACCGCTCTCGTCGCGTGCAAAATACATTTATAAATCTATATTATTCAATTATTGCACCCAGTGCACGTGCGTGCCAATGAGCATCTGCGTTGCCAAGGGCTAAAATAGAAGTCAGTGCTATTTGTGAAACAGATCGCGCTGCAAGTCCTTCCTCTCCCATCTCCTCATTGGTTTATAGAAGCAGGTACCCACGTGCCATCTCCTCATTGGTTATACCCACGTGGGTGACTGAAAGACGAACGAGGTCGGTGCACCTAATTTATGAAAGTTGCCAATCACAATATAAAGTCAAGAGAAGAAAAGGCCTGGAAGGAGGAGAGATGACTAGAAACGATTCGGTTGACTGTTTTGTGTGGATTAATTGTCGGAGT
The DNA here is from genome assembly GCF_045679555.1 of Salvelinus alpinus. Lineage (NCBI taxonomy): Eukaryota > Metazoa > Chordata > Actinopteri > Salmoniformes > Salmonidae > Salvelinus > Salvelinus alpinus. Next base: position 24,589,713 of record NC_092104.1, read on the forward strand.
AGAGGAACTTGTGCATTTCAGGTGAAATGACAACATAATGTTTATATCCCAGGACAAATTAGCTAGTAACAGCAAGCTAGCTAAATAGGACAAATTAGCTAGCTTGCTAAATTGCCATAATTGTTTAATGCTTTTCGACCTGTCCACAAATGAATGTAATTGGTTCAGAGTTTGTTTTTGATATTTTAACCTGCGTGTCGTGATCGCGTTTGGTGTGGGGGTACAAAATAAATGTATGCACGATGCCGTTTTGGGTTCCGTGTTAAGCAAGCAGTGTGTCAAGAAGCAGTGCGGCTTAGCAGGGTACTGTTTCGGGGGAGGGATGGCTCTCAACCTTTGCCTCTCCCGAGTCCGGAGGAGAGTTGCAGAGATTGGACAAAACTGTAACTACCAATTGGATATCACAATATTGGGGAGAAAAGGGGCGGGGGGTACAACAAAAAAGCTCTGCAGATCATTCCATACAAAGAGTGAGAGTGGCTCCCCCTTTGAAGAGGGGGATGACCGCGGCAGCTTTCCAATCTTTAGGGATCTCAGACGATACGAAAGAGGTTTAAACAGGCTAGCAATATGGTTTCAACAATTGCGGTGGATCATTTTAGAAAGAGAGGGTCCAGATTGTCTAGCCCAGCTGGGTCCAGATTTTGCAGCTTTTTCAGAACATCAGCTATCTGGATTTGGGTGAAGGAGAAATGGGGGAGGCTTGGGCAAGTTGCTGTGGGGGGTGCAGAGCTGTTGACCGGAGTAGGGGTAGCCAGGTGGAAAGCATGGCCAGCTGTAGAAAAATGCTTATTGAAATTCTCGATTATCGTAGATTTATCAGTGGTGACAGTGTTTCCTAGCCTCAGTGCAGTGGGCAGCTGGGAGGAGGTGCTCTTATTCTCCATGGACTTTACAGTGTCCCAGAACTTTTTGGAGTTGGTGCTACAGGATGCAAATTTCTGTTTGAAAAAGCTAGCGTTTGCTTTCCTAACTTCCCTGAAAAGTTGCATATTGCGGGGGCTATTCGATGCTAATGCAATACGCCACAGGATGTTTTTGTGCTGGTCAAGGGAAGTCAAGTCTGGAGTGAACCAAGGGCTATATCTGTTCTTAGTTCTACATTTTTTGAATGGGACATGCTAATTTAAGATGGTGAGGAAAGCACTTTTAAAGAATAACCAGGCATTCTCTACTGACGGAATGAGGTCAGTATCCTTCCAGGATACACGGGCCAGGTCGATTAGAAAGGCATGCTCGTTGAAGTGTTTTAGGGAGCGTTTGACAGTGATGAGGGGTGGTCGTCTGACCGCGGACCCATTACGCACGCAGGCAATGAGGCAGTGATCACTGAGATCCTGGTTGAAGACAGCAGAGGTTTATTTAGAGGGCAGGTTGGTCAGGATGATATCTTGAGGGTGCCCGTGTTTACGGATTTAGGGTTGTACCTGGTAGGTTCCTTGATAGATGCCCTCAATCTCACACAAATTATCTTAGATTGTAGGATGGCTGGGGTGTTAAGCATATCCCCGTTTAGGTCACCTAACAGTACAAACATTGAAGATAAATGGAGGGCAATTAATTAACATATGGTGTCCAGGGCACAGCTGGGGGCTGAGGGGGGTCTATAACAAGAACTGTTTGTCGGGAGCTTCATGAAATGGGTTTCAATGGCCGAGGAGCCGCAGCCAAGCCTAAAATCACCATGTACAATGCCAAAATAGGTTAAGTTTGAAATCCAGACAGAAAATATTTACACAAGAAGCAACCTAATATCACACAGTCAACTCTAGTCATTTAGTAAGTTCACCATTCTGCGGTTCTCACTTTTAAATATTGCACAGTGTTCAACACAATGCTCGTTGTCATCCAAAAGTCAACCAAAAGTATCAAATCAAAAACAAGCAAGTATAATTGCGTATAGTATAATTTTGGAATGCGGTATACACATTCCCCCCAAAAAGATAAATACACTCACTACACGTCAAACATCTCATTCCAATATCATGGGCATTACTATGGAGTTGGTCCCCCTTTGCTGTTATAACTTCTTCCACTCTTCTGTGAAGGCTTTCCACTAGATGTTGGAACATTGCTGCAGGGACTTGCTTCCTTTCAGCCACAAAAGCATTAGTGAGGTCGAGCACTGATGTTGGGCGATTAAGCCTGGTTCGCAGTCAGGGTTCCAAATGATCCCAAAGATGTTCGATGGGGTTGAGGTCAGGGCTTTGTGCAGGCCAGTCAATTTCTTCCACACCAATCTCAACTAACCATTTCTGTATGGACCTCGCTTTGTGCACGGGGGCATTACCATGCTGAAACAGAAGAGGACCTCCCCCAAACTGTCATCTAGAATGTCATTGTATGCTGTAGCGTTAAGATTTCCCTTCACTGGAACTAAGGGGCCTAATCCAAACCAAAAACAGCCCCAGACCATTATTCCTCCTTCGGCAAACTTTACACTTGGCACTGCTTTGGGGCAGGTAGCGTTCTCCTGACATCCGCAAAACCCAGATTCGTCCGTCGGACTGCCAGATGGTGAAGCATGATTCATCACTCTAGAGAACGCGTTTCTACTGCTCCAGAGTCCAATGGCGGCAAGCTTTAAACCACTCCAGCCGACACTTGGCATTGCACATGGTGATTTTATGCTTGGGTGCGGCTGCTCGGCCATAGAAACCCATTTCACGAAGCTCCCGACAAACAGTTATTGTGCTGACGTTGCTTCCAGAGGCAGTTTGGAACTCGGTAGTGAGTGTAGCAACCGAGGACAGACCAATTGTACGCACCTGTCGGTCCCGTTCTGTGAGCTTGTGTGGCCTACCACTTCGCAACTGAGCCGTTGTTGCTCCTAGACATTTCCACTTCACAATAACAGCACTTACAGTTGACCAGGGCAGCTCGAGTAGGGCAGAAATTTGACAAACTGACTTGTTGGAAAGGTGGCATCCTATGACGGTGCCACGTTGAAAGTCACGGAGCTCTTCAGTAAGGCCATTCTACTACTGTACCAATGTTTGTCTATTGAGATTGGATGGCTATATGTTCGATTTTGTACACCCGTCAGCAACGGATATGGCTGAAATAGCCAAATCCACTTATTTGAAGTGGTGTCAAAATGTGTGGATTTGTCAATATCAGAACTTTTCAAAATGCACATAACGGTTCTTCGTTGCAAGGGATCACCTTCCTCCAAAGGACCCTTCTATGGATTCCGTTTTGTGAAAATCTCTAAAATCATGGTATTTTTGGTTCTAGTTTCATGAGGAATCACCCATGATGCCTGGAGCAACACACGCGTATGCCAATGTCATCTTCTATCAAGGACAGTGAAGAGTATTTTAAGTTTGACTCCTCAGTCCTCACTGGACTAGCAGTTCTTTTTTTTCTTTTTTTTTACCCCCTTTTCTCCCCAATTTTCGTGGTATCCAATTACTAGTAATTACTATCTTGTCTCATCGCTACAACTCCCGTACGGGCTCAGGAGAGACGAAGGTCGAAAGCCATGCGGCCTCCGAAACACAACCCAACCAAGCCGCACTGCTTCTTAACACAGCGCGCCTCCAACCCGGGAGCCAGCCGCACCAATGTGTCGGAGGAAACACTGTGCACCCGGCTCCCTTGGTTAGCGCGCACTGCGCCCGGCCCGCCACAGGAGACGCTGGTGCGCGATGAGACAAGGATATCCCTACCGGCCAAACCCTCCCTAACCCGGACGACGCTTGGCCAATTGTGCGTCGCCCCACGGACCTCCCGGTCGCGGCCGGCTGCGACAGAGCCTGGGCGCGAACCCAGAGTCTCTGGTGGCGCAGCTAGCGCTGCAATGCAGTGCCCTAGACCACCGCGCCACCCGGGAGGCCTGGACTAGCAGTTCTAAAATGAATTTTTTCATGTACAGTTGTCAAGTGTAAATTGGTGTAGATACCTACCCATGTAGTGAACTTTTAAGAAATGTACTTTGTTATTTCTGACTATGGGGATAAAGGCTAATCTGTAGCGGCTCAGAAAGCCTAGAGTTACAGTGAACAGCGTGGCAGTTGAGGTAGACAATTCTCTGACACATCACTTCTGTACTCATCACCTCACTAAAAAAGTCAAAGCTGCGTCTCTCATTTCATTCCATCTTCACCTCAAATACAAGATAGAAGACGGGATTTCCACTCAACAGCAGCACTACACGGTAATGCTACTTGAGACTGAAACCATGCATCCTTGGCCAGTTCACACCACTCTTGGCTAAATGTCACCCAGTGTATTGTTACACATACCCACACTTTCTTGCACACACTGAAGCAACGACTCATATCTATATAGCATATACTGTATTTGGTACAAAGTATCACACATTCAACGATATTGTAACTATTTTTTAAGATCACTAAGCACGTTTCTATGCAGTTTTTATGCGAGTTAAGTCATATTATATATACAAAAATGAATGACAGCTGTGATGGAAACAGGAAGTATAAATGTCAACTGATCATTTGTTCTTCACATGGTGGGATCTTTTTGTGTCGGTAAAATGAATTATGCGGGGGGAAAATAAATCGGTGGAAACTCCATTATGGGGAAATATTGATATAATAAACATCATATAGAAGTAAATTTGGACTTACGAGATTATATATCATGTGTGGTCATCCCAGAACGATTTGGGAAATCATGCAGTTTATTAGGCTACAGTTAAATAAATGAGGATGAAATTCACAGGCTGGTGAAAGTGCGCGGTAATGCGTTCTATGGTGCTTTCCCAAAAAATATCGAGGGTTTTATTCTGGTGACATGATATCGGTGCTTGAATGCCATTTGACGAACACAAATATTCTCGGTCCTATCCATAATAATCAAATCCTTGACAACCCGCACAGTATCTGTGAGCTGTTGGCTAGAGCGCAGGTGCCAAGACCAGAGTAGGCACATTTGCTATTTAACGCAACAGTTTTCGTGGCAAAACTATCCGTAGAGTTGAAAATGCGATGGAAACACATTGAACTTTAAGTTTTAATGTACTGAATAAAAATCTAAAATCTTTGTGTGCACTACCTCATGACCTGATTTTTATCCGCAACAAGTCCATTTGGTGAAACATAACACTGGGTTGGAAAATGCGCATATTTTCTTTATGCGGATTATAGAATATTCATATGAAAATCTGTCTCCAATTGAATGGAAACCCAGTTAATGGTTTAAAAAATACTATCATAAACAAATCTCTCTCCCTCTCTCTAAAGTGTAACTGATTTGAAAAACGATGGGAATTTCAAATGAGGGGAAGGCAAATAGCCTAATCTTTAATACCCTAAAAAATGAATATTTTCTACGGTTATATAGATGGAAAATATTGGATAGGAAATATTTATTCTGGCTGGCATAGCACACCAACCTAACATAAACCAATTTTGGTGCAAATGCCTCGTTGTATGCAAGTAAAAGTAACTCAATATCTGTGAACTTATCTGTTTATTGATCGTTTCGTCCCAAAAATATATTTATATGAAAATGTATTGCTTCAGGTCATCAACCTTTTTTTCTGATTGAGAGCAATGCTACTTTAACTTACAGGTGAAACAAAATATACTCGTTTTGTTCTAAAAACCCACGAAGCACAGCTGCTACCATGCGTCTAGAATCTTGCGGATAAAAAAAATATACTTTACAAAGGTAATGCAATATTAGGCTACTTCTGAGAACATGCATGCGATTCATTGACAGTTGTTGACCCATGCAACAATAACGACCAACATTTTTAGAAAAAGCCTACCTTCTTGAGCGAGCGCTTCACACCAATTACTTTGACAGAAGTTGAAAATAGTTATAAGCTATGCAAATGTTGATGAATAAACACGCCACGAGTGGTTGTCGCAGAATAGCCTAGACGTTTTCCCAATTAAACCAAATCGAGTTGCAGGAATTGATTATTCATTGCTGATCAAATTTAGCAAACTCAACGAGACATGCGGCTTGGCGAGGTAATTCCATATTTCTCATCATAATGCCTCGCCTCTCAAGTCCAACTGAGCTACTGAGTTTAGGGAGCTGTGTCAATCACCCAAAGTCCATGAGAGCAAGTACCCACCTAACAAGCATACATGCCTAGCATAGCCTAATGTGCACGCCCCTTCCCCATACACACTCCCTCCACCCGGCACGCACGTGCACACGCACGCACTAAACCTCTCCCCTTGAGAACTGAGGTGGTTTTCTGACACTCTGAATTCAGTAAGCCCTACAATAGCTATTTTTTCAATACTGTGTCAAATTGTTCAAGTTCTAACTTGCCAATTAAACTCATTCCCACAAGGGGCTGAAGGCACATAAGCCCACACCATGTGGTGAATTCAATTCTCAGCTGGAATGGGGAACAAGGCTGATTCATTAATTGCTAATTCAAGGACACTATGAGAGCCAGATTCAAGCAAATCAGTATTGTCCAAAACTCAGAGCTCCACCACTGAAATACACCCTTTATTTTCACCCAGCAAACATTGTTTGATTAATTAATCATATTACCATTGATTACAGGATGGGTTAGAGAGGGGGGCTTGGGGGGTGAGGAAGGCAGATGGGCAAGAACCCATGCAACATGTTAATTACACTAAAATAGATTTCACCCATTGAATTGTGTTTCCTTGCCAACTATCTATACCATGAATACTATGATCAATCTTACAGTATTTTCCTGAAATGCACAGGATCTGAATAAATCTCATGAGCGCACAAGCACACTGAATTGAAAAATGTATTTAGCCAGGAATCTCATTTCGTAATGGGATGTAAACAGGGATGGAACCTAAGGATTTTAGGCACTGGCCAGCCGGGCTAGTAGACTGCAATTTTGTCTATCCCGGGTCCAAAATCTGTGCCATGCGATATCTTAAAATACAACATTTCACTGGCTGGTGGGCTCATTGGGCACATTTTCTACTAGCCCGGTCTGAAGGGCTAGCGGGCTAGCTTAATTTCCATCCCTGGATGTAAACAAATACAAAACAGATACAGTATCTCCATGTTCTTGCCCCCTCTTAGAGCGGCAAGAAGACCAAATGGAGGCTGATTGTTGCTAGATGCAATTATCTTTATGAAATTGATATTGATTGTGCTGCTGAATCTTCATTAATAAAGTCCATAGTAAATTAGATGGACTGCCCACCTAAAAATAGCATTCTATCCATGTACCCACTGGGTGCACACTAGTTAAATCAATGTTGTTTCAACGTTATTTCAATGAAATGAAATTGAACCGACGTGGAATAGACATTGAATTGACATGTGTGCCCGTTGGGTATTGCTCTGCACAGACTCATTTCGTCCGCGGACTAGTTCAGTGTAAAGAGATTCAACAAAGTAACCACAGGTGGCCATAATTACTATTTCCAACCCACAAGTAGTCACCCAAACGAAAGCTATTCTAAACAGGCAGGTAAAATACCAGTCTATGGATACATGACAAGCCAAGGTAGGCAACCCAATTTGCAGTGTGTCCTTCTGCACATCAGTGTGAAGACAGGATATGGCCCTTGGGATGAAGAGAGTTTGACCACCCTTCCCTAAAAGTGTTAAGAATGGCGCCGGCGGGGATGGCTGCAATTTTACGGGCTCCTAACCAACTGTGCTATTTTGTTCGTTTTTTCGCGTTGTTTGTAACTTATTTTGTACATAATGTTGCTGCTACCGTCTCTTATGACTGAAAATAACTTCTGGACATCAGAACAGCGATTACTCACCTCGAACTGGACAAAGATTTTTGTCTTTAACAAGACTGACGCGAAGGATATAATGCTTTCTCGGGAATGGGCCCAAATCCCTGTCATTTGTGTGAAGAAAAGATGTAGAAAAAGAGGACAGAGGTTGGGCTGCCTTCTGAGAATTCGTAGGCGAGTAAGTAAACCTCCACTGCCATTCTTTATTTTTTTATAATTTCACCTTTATTTAACCAGGTAGGCCAATTGAGAACAAGTTCTCATTTACAACTGCGACCTCGCCAAGATAAAGCAAAGCAGTGCGACACAAACAACACAGAGTTACACATGGAATAAACAAACGTACAGTCAATAACACAGTAGAAAAGTCTATATACAGTGTGTGCAAATGAAGTAAGATTAGGGAGGTAAGGCAAAAAATAGGCCACAGTGGCGAAATAATTACAATTTAGCAATTAAACACTGGAGTGATAGATGAGCAGAAGATGAATGTGCAAGTAGAGATACTGGGGTGCAAAGGAGCAAATAAATAAATAACAATATGGATATGAGGTAGTTGGGTGGGTTATTTACAGATGGGCTGTGTACAGGTGCCATGATCTGTAAGCTGCTCTGACAGCTGATGCTTAAAGTTAGTGAGGGAGATATGAGTCTCCAGCTTCAGGGATTTTTGCAATTCGTTCCAGTCATTGGCAGCAGAGAACTGGAGGGAAAAGCGGCCAAAGGAGAAGTTGGCTTTGGGGGTGACCAGTGAAATATACCTGCTGGAGCACGTGCTACGGGTGGGTGCTGCTATGGTGACCAGTGAGCTGAGATAAGGCAGGGCTTTACCTAGATGACCTGGAGCCAGTGGGTTTGGCGACGAATATGAAGCGAGGGCCAGCCAACGAGAGCATACAGGTGGTGGGTAGTATATGGGGCTTTGGTGACAAACGGATGGCACTGTGATAGACTGCATCCAATTTGCTGAGTAGAGTGTTGGAGGCTATTTTGTAAATGACATCGCCGAAGTCAAGGATCAGTAAGATAGTCAGTTTTACGAGGGTATGTCTGGCAGCATGAGTGAAGGATGCTTTGTTGCAAAATAGGAAGCCAATTCTAGATTTAATTTTGGATTGGAGATGCTTAATGTGAGTCTGGAAGGAGAGTTTACAGTCTAACCAGACACCTAGGTATTTGTAGTTGTCCAATATTCTAAGTCAGAACCTTCCAGAGTAGTGATGCTAGACGGGCAGGCAGGTGCGGACAGCGATCGGTTGAAGAGCATGCATTTAGTTTTACTTGCATTTAAGAGCAGTTGGAGGTCCCAGAAGGAGAGTTGTATGGCATTGAAGCTCGTCTGGAGGTTAGTTAACAGTGTCCAAAGAAGGGCCAGAAGTATACAGAATGGTGTCGTCTGCATAGAGGTGGATCAGAGTATCACCAGCAGCAAGAGCGACATCATTGATGTATACAGAGAAAAGAGTCGGCCCGAGAATTGAACCCTGTGGCACCCTCATAGAGACTGCCAGAGTTCTGGACAACAGGCCCTCCGATTTGACACACTGAACTCTGTCTGAGAAGTAGTTGGTGAACCAGGTGAGGCAGTTATTTGAGAAACCAAGGATGTTGAGTCTGCCGATAAGAATGTGGTGATTGACAGAGTTGAAAGCCTTGGCCAGGTCGATGAATACGGCTGCACAGTATTGTCTTTTATCGATGGCGGTTATGATGTCATTTAGGACCTTGAGCGTAGCTGAGGTAGGTGCACCCATGACCAGCTAGGAAACCAGATTGCATAGCGGAGAAGGTATGGTGGGATTCGAAATGGTCGGTGATCTGTTTGTTAACTTGGCTTTCGAAGACTTTAGAAAGGCAGGGTAGGATAGATATAGGTCTGTAACAGTTTGGGTCTAGGGTGTCTCCCCATTTGAAGAGGGGGATGACCGCAGCAGCTTTCCAATCTTTCTATTGGCCAACATGCAATCATTGGAAAACAAAATGGATATACTATCAAGACTATCGTACCAACGGGACATTAAAAACTGTAATATCTTCTGTTTCACAGAGTCGTGGCTGAACGACGACACGGATAACATAGAGCTGGCGGGATTTTCCACGCATCAGCCGGACAGAGAAGCTACGTCTGGTAAGACGAGGGGCGGGGGTGTGTGTCTATTTGTCAATAACAGCTGGTGCGTGATGTCTAATATTAAAGAAGTCTCAAGGTATTGCTCGCCTGAGGTAAAGTACCAGGAACCCACTTTGGTCCGTTGAAGTATTTCCTAGCTAAGACAGTTTCTCTAGGATTGAAAGCTCTGTCCTTTGCTCTCAGTTCACAATGTTTGACTTGACTCTCCTCTTGACGTAACACGGTCTCCTTTGCGTTTGGAGGTTTGAGTAGGTCGAAACTTGTATGTAGCTCTCTCTTCATGAGTAGCAAAGCCTTCGTGGTTGCGTGAGGCGTGTTCCAGTAGGAGAGCAGGAAGCTGTTCGAGCGTTGGTCCGGTGTCCTAAAGATGCTTTCAAGGCATGTTTCATGGTCTGTATGAAACTTTCCGCCAGCCTGTTGGTAGATGGATAATATGAGGCAGACCTGATATGCTGTACGCAATTCACCTGTAGGAACGTGGCCATTTCTTGGGACACTAGCTGCGGTCCGTTTTCACTAACGAGTTGTAGTGGCGATCTGACCTGACTAAACACTTCCCCAAGCTTCTCTATGGTCTTCTGTGCAGCAGGCCTTATGATGGCAACATTTGGCCTCTTGCTATGAGCATCCACGACCACAAGAAACATTCCTCTTCAAATGGACCTGCAAAGTCAACATGTATGCGTTTCTTTACATCATCGGCCAATCCCACTGATGGAGAGGTGCAAGTTTAGGTATGTTGCGAACCTTCTGACATGAGGAACATGTTTTTGTTTTCTCCTCAATGCTTCCATCCAATCCAGGCCACCAGAAATAGCTTTGTGCGATTTCCTTTATGCAAAGCATTCCACAATAATCTGAGTGTAGCTGTTGCAACACCGGTTTCCTCAGCAAAGGTGGCGTGATTATTTTCCTTCCCCACAGCAGACAACAAGACTGTACTGACAGCTTCAGTTCCAGAGCATCTCCTGCGGCTTTACCTTTCATGATGATGTCCATCAGTTCAGATAACACCAGGTCGTTTCTAGTGCTTCTCCGCACTTCTGTTCAAGTGACTGATGCATTTTCCACTTTCCTGAAGTAGAAGATAGATAGTGGTGGTAACCTGTAAAGATAGTGGTAACCTGAAAAGTCCATCTGCGTTGCAGTGTAGTTCTAACTTGCGTTATCCGAAAGCGATCGGCTTCTCTGCACCGGAATGCATGATATGGGACGCAACTGCTCCACAGGACCGGTGCCACGAAGGGGCAAAAGGGGGCAACGCATACATGTTGACATAATTTTCTGGAATTTTCCAACATCTTTAAAGGCACAGTCAACTTAGTGTATGTAAACTTCTGACCCACTGGAATTGTGATACAGTGAATTATAAGGGGTCCTCCTCTGTCAGGCCCACTCTCCTGCGAAAACTTGATTCCGTATCAGCCTCCTTGCCACATCTGTAACAGACTTCTTCAAACAAGGTATGATACAGGCAGCACAGCACATGAGCATAAGAAAAACAACAACTAGAGTCAGAAATCCAGTAACCATCATTGTAGTATACTTACCAAACCAACCACCCAGCCAGAGAACAGTCCACTCTCCTCCACACCTGCAAGACCCTTCATCTCCACTGATAACCTTGCCAACCCACTCAGAGCTTTTGAAATGCTCCCATCCGGACTAGTATTGTTTAGGGACAAACGTGCAACACTGTTCTCCAATCATTTTACATACACCTCCCTGGTTGGCCAGAATCATGTCCAGTTCTAGTCTATTTTGTCTACTGGTTTGAGAGGTAGCATCCAATCGTTCAGCCATCCCCGTAAGTACTGTGTGGGTGTAATTTAACAAATCATTGTTGATTATAGTAGATATAATTGATCCAAGCATTCTGCTTAGCATCAACAATAGCTGGGCCAAACTGGGCAATAGATGCCACAGGCCATCATTCCTGTTTGATGTCTGGTATTCGTGGGGGACCCCTATTGGGACCCCAACAGGTTGGTGTGCATGTTATCTGTACCCTCGGACCAAGGAGCGTCACGGTTCTGCCGTCTCCTGGGTTGGTACCGAGTCTCTGTGTCATGTGCAGCTCCCAGAAGTTGGTTAGCTATAACCTCAATAATAGGCAATGGTGTTATCAGACTGGCCAAAACACATGTGCAACGACAATTTCCTTTCAAAAATGGGGTCAACCGCCTGGCAGGTCCACACATCCACCATACATCAGCAACACCTCTAGTTAATAGTGGCATTAGTGATGCAGGTAGTAGTAGGGAGCCTCCCATAGTCTATACCCCTACCTGTACCAGTGATACAGCTGTAATATCCTCCATATGCCTTAACTCCCCACGGTACCTTCTGGGGAGGGACTTCTGGGAACACAAAACTCAAGAGTTTTACACAAGGTTGAATTTGGCTTAAACTTTCCAATATACACATCCAACCTTCCACATTACTTAGGGCAAATGGGTGAGCAGCCAGAATAGGTCTGGCATGTCCACATACGACACAGTCCTTTCTATTAAGTGTTTTGTAGGCCAACCACATATTCTCCCTTTCCTCATAACCAGTTTCAGTCCCCAATTGTTCACTATCTTAGATGTCTTTTATATTTATTATCTGTACTAGATTGGAGAGCTTAGGTGATGGCGTGGGACTTGGTCTTGAAGTGGTGGAGGAGGCCGGCTGAACCCTGGTCCGTTGGAACTGGTGGTGGTTCTGGCAGCACTGTGATGGTAACATCCCCATCGTATCCTAATCAGACAGCTCAGGACTACAAGCAGTCCTGTAAAACCCCACCCTCTCCCAAAGAACACATCATCAGCCAGAGGTCAAACAACACTTTCACTTCTATGAACGTACACAGTGAGGAAAGGTCGGGGTCAGGGAATTTTCATTAAGGAGTTGACCCCCGAGCTTTATTAGCAACAGTTCTTCTCCTTAACTCTGTGATCATTCGGCAGTGTCAGTGTGTCTCACCCTCCAAGTGCGATATGCCCCCAGGTCGAGTGAATCACCTTCTCCTTTAATTCACCTGCAACGCATAAAATCCTGGACATACAGATTTGGTTAACCACCAGTTTCTCATTTGTTTTATCTGATTATATATTTAACTTCTATACCTATTTGTTAGCTATAATTTTGAATTTTACATTAGTTTATTTTCCAATAGGCCCCATCCTATCCTAGACCACAATGTACCCCTCCCCCGTTTGATACCTGGCTCTGGCCAGGTATCAACCTTACCTACTCTAAATAATGACTTAGTACATTATAATATAGAAACGTCCCATTCATTCGCCGCATATCCAATTCTCCCTTGGGCGTACATTCATATCTATTCTTTTCCAATTCTCTGTCAAGTGACTTATCTACTTTAAAATGTATCTGTGCTGCTTATATATGTTAAACCCTTTCTCTCCTTTCTTATTTCACAGCCTACCTTGCTCATTTCCTGGTCCACCCTCCCCACTCTACTCTCAAACCTTCAAGGTCTCAACAGTGCGGGGTAGACCCATCTGTCTGCCTTTTTCTAATAATAGTCAATAACAACTATGTGTTCTTTTGCAATATTAACTAAGTGTCTCACTGTTTTGACTTTATCTATCCCAAATGGATTTAAAAATAACAACATGTCTTATAGTGTCAATCTCTAAAGTCCTTACATAACCTTAATAAACCTATCTCTATCTTCTAATGGCCAAAACAAATGCTAACCTTATGGTCAAGAGTTATAAACTAGTATCCCAAATGACACAAATTCATTATTCTCACTACATTCTCCCGTGAGTGATCAAGTCACCGGAAAATGCAACGAAAATAGGTCAAAAAGGTTACACCTACATTCGTGTTCCATACCATATCTAGGCATACCAAAAGAACCCTTTATCTTCTCAAAGTCCCTTGCCTAAATAAAACTCAGAAAGTAAAACTCCTATTCCAATATGAGTGTATTCTTTTAAGATATCTTGTCTCTGGGAACACGGAAAACCCCTTAACCCAAACGTTTACCACAAAAACAAAACCTAATAATTATGATAATACCCTTAAATCATTCGTTCTAAATTTCCCTGATGTTTCATGTAACACAACTGTGATAAACGTGTACTGTCCCTTTAAAAACTCCCTGCCAGCCATACCAGGTTGCGAGTCGTTCATTGTTCCCCATAATGAAAACAGATCACGTTTAGAATACGTTTACTTATTGTTCGAATTCTCTGGTGTTACCTAAACAAAAACCAATAACTTTCAGCAACTTTTGAAAAGTATCTCAAAGCTATAATGTACACATTTTCCCTCTAAATGACACAACCAATTTTCTCTAGCATAATTTAATACGGCCACACCCGGTGGGGAAAGTACACATTTTATCCCGTTCCTCCTATAATACTCAATGCTAAATTCAAAGTTGTGGTTAAATATATGGATTTGCCAATCATTATCAAATGTTAAATATACAGGTTTAGTACTTTTATCAAATAGATTAGTATAGTTCAAATAAAGATATGCGTTTACTAGCGCTCAACCTGTGTTCAGAACGCAGCAACTAGCCAATATAATACCAAAAATGACTGTCTTATTCATGCCTCTAGGCAAAACATCTAGTTACCCCAACTAAGTTTGGCAGCAAAACTATCGTATAAGTAAAATCGACTTCTCAACTTTCTCCATTCCAAAGTGTAAACTTACCATATACTTCGCTAAATTTATTTCGCATGCCAGCCAATCCATAACAATAATATCATTAGTCTGTAAATTTAACCTGAATAAGTTATTAAACGTATTCTCTCTACTCCGAATTGGTTTTAAGTTTTTTCTCTGTCACCAGCACTCAAACAGGCTCCCCGTTTGCTGGGAGACCGTTGAGTGCTGCAATACTGCCATCTTCTGTCCATTTTCTGTATAGCTCTCCACCCCCAAACTATTCTAAGAGTTATGAGTGTGTGGAGGAATATCACAAATAAGGGGCCAGATATCCCTAGTCTTGCCCAGGGAGGGAGAAATGTCCCTCTAACTGGGCGAGGTTCCTTTTTCAGGGGAGGCAGAGTTTGATGCCGCATCCCCTGAGTCAGGAATGTCTTCATTTGGAATCGGATTTAAGCTGTTTAAATCAGCTCTGACTTCTGTCAGTGTTCTAGAAGGGATTGGGGCTGGAGTGCAATGTGTGAGGTGGTGCCAAGGTGCGCCTGATTTACCTTTGACCTGGACTGAGTGTGAAGTAACCTCCCTCACTTCGTACGGTCCAGTCCACCTGGGTTCTAGCCACTTTCTCTTGTGGACTTTAACCCCACCCAGTCACCAATTTTTTACCTTCCGTGGTGCCGGATCTCTCGTCAGCTCCCCTTCTTGGACCTTGTGAATCTGTTTGGAGAGAGCTGCAGAAAGTTCCGTCAATTATCAGACATTACAATTTGTTGTACATCAAGGGCGGGCATATGACCTCCCTCCCTTGGTGAACCAAGCATGAGGAGAGAGATGGGTGCCTGCACCTGGCGAGGCTCTCATGGCCATCAATGCCAGGGGCAGGGCTTCAACCCAAATCAACTTCAAACCTGCACATACATTTGATTGGCGCGTTTCACGAGGCTTTTGAGATTGTGGCCTGTACACTAACCCAAACTTGTGCACAATACCCAATCTTTCCTCCACCTGTCTCAGGTGTTGGTTACTGAAATGGGACCCGTTTGTCGGATCGGATTTGCCTTGGAACTCCATACCTTGGTATGAGTTCAGTCTGCAGCCACTTAATGACTGACCTGGCATCCTCACGTGCTGTTGGTATTGCCTCGACCCATTTGGAAAACCTGTCTACCATTACCAAAAGGTTATTTTTGCTTAATTATTATTATTATTTATTTATTTTTTAAACAGTGCTGAACGTGAATTCTTTGCACATCAGATATGCTGCAACTCCATGGTGGGTGTGGATTTCCAATGGATGGCACATTACCAGATGAGCTGTTTTTTCCAATAGCTTTTGCCACTTCAGCCACATACCTGGAGCATGTGGTTTGTCCTACTTCAATGTGGTCCAGTTTGGAGGAGTGATACATCACCACTCTACTCTCCCCCTCTGTTTTGTACCTTCCTTTTTGAATAAGTGGTTCTTATTCCTTTCAACTTCACTTTCTATCCCTTCCTTCACTACTTCCTCTAATTCTTTCTCCATAGTGAGGAGTTGCCCTTTTGATGGGGCCACCCCACTGAGGTAACCTGCCTGCGTCCATTTTAGCCTCACTCCTTCCCACACCTTCTTAACTTCCTTATACTGCATCTGTCCCCCTGATCTGTCTTTCATTCTCTGATCTAAGTATTCATTGAATTTGTGTTTGGGGACGGTGGTCGTGGCCATTTTGTCGTTAAGCTATGTCTGGCTCTATGCTATTTTGGTGCACTTAGCCCGTCACTGGCCAAAACTAGCGATGTATCTCTGGTGCTGACACAGTCTTATCTCTGGTGTCTGTCTCCCCCTTGTGCACAAAGAATTTTATTGCTTTATGTTTGGCGAATTAATTAAATACTTTCCCAAAGTATTTCGGCAATATCCTTTTGGAACAATATACTAGTATTATCAAACGCTTCTATTTTAAATATAATAATATTTTTAGGAACTATTTTCAAAAAGTTATTCGTTTTCACTTTTTCGATTATTTAAATACTTTGCCAAAACATTTCAGAAATGTCCTTTTGGGACAATATATTAGTATATTCAAGCGTTTCTAGAATAAATATTTAATTAATTCTAGGACTCATTTTTCTCAAAAACTAATTAAAAAAACTAAAAACTCAAAAACTAACTAATTAATTAAATACTTTCCCAAAGTATTTCAAACGTGTCCTTTTGGGACAATATATGGTGTATCCTAGCGCTTCTAGAATAATTATCAAATGAATTCTAATCCTTAAGTCAATCCCAGCAGCACGAGAGGGAAAAATCAAGTCAACTTATCAGCAGAAAAATTGCTTCAGAACAGCCCACCCATTCTAACTCGGCGGTCCCTTTCACACAGCCTCAATTTAGCATATGGCTAATCAGTGGCAATCGGCCTCGTGGAACGTTCCATTACCCACATTGATTTGGAGTGTTTCAGGTTTAATACCTTCTACCATTAATTTCGCTAACACAACTTGAGCATACAATATCACATTAGATTCTTCACGGTAACACCTAGCTGATCAATCTATTGCCCGGCTATTTGAATCTAATTATAATTTTAATTAATTTTAATTAATTAATTATTATTATTATATATTTTTTTATGGGTCCTCACGGTAACACTTTAGTTGATTGCCAATTCAACTATTGCCCGACTATATGGATCTCATCTTTATTTATGGATTCCTCACGGTAACCCCTAGCTGATATAAACTATGGCCCGACTATTTGAATTCCCTTTATTTTTTATTTTATTTTTGTGGATTCTTCACGGTAACCCCTAGTGGTCGACTTTCACTTATGGCCCGACTATGTGAGTCCTTTTAAAGCTTATTCTTCACTGTACATCTAGTCGATCAAATATCGACTAGTGCCAGACTGTGTGAACAAGTCTTTTTATTACTTAGATATCTTTACACAATGCCTTAGATTCTACACAATTTCACATAAATATAACAGCAATTCATACTCAGCCTCAGAAACACTGATCTTAATTTGGGTAATTGACTATAATATAATATGCAGATTTCGATTAAACCGGCTCTGCTTACCTTTTATTTGTCGAGCTCTTTGATCAGTATTCTTGAGGCGAGATGAATCACCGAATTTCTCCTGCAACAAGGTCACCCCTCCTTCTGGAATCTTTCTCCCACTCGCCTCCTGTCTCTTGAACTTTCTATGGGCCAAATTCAAAAGGTTTTAACAACCATCCTCTGCTTACCAAGTTTCTGTTAGTAAAACGTTTATTGGAGACAGGAGATCAAGTAGAGACATAGGACGAGGTGGATTATTATATAATAAGGCCTTTTATTGATATGTAAAGATATCTTAGTAAATCGTGCATCACGGCTCCTTCTGTCTGACTTGTATAAAATCGTCGGAAGAGAGACCCTCTAAACAGTACATACAGATTATATAGGCAACAAGCAAAGTAGGTTGATCTTGTCGTCTGGCCTTCCGATTGGTCGATCTGGGTCGTGGGTAGTCCTGTTCGGCCTGATGTCGACATTCCATTGGCTTTTCACTCAGTTCTTTGTCCTAGTCACATCCAAAGGCATCCTGCATGTGCGTTTGTTTTCACAGGCCCTATTCATGGGGGAGGGGATGTGTGTGTGGGTCTGACAAAGTAGTGGGGATGGGTGCATGTTGTGCCAAGAATAGCTTATGTTGAGAAGTGGTTAAAACAAGTTACCAGTATCTTATACAATTTCTTACAATTGGCCTTCACAGTAGAAGGGCAGGGTCAATTTAACAGTTTAGGTTTACTTTCAAAGTAACGTACTACGGGGGAAAAAAAGTTTCACTTCGAAGCTGGATGGAATTTAGCTAATGTTAACAGTTAGGTAGATAGCTGATACTATGATGGATATTAAAAAGTGGCTTTGCATCGGATCAAAGAGGCGGGGAGGGGGAGAAGTCTGCCACAAGGGCCAAGGCCGCTGAGCTGAAGCTAATCACCGAGGCCAAGGCCGTCAAGCCCAGCAGCAAAGTTACCTGCATGACCGTCTTGCAGCTTGGTGACATAGGAGGTAACCAACCCGAGGATGGGCCTGCAGCCGCCAAGACAGAACCTAGCAGCAGCACCGCCAGGATATTACAAGCACCGACGCCTCCGTTAGTGCCTGACGACTTCGGTGACGAGGAGCCAGCGCAGGTTTGTCTGGGGAAATAACCAACCGCCTGTACTGTGGGAGAAAACGGGCATTTTGTAGCGTGTGATTCAAAGGCAGAGAGTGGCTGGAATATTCCTGCAAGGCAGATGCAGCTTTCTGCTGTTTTTGTTGAAAAGTTTACATCTGCTCCAATGCTAACACCGATAAGGCATTCACCCAAACTGGATATAACAACTGGCGACATGTCATTGATAGCAACAAGGCACTGGGGAGGCACGCATCAAGCAAAGAACATTTAAAATACATGGTACTTTGGACAGAAAGACAAGCAAGGAATGCACAGGGAGCGAAGATTTCAACACTTGTGAATATTGCACAGCTTGCAAGAAATCGTATGTATTTGTCATTGATTGTGGACATTGTGGAATTTCTCGCTGTCAACGAGCTTCCTCTCAGGGGAACTTTGGATGCGATGGATGGCGATGTTAGATTATACACTTAGTAAAGACAAGGAACTTGCTAGTGCCTTAAGGACAATTCCCCGCAATGCCACATACACCTCATGACATCCAGAACGAAATAATGGGGCTCATGAGTAAGTTAGTCAAAGAGGAAATTGTGAAGGAGGTAGGTGATTCATGGTACACACTTAAAGTGGATGGGACTAAAGACCCAACTGGGTGCGAGAACATTTCAATTGTACTCCGTTACGTGGACAAAAACAATCTTGTTTGTGAGCGGCTACTGTCAATGGCAACGGGTAAAGAATGTGATGCTTTATCGCTAACTAACTTGGTCCTATCAGAGCTAACAAATGTTGGCCTTAGCACCGAGAAGATTCTTGTTCAATGTTATGAGTGAGCCAGTGTGATGTCTGGTAAACATGGGGGCATGCAAAAGGTAGTGCAGGACAAGCTGAATCGGGAAGTGCTGTATGTGCATTGCTTTAAACACCGGCTGCATTAAGGCATAGTGCACGCTATGTCCTCTAATGTGTGTATTTCCCTTTACAAGTTTCTCAGGAAACCAACTGTGGCTGTGCAATATATGGGAGAGAAACTGAAACGGCTGCTTGAGCAGTGATGGACTGTGAGTGTCATTATAAAATCTCTGGATAGCATCATCCACCTGCTCAGAGAAATCAAGAGTACCCGCACCTACAGTACAGAGGTGCGACTTGAGGCTGTGGGCCTATTGAAAGCTGTTTCCGAGCCGAGCTTCAGATCCATTGCCTTCATGGTCCACAAAGTCCTCAGCCTGCTCGACCCCCTAACAAGTTACTTCAGGCTGAAGCAATTGATCTGTACACTGGCATCTGAGTCGTCCACAGTGCCCACAATTGTGTGGAAAAACTGAGACGTGACAGTGAGTTTAATGAGTTACGGGAGAAATACAAGCACACGGACACCCCCGCTCCAAGCAAACGGCAAAGAGTAGAACAGTTCCTGTTCCCCGCACTCGCCCTGAGCTGCGTGTTCCCAGCCCGGTACCACCAGTTCCGGCACCACGCACCAGGCCTACTGTGCGCCTCAGCAGGCCTGAGTCTCCCGTCTGTCCAGCGCCGCCTGAGTCTCCCTCCTGTCCAGCGCCGCCTGAGTCTCCCTCCTGTCCAGCGCCGCCAGGGTCTCCCGTCTGTCCAGCACCGCCGCAGTCTCCTGTCTGTCCAGTGCCGCCTGAGCCGCCCGTCTGTCCAGCGCCGCCTGAGCCGCCCGTCTGTCCAGCGCCGCCTGATCCGCCCGTCTGTCCAGCGCCGCCCGTCTGTCCAGTGCCGCCTGAGCCGCCCGTCTGTCCTGCGCCGTCTGAGCCGCCCGTCTGTCCAGCGCCGTCTGAGCCGCCCGTCTGTCCAGCGCCGTCTGAGCCGCCCGTCTGTCCAGCGCCGTCTGAGCCGCCCGTCTGTCAGGAACCGCCAGAGCCGCCCGCCAGTCAGGAGCCGCCAGAGCCGCCCGCCAGTCAGGAGCCGCCAGAGCCGCCCGCCAGTCAGGAGCTGCCTTTCAGTCCGGAGCTGCTTTCAGTCCGGAGCTGCCCTTCAGTCCGGAGCTGCCCTTCAGTCCAGAGCTGCCCTTCAGTCCTGAGCTGCCCCTCAGTCCGGAGCTGCCCTTCAGTCCGGAGCTGCCCTTCAGTCCGGAGCTGCCCTTCAGTCCGGAGCTGTCCCTCAGTCCGGAGCTGCCCCTCGGTCCGGAGCTGCCCCTCGGTCCTGAGCTGCCCCTCGGTCCTGAGCTACCCCTCGGTCCTGAGCTACCCCTCGGTCCTGAGCTACCCCTCGGTCCTGAGCTGCCCCTCGGTCCTGAGCTGCCCCTCGGTCCGGAGCTGCCCCTCGGTCCGGAGCTGCCCCTCGGTCCGGAGCTGCCCCTCGGTCCGGAGCTGCCCCTCAGTCCAGAGGCGCTCCTCAGTTCAGTGGGGCCCTTTAGTAGGGTTGCCAGTCCTAGGTTGGTGGCAAGGGTCGCCACTCAAAGGACGCTACTAAAGCAGAGTAAGACTATGGTGGAGTGGAGTCCACGTCCAGCGCCAGAGCCGCCACCGCGGACAGATGCCCACCCAGACCCTCCCCTATAGGTTCAGGTTTTGCGGCCGGAGTCCGCACCTTGGGGGGGGGGGGGGGTACTGTCACGTTCTGACCTTAGTTCTTTTTGTATTTTCTTTGTCAGGGCGTCAGTTGGGTGGGTTATCTATGTTTTGTGTTTCTATGTTGTGTTTTTCGTTTGGCCTGATATGGTTCTCAATCAGAGGCAGGTGTTAGTCATTGTCTCTGATTGGGAACCATATTTTAGGTAGCCTGTTTTCTGTTGTGTTTTGTGGGTGGTTGTCTTCCGGGTCTGTGTGTCCGGGTCTGAACTGTTTCGGTTTTCGTTCGTTCAATTTATTGTTTTGTATTTCAGTGTTCAGTTTGTTCTATTAAAGTTTCATCATGAACACTTACCACGCTGCGCTTTGGTCCTCCTCTCTTTCTCCAGACGAAGATCGTTACAGAAGAACTCTGTATGAATAAGTTAGTTCTCTGCTTTACCATGGTGGTGATACAGTGAACCCGTTTATACGAAAATTGCATTTACCATTTATCACTTGAGTTTAATTGTCACGACTCCGACCGAGGCAGGCTCTCCTTCCCGTTCGGGTGGCGCTTCGGCGGTCGTTGTCACCGGCCTATTAGCTGCCACTGATCCTTTTCTCCCCCTCCTTATGTGTTTATTGGTTACACCTGTTTTGTGTTTATTCTAATTAGTTGGGCTTTATTAGTCAGCCGGCCCGCCCGTTTCTTTGTGCGGGATTGTTATTTGTAAGCTTGGTGTTTGTTCGGACGTTACGTGTATGTTCGAGTTTGTTACTGGACTGTTTTCATTCCCCGTGTCTGAGGCAGTTTATGTTGAGTACCCAGTGTCGAGTGGGATGGCCGAGGTTCTCCGTGTTTCATTAAATGAACATTATTATTGAATCCTCTGTTTTCCTGCGCCTGACTTCGCACTCCGACACCCAGTCATTACAGAATCCCGCACCTATTAAATGGAGTCAGCAGGAGCAGCGGCCAACCCTCTCCCATCGATGGAGGAACGGGTGCTCCACCATACCACCATTCTCCACCGTATCGGATCGGCTATGGATTCAATGATGGAGAGAATGGACCGATGGGAGAGGAGTGGTCTCCAACTGGAACTGTACCTGGCCACCGTAAGACCCACTCCCTCGGGAGCGGAGAGGGTGAGTGTCCTCGTCTCCTGCCTCACGGGTCGTGCTCTGGAGTGGGCGAACGCAGTCTGGAATGGCCCAGACTCAGCGAAGGAGCACTACCCAGAGTTTACTCGCCGTTTTCGTGCCGTGTTTGACCACCCTCCAGAGGGCTGAGCGGCGGGAGAAGACTATTCCATCTCAGGCAGGAGAAGAGGAGCGCCCAGGTTTACGCGCTGGAGTTCCGGACCCTGGCAGCAGGATCTGGGTGGAACGACAGGGCCCGTATTGACCACTACCGGTGTAGTCTCCGGGAGGACGTCCGCAGGGAGCTAGCGTGTCGGGACACCGCTCTTTCCCTGGATGAGCTGATTGTATTGTCCATCCGACTGGACAATCTGCTGGCTGTCCGCGGGCGTTCGGAGAGGGTCCTGTGCGTTCCACCACCCAGCACCTCCGCTCCCATTCCGATGGAGTTGGGAGGGGCCGTGCCGAGGGGTACCGGAGGAGGAGGCTCCCCCTGCACCAGCTGTGGTCGGAGAGGACACACGGCCGATCGGTGCGGGTGGGGTCCGTCTGGGAGTCGAGATGGCAGGCGGAACGCTTCTCGATCACCCCAGGTAAGTCAGCACCAAACTCACCCAGAACCCCCTGTTGGTCACATGTTTGTCTTAATTTTCTTACATTTTTTCCCTCTTCCCAGCATAGGGCGCTAGTCGATTCAGGCGCAGCTGGGAACTTTATGGATCTTGGACTCGCTCTTAAGTTAGGTGTTCCGCTTGTGCCGATAGATTCTCCCTTTCCCGTGCACTCCCTAGATAGCCGGCCATTAGGGTCAGGGGTGGTCAGGGAGACCACGGTTCCCCTGGACATGGTGACGCAGGGGAATCATAAGGAGCGTATCAGTCTTTATATTATTGATTCGCCTGCGTTTCCAGTGGTGCTAGGGATTCCCTGGCTGGCCCGGCACAATCCTAAAATTTTGTGGAGACAGGGGGTTCTCCAGGGGTGATCAGAGGAGTGTTCTGGAAGGTGTCTGGGAGTTTCCATCGGTGCCACGTCGGTGGAAAGTCCAGACCAGGGTCCCACGGTGTGCATTCCCCCATAGTATGCCGATTTGACAATCGCTTTCAGTAAAAAGAAAGCGACTAAATTACCACCTCATCGACCGGGAAGGGATTGTGCGATAGATCTTCAGGTAAACGCTGCGCTTCCCAAGAGTCACGTGTACCCATTGTCCCAAGAGGAGACGTTGGCTATGGAGACATATGTCACTGAGTCTCTGGGACAGGGGTACATTTGGTCCTCCATCTCACCCGTCTCCTCGAGTTTCTTTTTTGTGAAGAAAAGGGAGGGAGGTTTGCGTCCGTGTATTGATTATAGAAGTCTAAATGCCATCACAGTGGGGTTTAGTTACCCACTACCTCTCATCGCTACGGCAGTGGAATCATTTCACGGAGCGCAGTTCTTCACAAAACTGGATCTCAGGAGCGCGTATAGTCTGGTGCGTATTCGGAAGGGAGACGAGTGGAAAACCGCATTTAGTACCACATCGGGCCATTATGAGTACTGCGTCATGCCGTATGGATTAAAAAATGCTCCAGCCGTTTTCCAATCCTTTGTAGACGACATTCTCAGGGACCTGCACGGGCAGGGAGTGGTTGTTTATATCAATGACATTCTGATCTACTCTGCCACTCACGCCGCGCATGTGTCTCTGGTACGCAAGGTGCTTGGTAGACTGCTGGAGCATGACCTATATGTCAAGGCTGAGAAGTGTGTGTTCTCCAAACGAGCTGTCTCCTTTCTGGGTTATCGCATTTCCACCTCGGGGGTGGTGATGGAGGGTGACCGCATTAAGGCCGTGCGTAATTGGCCGACTCCGACCACGGTAAAAGAGGTGCAGCGGTTTTTGGGTTTTGCCAACTACTACCAGAGGTTTATCCGAGGTTTTGGCCAAGTAGCAGCTCCCATTACCTCACTGCTGAAGGGGGGTCCGGTGCGGTTGCAGTGGTCAGCAAAAGCGGACGGAGCTTTCAACAGGTTGAAGGCGCTGTTCACAGATGCGCCCGTGTTGGCGCATCCGGACCCCTCTCTAGCATTCATAGTGGAGGTGGACGCGTCCGAGGCTGGGGTGGGTGCCGTGCTATCACAGCGCTCGGGTACGCCACCAAAACTCCACCCCTGCGCTTTCTTCTCGAGGAAGCTCAGCCCAGCGGAGCGTAACTATGATGTGGGGGACCGGGAGTTGTTAGCGGTGGTCAGTGCTCTGAAGGTGTGGAGACACTGGCTTGAGGGGGCTAAGCACCCCTTTCTCATCTGGACCGACCACCAGAATCTGGAGTATATTCGGGCAGCTAGGAGACTGAACCCACGTCAGGCAAGGTGGGCCATGTTCTTCACCCGATTCCGGTTTACGTTATCGTATAGAGCGGGCTTCCAGAACGTAAAGGCGGACGCACTGTCCCGCTTTTACGACACGGACGATCGGTCCACCGAACCTACTCCCATCCTTCCCGCCTCGAGGCTGATAGCACCAGTGGTGTGGGAGGTGGACTCGGACATCGAGCAGGCGTTACGGGCGGAACCCGCTCCTCCTCAGTGTCCGGCGGGGTGGAAGTACGTGCCGCTTGGTGGGCTCACGTCCTACCCTCCTCGGGTCACCCTGGGTGGCGAGGACAGTGGGGAGCCTTCGGGGGAGGTATTGACATGTCCATCCGTGGGTTGTGGGTGATTGTCTATGTTAGTTGCTTGTGTCAGCACATTTCTTATATAGCTTCACGTTCGTTGTTCGTTTATTGTTTTGTATAGTTTGTTCAGTGTTCTCTGTTTATTAAATTCATGATGAACACATACCACGCTGCATTTTTGTCCTCCGATACTTCCAACTACTCCTCCTCAGACGAGGAGGACGACGAGCGTGACATCGACTTTTGGTCTGATAGCATAAGGTACGCGTTGTGCTTTCAGAAACTTTGGTTTGGTGTCTGGCTTATTGCTAAACTTCACTGTAGTCTTTAATGCTTCCCAGCTCTCCATTAAATAATTATCCATGTTTCTTTAAGATGGAGGGTATGCCTGTGTATTCATGTGTCATTGCATGCACTGATGGCCAGTCCAGTGTGATTTTCTCCAACCACAAATGTCCCAGTAGTGATGGCTAGTCTCCTTTCACGATGTAGAGTGGCAGCTTTTCAGTTTGTCCGTTTAACTGAACTGTGACCTCAGTTATACCTCTCACGGCGACAGATTCACCTGTGTAAGTCTTTAACACGATGTGTGCTGGCTGAAGTGGAAGGTGTTTCAATGTCTTTTTGTGGACTGTGTCTGAAACAAGAGCTACAGCTGCCCCTGTGTCAACCTCCATATGATACTGGCTGCCCCTCTAGCAAGGGAGAGACATATTAACCAGTCAGTATTTCCAGTGTGACTTCCTCATCTGAGGAGTGACTCACCTCTCTCAACAGCATGAACATGTCTATTTTTCTTTTGTTGGAACGTCTTTTTTTTCTTCAGTCTTTGATGTTTTCTCTGAACTCTTTTTGTTTCTACAAGCTTGTTCGATGTGTCCCTTTTACCACAGGCTCGGCAATCCATGGCCTTACACCAGCATGTAGACGGCTGATGTCCTACTTTGCCACAGCGGAAGCATGTGCCTTGATTTCCCTGTCTCTGATTTTCAGTTGCAACTCGGTGCACTTTTCCTGAAGAACTCAACTCCCGAGCGTCTTTAGCAGCAAGTTCAATGGACACACTGACTTCAACAGCCTTTGCCAAGCTCAGATTACTTTGTCAATAGTCGCTTTTGTGTAGCTTCACTCTGTAGCCCACATTGTAGTCTGTCTCTAATGGTGTCATTTAGAACATCATTAAACTCAGTGCTCGGATAGTTTCTTTAATGCAGCAGCAAACATTGTCACTGATTCTCCCTCTTCCCGATTTCTTCTGTGGAACCTTTCAGCATAATAACTAGTGGTTTTGGTAAAAATATCCACAATATCCCCATATTGTACGTCTTATTACCTGGCCTGTCTGGCTGTAGCAGGCTGCATAGTAAATTATATGTCTTTGGCCCCATAACACAAAAATATGTAGGCACAATTGCAAGAACAAAATAGTCAAACCATTCTGTATATGAGCTCCACTGCTCAATACTTTCATCAAACTGTCTAATGTTTCCAACAATTCCAGAAATTTTTCGTTTCTCAATAAGCTCCTGATTGTCACTCACTTCAATATTGTCCTCAACCATGGCAATATTTTCTTCAGTCATGTGATCTTCATTCACTTCACTTACTAATGTTTCATCCTCAAGTTCGCTTATTTAGCAGTTTTTAATTTCAAAGTTCGTCTTCACAGTTAAGTAAATGTCCTTTCCTTTACTCACTCTATATTCCTCCCTTTTAAATCACCTTGTTTTCCTTCTCCGAAGTCCGTCTCAAATCCTTTTTTGTAGTGACGATGCTAACTCTGTCTCTTAGCTAGCTCAACTATGCACTTGCTTCTGATAACAATACACTGTGCTAACATTAACTTAGACTCTACCATGGAAGATAACAGTTGTAAAAACAACTTTCTCCGGACTGAATAGTCACTGTAGGTTCACACATACTCTTCACCACTTTTGTTATGTTTCATGGGTTTCCTAACCACACGAAAAAATTTAATTCATAATGATGAGACGGGAATCAGTTCAACCATTTAACTAGAAAGTGCTCATCTCAACGCATACAACCCCCATGATGCTCTGCAGCACAACTCCAATACACAACACTTGCCACTTCCAGGCAAGATTCCAGGAATCTGTAATACTGTGCAGTCAGTGTCTATACGATTAGGTGTGAATATGCTTGTTAGGTGGTCTCTCCCTCTAAGTTACTCTAACTAGCCATTCAGCTAACTGCTAACCTCTGTACTTAGCCTGCAAGCTAGCTAGCAAAGCTAACGGGATTGCAAACGGGTTAGCATAAAAATCTTATTTAACTCCAGCCAAACCCCCAAAATAGTTTTTCTAAATATTAGCTAGCTAACATTTATGAAGCCAGCAAACACGTTCCTCGCACACTAGGAACATATTCCCTCCAACGTTATAACAAAAAGGTTTAGCTCGCTCCCAAAACACGCGTTTTCTGGAGACTTGTGAGCAAAATGCTGATGAAATCACCCACTGTATGCGTTTTTGGTAGACTGATTGTGTCCAGAACGAGGGTAAATCCACACACAATGCTTCTCTGACCTGAACACAATCAGACCTCAATGCAACTTTTGTGCATCTAGACTTTCATCTTATTCTAATAGCAGAAGTCACATGTAAGTGTCAAGTGTAGACATGCCCTCAGTGGCCTTGTGGTTAGAATGTCTGCCCTGATATCAGAAGGTTGGGGGTTTGATCACCAGTCATACCAAAGACTCTCAATATGGAACCTGATGCCTCTCTTGTTGGCACTTAGCATTAAAGGCCCAATGCAACCATTTTTATATCAATATCAAATAATTTCTGGGTAAAAATTAACTACCTTACTGTAATAGTTTTCCATTCAAATTGACAAAAAAATTGCTTTTTAGCAGATAACTTTTTTTGCTAGGACTGTCTGGGCGGGATCTGAGTAGGGAAGGGAAAAATTTAAACTAGCTGTTATTGGCAGAGACGTTTGGAAGTCTTTGTTATTGGTCAATTAACCAATTTACCTCCTGATGTCACCAGGCAAGCCGATACTTCGGCCCATGCAAACCTGCTGATTATTAGGTCCTGTGTACAGTGTTGTAGTGGAGGCTATAAGCAGGTATACACCGTATACCCACTTATTTTTCAATGGACATTGCGTATACTCACTTCTTAAACCCCACAATGCATATCAAAGTAGCGTAGTGGAGGTATATGCTGTATCAATGAATAAGGTTGATGTAACAGATCAGGGCCCGGCTTCCCAAAAGCATCTTAAGGCTAAGTTTATCGTAAGAGCCTTCTTAGGAGCATCATTAAATCTCGGAGCTGTTTCCCAAAACGATCATTATTAATATTGCACTTAAACGCTCATAATGCCGGCCTCAGACCACTCGTAGAACAGCTAAGTGTGTGGTTAGATGAATTTTTTGCCCTCCCGTATAATTTTATACACAGAACATATTCGCTAAACATAGAACCACATGGTTTATGCATCTCTCTGTGAAGGCTGATAACTTCAGAACAAAGTTGACTACAAATATACTGAACAAAAATATAAATGCCACATGTAAAGTGTTGGTCCCATGTTTCATGAACTTAAATAAAAGATCCCAGAAATTTTCCATGCACACAATAAGCTTATTTCTCCAAGCTGCTCCAGGTGTGGCATATCAAGAAGCTGGTTAAATAGCATGATCATTACGCAGGTGCAGCTTGTGCTGTCGGCAGACATTCCTGCTGTTCCAGAGCTGTTGCCAGATAATTTAATGTTAATTTCTCTACCATAAGCCGCCTCCAATGTCATTTTAGAGAATTTGGCAGTACGTCCAACCAGCCTCACAACCGCAGACCATAAGTAACCACGCCAACCCAGGACATCCTCTCGGTTTCAACTGAACTGGGAAGATGGCGTTGTGTGGGTGAGCAATTTGCTTATGTCAACGTTGTGAAAAGAGTGCCCCATGGTGGCGGTGGGGTTATGGTATGGGCAAGCGTAAGCTACAGACAACGAACACAATTGCATTTTATTAATGGCAA
The DNA here is from genome assembly GCF_045679555.1 of Salvelinus alpinus. Taxonomy (NCBI): domain Eukaryota; kingdom Metazoa; phylum Chordata; class Actinopteri; order Salmoniformes; family Salmonidae; genus Salvelinus; species Salvelinus alpinus. The sequence goes on from NC_092104.1 coordinate 24,618,643, forward strand.
TTTGAATCCACAGAGATAACGTGACCAGATCCTGAGGCCCATTGTCGTGCCATTCATCCGCCGCCATTCCATTATGTTTCAGCATGACAATGCACAGGCCTATGTTGCAAGGATCTGTACACAATTCCTGGAAGCTGAAAATGTCCCAGTTCTTCCATGGGCTGCATACTCACCTACATGTCACTCACTGAGCAGGTTTGGGATGCTCTGGATCGACGTGTACGACAGAGTGTTCCAGTTCCCGACAATATTCAGCAACTTCACACAGCCATTGAAGTGGAGTGGGACAACATTCCACAGGCCACAATCAACAGCCTGATCAACTCTATGCGAAGGAGATGTGTTGCGCTGCATGAGGCAAATGGTGGTCACACCAGATATTGACTGATTTTCTGATCCACACACCTACCTCTTTTTTAAGGTATCTGTGACCATTAGATGCATATCTGTATTCCCAGTCATGTGAAATCCATAGATTAGTGCCTAATTAATTAATATCAGTTGACTGATTTCCTTATATGAACTGTAACTCAGTAAAACCTTAGAAATTGTTGCAATGTCTTTGAAATGTATACAAACAAACGATGTAGGCTATAAAAAGATACTTCAAATGAAAACCGAAATGACTGCATAAATACAGTAGGCTATAGGCCTATTTCAATCATATTGAAATACATTTCATGTTCAATGAATTGAGTTCTATTTTGCTACATGTGGGCTACTGCCTGTAATTTGTCTCAATATATTTCATGATGTGTAGCCTAACAGGTGAGCAATAATATTCCAATAGGGTTAGGAGGTAATATCTCTCTAGGAGCTGATCCGTCATCAGTATTGTGAAATAATTCTAAAGTTATAGCGGCAATCAGCAGTTGAAACAATAACAACGCACATCCTCGCCCCTTTTACAGTAAAAAGCTGAGGGATGGTGCTGGAGAAATTTTACCACTCTCAAATTCATAGAGAGAACTAAATCTACAAGGACTGACCATCCATGATATACAAATGATAGTTTAACCATGTTTTGAGGCTATATAGTGTTTGTTTACATTTACTTTCTTTACAAACATTGGCGTAAAACAAGCTTATATTTTGGGTTCTGATGCGGTACGACAGTTGAAATAAGCTCATGAGGCATTTACACTGAGTGAACAAAACATTAGGAACACCTTCATAATATTGAGTTGCACCCTTTTTGCCCTCAGAACAGCCTCAATGCTTAAGGGCATGGACTCTACAAGGTGTCTGTCAAAAGCATTCCACAGGGACGCTGACCCATGTTGACTCCAATGCTTCTCACAGTTGTGTCAAGTTGGCTGGATGTCTTTTGGGTGGTGGGCCATTTTTTATACACACGAAAAACAGTTGAGCGTGAAAAACCCAGCAGTATTGCAGTTCTTGACACACAAATCGGTGCGCCTGGCACCTACTTCCATACCCAGTTCAAAGGCACTTACATTTTTCTCCTGCACATTCACCCTCTGAATTGTGCACACACAATCCATGTCTAAATTGTCTCAAGGCTTACAAATAGTTATTTAACCATGTCTCCTACCCTTCATCTACACTGATTGAAGTGGATTTAACAGGTGACATCAATAAGGGATCACCTGGACTCACCAGGTCAATCTACTGTATGCTATGGAAAGAGCATGTTTTGTGCACTCAGTGTATAAGTTATATTCTTCAAGAATCAATGCGTACATATCATTAATTTACAAGTCCAAAAATAGATGTAGCAACTGCAGATTGCCTCTTTATTAAAGAAAGATTTGAATGGAGATAACTGATCCAAGAGCAGCACTCTCTTTCTTTTGATCATATCAGTATCGACACATGCTCCAACGACGCACTTAGTGACCGTTACATCTTCGGCCGTTGTAGGAAACAAGCATAGTTAAAACACTAGTAAGCAGTGTTTATCTCTATCTTAAACAGATGTTTATTTGATGGGGATTTTTAAAATATGCTAATTCGATTTCAGAGGTGGCGCGGACATCGACTCTAGGGGATAACACTGATCAAATGTTTTCACACTTTTACAGTGTTAGTTTCATCAACTGTTGTACAATATGATAAAAAACACAAGAAAAACTTAATTTTCACTGCACAGGGCCTTTAAGGAGATGGATTGTGTGTAAAACCCTGCATCAGACTAGCTTCTTGTCCAGGGGGTGTACTTGTAAATCAAGCTATGTAACGCTAAAAACAGCCTATGGGCTGTCTAGCTTAGACAAGGCTTACTTACTGAATGCTTGTTGCTCTGTCAATCTAAGAGACCATGGTGCAGATGGAGAGGAAACATCCCCCCACAGACAACAGGCTGCCAATTAAATTCAGGAATGTTTGAACTGTGTCATGTAGAGCAGGTGGACAAGACACTGCTATAAGTGACGCAGGGAGACGGATGATCGCGTTGTCATGAATGGATGTTTTCTGGTTGATGTATTAATTATCAGATATTTTGGATGTTTGTATAATTGGGATGCAGTTGTTGACTTGGCTATTCAGATGGTTGGGTAGAGAGCATAAAGACACATTTCCATTCCATTAAAAAAGGATTAAAAGCTTTCTTTCTAATTAATAAGTACTAGAATTACTATATTATATTATTACAGCACTTTCATTAGAGCTCTTTACACAGGCCAAACTATGGATTACGGCCTAATTACGCGTATTTTAAATGGTGAATTAATGCCAAAATGGTTTACCTTTGTTTTCTTATCGATCTACACAACCTACTCCACATTTAAGTGAAGGAGAAATTACAGAAACATTTTCTCTTCACACCACAGAGTTAATACTTGGACTAAGCACCTTTGGCAGCCATTACAGTCTTTTCTTGCCAGCAATGATTTTGCTGATAGCTGCTTTACTTAGAATGATTGTGAGTTATGTGGTTTCTTACCTAGCTACCTTATTACAGTTGAATGCACTGACTGTAAGTCGCTCTAGGTAAGAGTGTCTGCTAAATTACCAAAATGTTAATGCAAAATGTCTATCCCATGTTCATTCAGATCTACAAAAATGGATGCACTCTGTGTCCTGAAAGTCCCTTTGTAGACAGTATAAAGTGCCTTCAGAAAGTATTCACAGCTCTTGACTTAAAAAAAAAAAAAATGTTTTACAGCCTGAATTAAAAATGTATTAAATTGTGATTATTATGGGGTCACTGGTTTACACACAATACCCCATAATGGTCAAAGTGGAATTATATTTTTAGACATTTTTACAAATTAATACAAAATGAAAAGCTGAAATGTCTTGAGTCAATAAGTATTCGACCTCTTTGTTACAGAAAGCCTAAATAAGTTCAGGAGTAAAAATGTGCTTAACAGGTCACATAATACGTTGCATGAACTAGCATTGCAGTGCTAGAGGCGTCACTACAGACCTGGGTTCGATCTCGCTGTGTCGCAGCCGGCCGTGACTGGGAGACCCATGAGGGGGCGCACAATTGGCCCAGAATCATCCGGGATAGGGGAGGGTTTGGCGGCGAGCCGGGCCCATGCACGCTGATTTCGGTCGCCAGTTGTGCGATGTTTCCTCCGACACATTGGTGGGGCTGGCTTCTGGGGTAAGCAAGCAGTGTGTCAAGAAGTAGTGCGGCTTGGCAGGGTCGTGTTTCGGGGTACGCATGGCTCTCGACATTCACCTCTCCCGAATCCGTACAGGAGTTGCAGCGACGGGACAAGACTGTAACTACCAATTGGATATCATGAAAAGGGGGTCAAAAGTACAACATAAAAAATGTATGACTACATCATCTCTGCACTCTGCACATACAATTATCTGCTCAGTCGACCTATGAATTTCAAACACAGATTCAACCACAAACACCAGGGAGGCTTTCCAATGCTTGCAAAGAAGTGCACCAATTGGTAGATGGGGAAAGAATTGAATAGCCCTTATGAATTACACTTTGGATGGTGTATCTATACACCCAGTCACTACAAAGAAGTAAACCGCTAAGGGATTTCACCATGAGGCCAAATGTGACTTTAAAACAGTTACAGAGTTTAACGGCTGTGATAGTAAAAAACTGAGGATGGATCAACAACATTGTAGGTACTCTACATACCTAATTGAGTGAAAAGAAGGAAGCAGAATAAAAAACATTCCAAAACATGCATCCTATTTGCAACAAGTCACTAAAGCACTAAAGTGATACTGCCAAAATGTGGCAAAGCAATTCATTTTTTGGCCTGAATACAAAGTTTTATGTTTGGGGCAAATATAACACATTGCTTAGTACCACTCTTCATATTTTCAAGCATAGTGGTGGCTGCATAATGTTATGGGTATGCTTGGAAAGTTTGTAAAGGACTGGGGACAGAATAAAAAAAAAACATAATGGAGCTAAGCACAGGCAAAATCCAAGAAAAAAAACCTGGTTCAGTCTGCTTTCCACCAGACACTGGGAGATTAATTCACCTTTCAGCAGGACAATAACACAAGGCCAAATCTACACGGGAGTTGAATAACAAGAAGACAGTGAATGTTCCTGAGTGGCCGTGTTACTGTTTTGACTTAAATCTGCTTCAAAGTCTATGACAAGACCTGAAAATGGTTATCTAGCAATGATCAACAACCAATTTGACAGAGCTTGAAGAATTACAAAAAGAATAATGGGCAAATGTTGCACAATCCAGGTGTGCAAAGCTCTTAGAGACTTACCTAGAAAGACTCACAGCTGTAATTGCTGCCAAAGGTGATTCTAACATGTATTGATTCAGGGGTGTGTATACTTATCTAATCAAAATATATTAGTGTATTTTTATTTTATTTTTTACAAATGTTAGAATTTTTCTTCCACTTTGACATTACATATTATTTTGTGTAGATCATTGACAAAAAAATGACAATTAAATATTTTTTTGTCCCACATTGTAACACATCAAAATGTGGATACTTTCTGAAGGTACTGTATCTGCTAAGTAACATACACTATTATAAGTGACCCACGTTTCTAATATTGATTGAGGTACTACAGATACTGCACAAGGTAGTACTGTATTTTAAATCCCAGAAAATTTCTGATGCAAAAGTCTACGCTCTCTTCCAATTCTGTAACACTCTCACACAACATATTGATGTTAATTACTATTTTAATGGAAGAGTGCCCAACTGCATAAAAAAGGAAGAACAGTACACAACCACAACAGTGGATTCATGTGGAGTAGTAGCCCGTTGTATAAAACATCTTATGGAGTTCACTGGTCTCTCGTTGCTGATTTGGTTCTGGGCGCCGAGATTAGGGTTTCACTTAAGATGTTTTATGCAACTGGACTTCTCAACCCTAAGACACCATCTGTTTAGTAGTCTGTAGCAGGGTTCTAGTGTGAGACAGACGATGCTGTCAATATGGGAGATGTATTGATGCTATATTGCTATAGACTGCTCGGACAGCCCAGGGTTCTCACAGACTATTTGATTGATCTGGCATTGTGTCACCTCTGTCTTATGGATAGAAAGCCTGAGTTAAGCTAGGGCCCTTAAATGGTCTCAGACTCAACAGGACACTGTGCACCTGTCCAGAGAGCATAATCAGGTGAGCTCTCAGGACAGTTATGAAACCTTTCCAACCTTTTTCTGAATGAATGACACTAACACTGTGTGGTGTCTGGTGTGAAGGTGTACTGAACTGTTCTACCATAGCTAGACAACTGCCTTGTGTAACTGATCAGGTCACCGACCTGGGCATGAAGACGTGACATCTACATAACAACACCTCACACTCACAAAGCAACTTCCAACCAATCGCTCTACCAAAACAATGGTCTTGCACTGGTTGAGCAAAGGAAAGTCTCAGGCAGGGTGAAGACACTGCGCAATGCTCGCTCTGGTGCTCAGCCAACCAACTAGTAATACTACATCTTAGCTCACACATGCACACATACAGTGAGGTCCGAAATTATTGAAACCCGTGATAAAGATTATAAAGAATTACTGTATAAAATAAATTATTCAAATACAGCTTCAAAAAATGGGGAAGTTATATTATTTAATAGTGATACCTCACCTTGCAAGGAGAACGGCCCTGAGCCCTTTTCCAAAATGTTTTAGAAGTTAGAGAACACATTGGGAAGGATCTTAGACCATTCCTCCATATAGAATCCTTTCAGATCCTTGATATCCTTCACATGCACTTTATTTATGAACTGTCCTCCTTCAATTCAAACCACAGGTTTTCAATGGGTATCAAGTCCGAAGACTGAGATGGCCATTGCAAAATGTTTATTTTGGGGCCAATTAACCATACCTTTGGATTTTGATGTGTGCTTGGAGTTATCCACTTGCAGCCAAGTTTCAACCTCCTGGCAGAGGCAAAGAGATTTTTTGCTAAAATGTCCTGGTACTAGGTAAAGTTCATGATGACATTAACCTTAACAAGGGCCCCCGGGCCAGTGGAAGCAAAATAGCCTCATAAAATCAAAGATCCACCACCATATTTTACAGTAGATATGGGGTTATTTTCTGCTCATGTATTCTCATTTCGAAGCCAAACCCACCACTGGTGTGCGTGCCCATCTGACCAAAGCACCAGTTCCAATCCAAGTGTCAATGCAGTTTAGCAGGCATGTGTTGGATGACATGAAAATAGAGCTCTTTGAAGCTCTGTCGCAATCGTTGGACCAGCCAGAACAGAACCCCAATAGGATTAAGGTTTGAAACTCTCTCTGCCCTGGGGTAAAATAAAATATTTCCCAGTACTTAAGTTTACTTTAGTTATTGCCTTAAAGGGACAGTGTTTAATTTGGGAGTGTTTGCCATGTTTCAGTGAACTTTATTTTGGGACATGAAGAGTTTCCAAGCTACCTGTTAAACTTTTTGAGTTAATAAATCCCCATTTGAGAACTGAATTGCCTTGCCTGACTCTTGGTTTTGCACTAACGCACGTGACACACTCTTCCATCTACGGAGTTGTTACAACTTGTTAAACAAAATCTCTTTCTCTCAGCAATTGTATTAGTATAAAATAGTATAACTTCCCAGTTGTTTAGAGCATACAATATAGCTACATTTTATAGTAATTTTTGCCTATCTTTAACAAGGGTGTCAATCATTTCGGACCCCACTGTATGTACACACACACACACACACACACACACACACACACACACACACACACACACACACACACACACACACACACACACACACACACACACACACACACACACACACACACGTGCAAGTAAGCATTTCATTGTACTGTGTACCATGTGTATCCTGTGCATATGGCAAATACATTTGACTTCTATAGGGTACATCTGTTCCACTTGAGAGCAGTGGGTGTGTTTGACAATCTTAGCCTACAATCAACCTGCCATCATGGCTTAGAAATCCATTGGCTATGCTCCTTTTATCAGTACACTCCTAGAAAGAAAGGTGCAATCTAGAACCTAAAATGGTTATTTGGCTGTCCCCATAGGATAACCTTTTGAAGAACCCTTTAGGTTCCAGGTAGAATAACCATTTTGGGTTCCATGTAAAAACCCTTTCCACAGAGGGTTGTACATGGGACCCAAAAAGAGTTCTACCTGGAACCAGAAGGGGTTCTCCCTGGAACCAAACGGTGTTATCCTATGGGGACAGCCGAATAACCCTTTTGGAACCTTTTCTTCTAAGAGTGGTAGCCATAGCAAACAGACTCTATCTGTATAGATGTGCTTCAATGATTTCAATGCATATTCAATGCATCAATATGCTGTGCAACCATCTCAGTGCATTGCCTTGCATTCCAGAATGTGCATCACATTCCAAGAGTTTAACGCTCCATTAAACAATGCTCCATCGAAGGGGCGTTTGACCTTCGATCAAATGTGTTATCCATTAGACTGCATTATCTGTATTTCATTTTTATTTTAGTGCTGTAGTCTAACCTTCCAATACATGCAGGCCTGACATTAGGATAGCTATGAAGCTCATGTGCGAGAAAAAAACGATGATATTTTGGGACCAAATTAATGGTGAATTGATGAGAAATATATGAAGAAAGGTTTTCCAAGGGAAATGGCCTGGTACTGACATTTTCAGGGTTTTCAATAATTGCTGAATTAAGGATATTCTCTGTGTTAGCTGGTTGGGAAATGCTTCTAATATATAAAATAACAGGTGGGAACCTACTGTAGATCTGGCACCTATGTAAGCAATTGTTTATGCTTTTGTGACGGTTTATGGAATTTGAACGTTTTGGCAGCATGGCCAGTCTTTGGCAGCAGAGTCAAACCACTGGGCACACACTGGTTGAATCAACGTTATTTCCATGTAATTTCAATGAAATTATGTTGAATCAACATGGAATAGACATTGTATTGAAGTCTGTGCATAGTGGAAAATGCCTTGTGTTATCGTGCTCTTGCTTTTGAACTTTAAATGGATTTTCCTCGATTGTCCGCTTAAAAATGACTGATCCCGGTCACTGTCATTACATCCTGCAGGGCTTTGACTTGCTAACTGTACAAAAAATGGAGAGACACTCAGTCATTGACATTGAACAAAGGGCAAGTCTTCAGTTCCTATTGATTTTTGCCACAAAGTGCTTCTTGGCAACATATGCTTTTTGGACAATTATTTCCCATTGAAGACATGATTGAAGAAAAATAGTTTTTTGACCTCCCTGGACTGAACAATGAAAAAGGGCTGGACAAAAAAAAGAAAAGAAAAGGGAATCCATCCATCCTGGCTCTTGAAACAGAGACAGAGAACGTGTGTTTTTCATAGCGTAAAACAACAGGTGGTACATACATTAAAAACTGTAACTATTTTTGCCCAAGGAACGTGTAAACACAATGTTGAATGAATAGCACTTAAATAGAATAAAATATGGGATGTGTGGGATGTAACATACAGATGTAGGATCTTAATTTAACCTATATTGTCACAGAAACAGGATTTGAACGTTTAGTCCATGATGTTGCTTGATTGGTGGATCAAATTTGCTGATCAAAATGAGGCTACATGAAAAGCGGAATACTGTTAATATAACCATGTGTAACCATGCAGGTTTTCAGTGAATTTATGTAAATCATGAAGCTCATCCGCATATCCTATGGCACAGGAAAATGCTAAGCAACTAAGAACAACTAAGATCAAATTAAGATCCTTAACCTGTATGCATCAACTGACTTACTAGGAAAAGTGGGCATCCATTAGATGGTTTTAAGGTACCAGGACTCCTGTGCATAGCATGTGTATCCTTATCCTGTACATAGCAATAATAAAAACTTGGAACCAGCTTAAGCGCCGCTTAAGATACATTATGTGACGCACTGCTCTTTTTAACAGCTCACTTTGTTGAAGCTAACCATCCCATCTCCTCCCTCAAATACACAGGCATTGAGCATGTTGCTCTACCAAGGAGAGGGGGTAACATCGAGATCCTACTACTACAAAGAAAGGCTTACTGGATATCCTATCTAAAAACATTGACCCCTAGTGGTCTGAATATTGACTTTGATCTCAGGCCCTTCTTATGAACAAATTTTCCTTTATGAACAAGTCTTATAAATTGAACAAATATATATATTTATTTTTTACAGCTTATTAGCGTACATCTAATATGTTCCCTCTGTTGATGATGTTCATTATATATTAAGGTTGAACCAATATTACATGTAACAAAAATTAAATTATGTGAAATTGAATGAAACAATAATTTATGTGGACGCTAATAGGATGTACAATATTCCATTATGTTTCTATATGATAACAATATATTTAATATGCAATATACTATTTTTTAACAGTTTCACTAATTCATTTTAATTAACTTAATCATTATGACACACCCCTCACCACTGTCATTGGTTACACTAATTGCACTGTGTGTCTACATAACCTGGTTCAAGTATTTATGACATTACCCTGAGGAAGGCACAGTGATGCCGAAACGTTGGTAAATACCCATTAAATTGCTGGGAGATTATACATGGAGTGTGCGACTTTCTTTAATTTGATAGTTTATAGTTTATTCGCCGTTAGTCAGCACCTCCACACAAACTATTATTCTGGGTGTGCGCCAGCTCATGTTTTTTTATCTACTTTAAAGAATCTAAAATATATTTTGATTTGTTTAAAAACAAATTGGTTACTACATGATTCCATATGTGTTATTTCTTAGCTTTGATGTCTTCACTATTATTCTACAATGTAGAAAATAGTAAAAATAAAGAAAAACCCTTGAATGAGTAGGTGTGTCAAAACTTTTGATTGGTACTGTATACATATATGCAACAACATATATGGGGGATTGGAAATGATGCAGACAATTACATTGATAGAATCCACAATCTATTTGCAATATTAAAGCTGTTCCACCCCCCTCAAATGATTATTATTTTTAAAACAACTGGACCTTGTCTCTTCAGATAGGGTCATTCTATTTATATGGTGCCTTCACCTTGCTTTTAGGAAATTGATTTCTGGAGAGGCCTGAAAAAGCACTGCGTCATTTGCGCTACACTCTGGCGGGCATACGTGCTGATCTGCCCTGAGTTCCCTCCAGATGTGAAAGTGTCTATTTATTTGAATGTATTCTATGCTTTTCTCATCTTCACATTTGAATGGCAGTTCAGCCCGGGGAATGAAATCATCATATTTTGCATATCATCATGCCTTGCCCCCTGCTCCTGGGCTCTTAGGACCCGATTCAGAATTACTGTAGGAAATCTATTTATTTTTTATACATTTTGATTTAAGCACTTCTCAGTAGTTGGTATTCAGACTTAACATATTTGCAGGTGGGTAACGGGCTTTGCAGATGTTGTTCTCTTGCACATGCTGAATAAATTGAATTCAACCACTGAAGCCCTCCCACTTGCTGGCCAACAAATTTTCTCATTGAGTTTTTATTCAATAGTGTTTTCAGTACATTTATCTAAAGCTTTAAATAGGGTGTACCTTTAATTAGGATTTCCGGTAACACACTCAGCGTCATAACCATGTCATAATATGTCATAACAGCTGACATAACTTGTCTTAACCTGTCATAATATGGTCATAACACTGTCATGACCCATATATTTACATCTGTTGTAACATATATTGTGTTATTTTATGGTTGTTTATGACACCACACAAGAGTGTCAAAACCCACATTAATTCAAATGTGTTTTTCCCTGCCAAGAAGTTTCATTTCATTTGAAAGTTTATTTATTTTGCCCATTGTTGTGTTATAATAAATGTTTTACAGTCATTTTTTTTTCATCATATTTTAAATAACTTGCAGGAAATGTAGTTTATGACACTGTCATGAAGCATTATGACCATCCTGTGTCACTTTACTTGGACTAAGAAAATGCACTTTATGACACTGTCAAGAACCATTATGACCATCATAATCATACAGTGCATTCGGAAAGTATTCAGGCCCCTTGACTTTTTCCACATTTTGTTACTTTACAGTATTATTCTAAAATGTGTTTAATAGTTTTTTTCCCCCTCATCAATCAACACACAATACCCCATAATGACAAATCAAAAAGAGGTTTTAAGAAATTTTACATAAGTATTCAGACCCTTTGCTATGAGACTCGAAATTGAACTCAGGTGCATCCTGTTCCCATTGATCATCTTTGAGATGTTTCTACAACTTGATTGGAGTCCACCTGTGGTAAATTAAATTGATTGGACATGATTTGAAAAGGCACAAGCTTGTCTATCAGTTGACAGTGGAAATCAGAGCAAAACCAAGCCATGAGGTCAAAGATATTCTCCATAGAGCTCCCAGACAGGATTGTGTCGAGGCACAGATCTAAGGAAGGGTAGCAGAGCATTTCTGCAGCATTGAAGGTCCCTAAGAACACAGTGGCCTCCATCATTCTTAAATGGAAGAAGTTTGGAACCACCAAGACTTTTCCTATAGCTGGCCACCCGGCCAAACGAACCGACCCGATGGTCATCTTTGGGGATGGGAGAATCTTCCAAAAGGACAACTATCTCTGAAGCACTCCACCAATCAGGCCTTTATGGTAGAGTGGCCAGACGGAAGGCCAGCATCCCAGAGTCGCCTCTTCACTGTTGACGTTGAGACTGGTGTTTTGCAGGTACTATTTAATGAAGCTGCCAGTTGAGGACTTGTGAGGTGTCTGTTTCTCAAACTAGACACTCTAATGTACTTTTCCTCTTGCTCAGTTGTGCACCGGGGCCTCCCACTCCTCTTTCTATTCTGGTTAGAGCCAATTTGCTCTGTTCTGTGAAGGGAGTAGTACACAGCGTTGTACAAGATCTTCAGTTTCTTTGCAATTTCTCGCATGGAATAGCCTTCATTTCTCAGAGCAAGAATAGACTGACAAGTTTCAGAAGAAAGTTCTTTGTTTCTGGCCATTTTGAGCCTGTTTTCGCACCCACAAATGCTGATGCTCCAGATACTCAACTAGTCTAAAGAAGGCCAGTATAATTGCTTCTTTAATCAGAACAACAGTTTTCAGTTGTGCTAACATAATTGCAAAAGGGTTTTCTAATGATCAATTTGCCTTTTAAAATGATAAACTTGGATTAGCTAACCCAATGTGCCATTGGAACACAGGAGTGATGGTTGCTGATAATGGGCCTCTGTACGCCTATGTAGATATTCCATTACAAATCAGCCGTTTCCATCTACAATAGTCCTTTACAACATTAAGAATGTCTACACTGTATTTCTGATCAATTTGATGTTATTTTAGTGGACAAAAAAATTGCTTTTCTTTTAAAAACAAGGCCATTTCTAAGTGTCCCCAAACTTTTGAACGGTAGTGTATGTGGGTATAACTGACGGTGGCTACCGATAGTGGCTAATATTTAACATGATACAAATTGCAGTGAAAAGTCTAGGCATATAATTAAAACATTCTAGAAATCATAAATCAGCTCGGTCGGTTTGGGGCTATAATGTCATTTGCAAATGGATACAGAAGCCTATAGCTTGGGTCTCCATATTTCATATCTGCAAGTTATAAGGGCAGCGTTTCATTTACTGTGGAAAAGGTGATATGTTGATATGCTTCCGTTTGCTGCCATGTTACTGGTTTCAAATGTGTCTTCATAAGGTCAAATGCACTATATATACACAAAAAGTATGTGGACACCCCTTCAAATTAGTGGATTCAGCTATTTCAGCAACACCTGTTGCTGACAGGTGTATAAAATCAAGCGCACAGCCATGCAATCTCCATAGACAGACATTGGCACTAGAATGGCCTTCCTGAAGAGCTCAGTGACTTTCAACGTGGCACCGTCAAAGGATGGCACCTTTCCAACAAGTACATTTGTCAAATTTCTGCCCTGCTGAGCTTCCCCGGTCAACTGTAAGTGCTGTTAAGTGGAAATGTCTAAAAGAGCAACAACGGCTCAGCCGCGAAGTGGTAGGCCACACAAGCTCAAAGAACGGGACCGCCGAGTGCTGAAGCACATAGCGCGTAAAAATCATCTGTCCTCATTTACAACATTCACCACTGAGTTCCAAACTGCCTCTGGAAGGCCCTTTCCTGTTTCAGCACGACAATGTCCCCGTGCACTTGACTGGCCTGCACAGAGCCCTGATCTCCTCAACCCCATCGAACATCTTGCAGCTGTATTGGAACGCCGACTGCGAGCCAGGCCTAATCACCCAACATCAGTGCCCGACCTCACTAATGCTCTTGTGGCTGAATGGAAGCAAGTCCCCGCAGCAATGTTCCAACATCTAGTGGAGGCTGTTATAGCAGCAAAAGGGGGAACCAGCTCCATATTAATGCCCATGATTTTGGAATGAGATGTTCGACGAGCAGGTGTCCACATACTATTGGTCATGTGGTGTATATATAAAACAATTGTAATTTATATTTACGATCCCCTTATCCAAACGGAATAGTCATTTATCTAGCTCGTATCAAATTTGTAAATTGCAGTGCATGAAGAATGGTGTTATTTCTATCAGAGAAAAAGTAGATGTTTCACTTGGAACCGACAGGTTGCGCGACCTTATTCATCGTTTCATTGTGCGTAAAGGTGGTGCAATTATGAGGGAATTAAGTCAAGTGGTGTATCTGTAGACACACCGCAACACCTTCATTTCTTTGATCTCCCAAAATGAATAGCGTTTGAATAGTATTCAAGCTATTTTGAACTTAAGCTATTCTCATGCTTAAGTTCAACGTCAGAATACACGTAGAGGAAGGTGCATAAGGAAAGGGAATAACATTCCATTTGGAATTGGCCACTTATTGCACAAGTATATGTGCAGACAGACAGACACCTATAGAACATCATATTGCTTTGCTGCCCTCATGTGGACATGAAGAGTTAACTGAACCACGGTTTGTGTGATTGTTATACTAGTTCAAAACTAATATACTATTTACTGTCATACAAGTCAGAAAGTATTCAGACTTTGTCCACATTTTGTTACGTTACAGCCTTATTCTAAAATGTATTAAATATTTTTTCCCCTCATCAATCTATACACAATACCCAATAATGACAGTGAAAACAGATTTTTTAAAGTTTTAGCACAAAAAAAACAAAAAAAAGAAATACCTTGTTTACATAAGTATTCAGAACCTTTGCTATGAGACTTGAAATTGAGCTCAGGTGCATCCTGTTTCCATTGATCATCCTTGATTGGGAGGTGGCCAAGAACCCGAGGCTCACTCTGGCAGTGCTCTGAAGTTCCTCTGTGGAGATGGGAGAATCTTCCAGAAGGACAACCATCTCTGCAGCACTCCACCAATCAGGCCTTTATGGTAGTGGCCAGAATGATGCCACTCCTCAGTAAAAGGCACATGACAGCCCGCTTGGAGTTTGCTAAAAGGCACCTAAAGGACTCTGACCATGAGAAACAAGATTCTCCGGTCTGATGAAACCAAGATTTAACTCCTTGGCCTGAATGCCAAGCGTCACGTCCAGAGGAAACCTGGCACCATCCCCACGGTAAAGCATGGTGGTGACAGCATCATGCTGTGGGGATATTTTTCAGCAGCAGGGACTGGGAGACTAGTCAGGATCAAGGGAAAGATGAACAGAGCAAGGTACAGAGAGATCCTTGATGAAAACCTGCTTCAGAGCACTTAGGACCTCAGACTGGAAGGTTCACCTTCCAACAGGACAACGACCCTAAGCACACAGCCAAGACAACGCAGGAATGGCTTCGGGAGTCTCTGAATGTCCTTGAGTGGCCCAGCCAGAGCCCGGACTTGAACACGATCTAACATCTCTGGAGACCTGAAAATAGCTGTCCAGCGACGCTCCCCATCCAACCTGACAGAGCTTGAGAGGATCTGCAGAGAAGAATGGGAAAAACTCCCCAAATACAGGTGTGCCAAGCTTGTAACCCAATAAGACTCAAGGCTGTAATCACTGCCAAAGGTGCTTCAACAAAGTACAGAGTGAAGGGTCAAAATACTTATGTAAATGTGATATTACATTTTTGTATTTCTTAACCAGTTTTTGCTTGTCGTTATGGGGTATTGTGTGTAGATTGATGAGGGGAAAAAACTATTTAATCAATTTTAGAATAAGGCTGTAACGTCACAAAATGTGGAAAAAGTCAACGGTTCTGAATACTTTCCGAATGCACTGTATATAGCAAAAATGTTGATCATAACACTAATTATTATTTTTTATTATTTTTTATTATCTCGCAACATAAAACAATATTGTGGGTTGTACCACATACATTATGTATTCACATAGTACACCATACATCTACAAAGAGAGACTGAACAAAAACAAAGAAACAAATCTTTTTTTTTTTAACATACTGCATACTTGACATGAAAAAATAGAACCATGAACAATCTTTAAACTCAAAAAGGAATGTAGCTGCCAGATGTGATGTTTTGTTTATTTGGGACAGGATTTAAGCCTGAGCCCAGATTGAGTCCAGCTTGAGTCCACCCTGAGCCCAGCTTGAGTCCAGCTTGGAAGAGTGGGCAGATGGGGTGATCAATGAAGATCAGAGATCAGTACTGAGAGCAGAGTATACATCCTGATAATATTTGTGTGTGTGTGTGTGTGTGGGGGTGGGTGGGCGTGAGTGTGTGAGAGAGAGAGGGAGGAGAG
The DNA here is from genome assembly GCF_045679555.1 of Salvelinus alpinus. Classification (NCBI taxonomy): domain Eukaryota; kingdom Metazoa; phylum Chordata; class Actinopteri; order Salmoniformes; family Salmonidae; genus Salvelinus; species Salvelinus alpinus. Next base: position 24,634,669 of record NC_092104.1, read on the forward strand.
AAAGACAAAGTATGAGATAAACATTTAAAATATGTGAAGTGTGTATAGGTAAAGAGTTAGTGAGTGTATAAGTATGTAAGTAAATAAGTCTATGGGGGAGAAACATGCAGGTTGATGTTTATTGTCATAAGTCTTGCCCTGGAGGCAGAATTTAGCTGTTTCTGCTAGATGGGCCAGCTGCAAAGTCAACATTTGCTATATCGTAGAAATGTTTGAAAACAAAAATTTGCTTTTTGGTCTTCAATTAAGGTAAGGGTTATTAGGCATTAGGGTTAGCAGTGTGTTTAAGGTTAGGGATAAGGTCAGGTTTAAAATCAGATTTTATGACTTTGTGGCTGTGCAAGCTAATGAACACCCTGCAGAGCTGCCTCCAGTACATGAGTAATCTCAATAAATGCCAACCTGTAAGAAACATAGGGAGGGAGTATGCTCTTGTTGTTTCAATATCTTAACATTCTCCCATCACCATAAAAATGTACAACATACCCAAAAGAGTCATGTATAATAGCTTCCAGCACATACACTGCACCAAGTTTTTAATTAAGATAACAGTCTGTTCACTTCAATATAATATGATTCTTCAATCCCCATACCAGTTAAAGCGAGAATAGAGTTCCTTTTCAAGTAGCTTATGTGGACGAAGGATTAATAAAAGTTGTGTATGAACTGTGTGAGTGGTTCAATTCAACAGTTTTCTTCTTATTTTTTTATTACCTTGAACATGAATGGGAAATTCCCATTACATCAGCACCGGAGTAGTTCCCCATCATTGAAACTGCAATATTCAAAGAAATAGTTTATCTTATCATTCTAAGAGCTCAGAAAAATATCAGTGATATAATCATGTCCCCCCATTTTATTCCACAGTGAAGTTAGGGAGTAGCACCATAGCATTAGCCTCCCAAAATGTTTTGTACAAATCAAAAATGAATATGCAGTATATATGATCAGCACCCATTATTACATAGGTCATAAATATGACTGAATCATTCTAACTGTGTGTCGATCATGCATTGCCGTTATTAAAGGGGGAGTTTGTTCTAACGGTGGGAATAGAATAGCCATATTCCCCCAGTCCCTAAATTAGTCAAAGTCCTGTTGGTCATGTCTGTGACAATCTACAACAACCAATAAAAGATATTACAAACTAAACTACCAGTTATTATCTGGTGTCTTCCATTAATACACTGCACCTTCAGTCTGGTACTACAAGTGTTAAGTTGTCATAGTTTTCCATTACTGTTACATCTTTTACTACTGTTAAAATCACTATCATTGATAATACCACATTAAAAACAAGTTACGGTGGTGACAACCTCTCACCTCAGTCTAACACAATGGACAAGACAGATTGCTGGGGCTACACCTCACCTCTGTCACTAGAGTTCTCTCATACAAGCACTTCTGACAACTTTGATTCTGCAACTGTTTGATTCTTGTGTTAAAAAACAAGAAATACTTTGTTTCTCATTGATTCTCAGAGTGGAATGTTAGATATCATACTCTGGCTTATAAATGGCCTGATTACTGATTAGGTCAATCTTTTCTCATGAAGGAAGGGTGGCTGGTTGGTTGCTGTCAGAGGTATCGTGTAGTACAGTACTTATGAAATCAGGACAGCAGTATTGAGTATACATCTACAGACATAACAACACATTGGAAATCACTGAGTTGTTTTCTGTTACTAAGGGCTGTCTGGCAAACTGACTGGACTAAAAAGCCTGGAATCATTTATGATTTAGTCATTATCCCTCAACAGTTAAATAATCTTACCTAAATATTTTAAATATGTACCTTTTTTTTTTATCTCTCTCGAGAAAAAAACAAAAAACATTAAAAAAACGAAGCTTCAAGTTGTCAATAATCTGTTCTCTTTTTTCTCTCAATGAAATCAAGATTAAAAGTGCTTTTATAAAATATTTTCTTCTGTATGTACAATTTCTATTAGCTATAACAAAACAAAAAAACAATAACAACAATCATCATCATTATCATGTAATAAATAATAAAAAAGTGGATTAAAATGAGTTTGTAGAGCACACGGGGAATCTGTGGACTAATATTTATCATGTTCCTCTGACCTCAGTGGTGCCTGTGTGTGTGTGTGTTTGTAGCGTTTTGCAACCATGACCAGTGTCTCGGCAACGTTGAGGTATAGAGAGCTCTATCTCGACCACTTCATAAGCACCAAGATTTCTCATCTCAAAAGTGAGCCCCAAGCAGGCTCTGGCTCTGACACGCAAGCAATGCAGAGGCAGCCATGATTGGTGAATAAGGATTTACTGGCTCTGTCGTGACAGTGTGTGCATAGAGACAAACCTTGCTCTGCTTCAAAACAGCACCAGGCAGAAGCAGGACTCACTGACTGAGCCCTTTGTGTGTCAACATGTGTAGGGAAAGCACCAGTGTGTTTAGGAGTGCATTTCTGTCCACACACTATTCCCATCATTGTCTCTGGTTTCAGGATAAAGGGCTTGCGTGGCCCGTGCTGCCTGCGGTCATTGGAAGGACCAGACTTTGGCGGCCATGCTTCGGTGGTTTAAAGCAGTAAGGCATTGCTCTGTGCTGGCTTGATGACAAGAGCTTTGTGTGTGTGTGTGTGTGTGTGCCCATGTGTGTTTGTAAGTGAGAGTTGGTTTCTGTGTGTATCAGTGCACCATTTTACAGGGGTCACTGCTGCCCTCTTGTGCTTCAAATAGAAAGCGCTCACTAATCCCCACAGGAGCCATAGAACTGGAGGGATAGATCTCTCAACCAACACCTGAAGGAAGATGAGGACTTCTAGTGCCTGTTGTTCTCACTCTACATCTATGCTATAAGAGCACCCTTATATTCAGCATCTAGTGCCGTGAAGAAGAGATGAATGGAGAGACTGATATCATCCCTGTAAAAGGGATAAAGATCAATGAAGCACCACAGCAGTAGAGTGATGCGGATCGGGGGGTGAGAGTACAAATGGAGAGAGAAGAACCCTTCTCTTCACAGCAAGGCAGACAGGACAGGAGTTGGTTTAAAAAAGACTTTGGGGACGTTACTAAAAACCTTCCACTATGTGGGATGGTTCAGAGAAGTTTCTGTGGGTTTCTCTTCACTCTTTTGGTCAAGATTAATGATTCAAATGTAAAACATGTGTATGTCATGCTTGTTGGAAAGACAGTCTTGAAGAGCCTTGCAGTGTTGAGAAAGGCCTTTCTCCAAGTACAGTTACAAACATTTCAAAAGCCCCCCCCAAAAAAGAAAAGGGCAGATTTACAGAAATATGGGAAAAAAGCAAGACAGACCCCTCGGTAAAAAAACACAACATAAACAAAATAATAATTAATAACATGAAAAAACAACCACATCAATAAACAAACAAATCAAATCAGCATCTTCATAATAATAATAATACCTGTAATAACAACATTGACAGTAACAATAACAATCGTAATAATATTGATAATAATAGTAATAATTAGGAGGATCATTAAAATTCTATGAAGAAGGAGAAGCAATGGAGTCCCTCCCGCAGAGGAGAGAGAAAGAGCACCACAGGCAGTGTGTCTGTCTGGTCCAGGGTCGGGCCCAAACTGCTGCCTGACATGAGGTAAAAAACAAACAAAACAAAAAGAGGAATCAAACCAGTAGTCCCCCTCCTTCCAGCCCAGAGCACCAGAGTGAGAAAACAGAGCAGGAGGAGGAGAAGGATGGAGAGAGACACAGGACTAAAGGAGGGGCTGAGATACTCATCTCTGTCCTGCTCAGCCCGCTCTCCCTCCACCAGCCTGTGTGTCCGTCTGTCTGTCCATCCTCACACAAAGTGGCTGTAGGGCCCTGTGAGGGTGGTAAAGGCATAAGGGGACACAGTGACCGTGGAGGTGGTGTGGTGGGTGGTGGCCAACCGCGTCACAATCCCCATCACTGGCCCCTCCATGGTCTGGCCAGGCCCCGGGCTGGCCCCTCCTGCCGTGGCCCCCAACTTGCGTTTCTTCCCAGGTTTGATGTCCTCGTAGGGCAGCCCCAGTAGTGCTGCCTCCTGCTGCCTCTCTCTAGCCCGCTCCGCCAGCATCTTCATCTTAGCCTCCCAGAGCCACTGGCCATGGCAGGGCTGGTTCATGTTCTTGTGCTGGTAGAACACCAGGGAGATGCGGGTGGGGTGAGAGCGGTCGGGCCTCTTGAGCGGCGTGGTGGCGTGCAGCTCACGCCGGGCACACTCGATCAGGATGGAACCGTGGGCGGGTGCCACCGCCACCCCTCCGATGCTGGGGTCCAGGAAGTTATGCTCGCTGTCCGACCACTGCTCTTCCTCGTCCAGGTCGCGACCTCTCTGGCTCTCGACGTCGCTCGGGGTCTCGGCCCGGTTAGGGTCCCAGCAGGCCTCTGGGTCTGGAGACTGTGTACCTGCCATGGATCCTCCAAAAGACTTCCAGGCCTTCTCCTGGAGACCTAGGGGGGTCGAGCCCTGACTCTCGCCCGCTTTGGAGCATATCTTGTCGGGGAAGCCTCTGGCGGGGCTAGGGCAGTACCCAGCAGGAACCATGCCCATGGGCCAAGCCTTAGGCTGAGGGCTGGGAGCAGGGCTGTCCCAGTGGCGGGGGGTGCCGGGGTGTGGGGAAGAAGAGGGTGACGGGGAGGGAACAGGGGAGGCCTTGGGGGTGTTGGGGCCAGGGTACGAGTTCCACTGCTGGGGGTATGGGGAGGGCTGTTGTGGGGGATGCTGATGCTGCGAGTATGGAGACTGGGAAGTCTGGTGAGGTCCCTGCTGGTGGACCTGCTGCTTGTCTGAAGTGAAGGGAGCCTCCGGGGGGCATGGTGGTTGGAGGTTGCCTTCCCAGCTGCCTGGTACCATACTCCCGTTGGGCTTGTGCCCGGGCCAGGGCCCTTCAGGCTGTGGGGTGGGGATGGGACTGTCGGGACAGCTCTGGGTATTGCCCCCCTCATACACTGGCACATCCATGGGCTCCTGCTTGATGACAGGGGTCCCTCTGTGGGAGGGCTCTGAGGAGACTGAGGAGGGACGTGATTGGTTATAGTCAGGCTGGTGGGGGTGTGGGTAAGCGTTGCATTGGTGTTGGTTGGCTGGGTCTCCATGCTGCTGCTCAGGGAGGCCTGGGCCTGAATAGGAGTGTGCCAGCCTGGCCTGGAGGCTCTGAACGTCTGGCTTCTTGTCCACAGGGCCGGGGGAAGCATTGTGCCCTGCGTGAAGCCAGGAGCTGTTGCGGCCCTCGTAAGTGAGCTCATGGGGGAAAAGTGGGTTAGGGTTGGGGGGATAGTTGTAGTAGCCGTAAGGCAGTGCTGAGGGTAGATTGGGGTGGTAGCCATTTACAGGGCCTGGTGGAGGTGGAAGTGCAGGGGGCTGGCCATTGGAAGGGGGGCCTCCAAGTGCGTAGTAGCCAGGGTTGGAGGGGTAGACGTGGTAGGGGTATTGGCACTGGTCCACTGGCTCCTTCTTTATGGTGGGCTTCACCTCCTGCTTAGTGATCACTGTGGGGGAGAGTAGGCAGAGGAGAGAGGGGTGATAAGACATGAGATAATCATTTGCCTCTGCACAAATCTGTGGTTTTTATGGTTCACTTGGTTGGAGTTTTGCTTAGAACACCAGTAGTGGGTTTTATTCCTGAATGGGCTGCATACTGTATGCTGACTAGCTATAAGTCTTAACCCCGAGGTCAGTTTGGATTAAATATACTCTATGACCATATTATTATCGTCATATCGTAAAGTTGGCTGGAGTTTTGTTTAAAACACCTGAGTTCTGGGTTTATTACTAGCATAAAGCTCACAACACTCATGAAGCCACTCTCCCATGTTTCTAGTAGAGTTCAGGGGTTATCTCGCCTTTATTGCCGTACTGTCTGACAGGGGAGCCAGCGTGCCGGACCTCCGTCTTGATCACCGTCTTATCCGGCGTCTCCGTGGGCAGCTGCTGCTTGGCCTTCTTCTTCTCCGAGGCGCGGTTCTTAGCGTCCAGGCGGCGCTGGCGGCAGGACTTGGCGGGCTCGGGCAGCTTGCGGACCTCACGGCGGAAGTTGCTAAGCACCTGAATGGCGCCAGTGCGCATCTTTTGCCGCTGGCCCTCCTCGCTGCCGAACTCGTCTGTGAGGGCGGCCTTGTAGAGGGGAAGTACGTGGAGCTGCTCGTCCTCTGGGATCTCCCCCACTGTACGGTTGTCCTCTTTAGTCAGAGTGCACACCTTGGGGAGGGGGGGGGGGGTTAGTGTGGGACACTCACTGTCTGTACCATCCAAACAGTCTCTATACCACCACATGCCCCTGCCACACATACACACAGTCAAACACACACAGCAGAGCATCCATTCGATGTCCACACAAAGAGAGGGAAAGAGTGAGAAAGAAGACAGACTGAAAGCTATTAAGACAGTGACAGAGAGAGTGACAGAAAGAGAGAGAGGTAGGGCTGTGTGTCATACCACAGTGCAGCCGTTGTAGAGGTTGTGCTGGTCCTTGTGAGCGTGGGCACAGAAATCCATGCAGGCGGTGACACCAGAGAAGGGCCGGCCCTCCTTCAGACCCAACCTGCAGTCTGGAGCCGTCACCTCATTCTGACACTGAGGGACAGGAGAGGGGACACAGCAGGGTAAGCATGGGAATACTCTACAGACTATGTCTAACACTCATATCATCCTTGAGTTTCTATCGTGTACTTTTGGGGGGAAGTATACCAAGTAATTCTCCAGTAGAGTGTAAAACTACTGAGGGACACGGGGGGAAGAGGATGGACAGCATGTCAAAGGACACCATGTTACACAGACTATACATTATGACACTGAGGGACACATGGAAGAGGATGGTCAGCATGTCAAAGGACACCATGTTACACAGACTATACATTATGACACTGAGGGACACGGGGGGAAGAGGATGGTCAGCATGTCAAAGGACACCATGTTACACAGACTATACATTCTGACACTGAGGGACACAGGGGGAAGAGGATGGTCAGCATGTCAAAGGACACCATGTTACACAGACTATACATTATGACACTGAGGGACACATGGAAGAGGATGGTCAGCATGTCAAAGGACACCATGTTACACAGACTATACATTATGACACTGAGGGACACATGGAAGAGGATGGTCAGCATGTCAAAGGACACCATGTTACACAGACTATACATTATCACACTGAGGGACACAGGGGGAAGAGGATGGTCAGCATGTCAAAGAACACCATGTTACACAGACTATACATTATCACACTGAGGGACACAGGGGGAAGAGGATGGTCAGCATGTCAAAGAACACCATGTTACACAGACTATACATTATGACACTGAGGGACACGGGGGGAAGAGGATGGTCAGCATGTCAAAGAACACCATGTTACACAGACTATACATTATGACACTGAGGGACACGGGGGGAAGAGGATGGTCAGCATGTCAAAGGACACCATGTTACACAGACTATACATTATGACACTGAGGGACACAGGGGGAGGAGGATGGTCAGCATGTCAAAGGACACCATGTTACACAGACTATACATTATGACACTGAGGGACACAGGGGGAGGAGGATGCCATATCCAAGAGCAACCTGTTACTACACACAACATATCAAAAACTCATAGCATCCTGCAGCTTGTGTTGTTTACTATTGGAGGGATAGACTACTATTTAGAGGGCTCTGGCGCTATAACTTAACAGCTGCAGCTAGGTGAAGGTGGGTGTGAAGGCAGGTGTTACCTGGTTATTGTATGCCTGTGGGGCCAGCTGCTTGTACAGGGGAGCCAACTCAGTGGCCAGATCCTGGAAGTTATCCCTGAGTTGATCCTCCTGACATACACACACACACACACACAACAGGTCAGCATAACCACATCAGTAACAGTTTTATCTTGGTGTGGTGCTGTCAATAATATACCAGTGCTGTGAAGGTGGTATCAGAGTTGTGTGTTCCACGAGCCCGTTCTCCACAATTAAGGTGCCACCAACCTCCTGTGAGATAGACCATAGATCTCGTGGTCCCTTACCTCTTGGGGGTGGTCTCCTGCCAGTCTGAACTTGCGGGGTGTTTTGCTGCGGGCGTACTTGCAGCCGTTAAAGTACATGCTCCAGGAGCAGCCGAAGGAGAAGGACGCTCCACAACTGTCAGGGTCCTTGCCTTGGCACGCACACGTACGACTGCAGGCAGGCAGGCCAGGGGCGACAGAGAGCACGAACACAGTCATCAGACACTGACACAGTCGTCAGACACTGACACAGTCCTCTTCATCATTCTGGAACAGATGCCTCAGTGCATATTGAATATCAGTAAAAAAAGGATAATGAAGTGATCTGCAGTCCAGAAGTAGAACTAGAATAACATATTAACTTATTATATTATTTCAATCTACAACAGCGATTATCATGAAGATGTTTCGGCTGAAAGCCTCCCTCAGTCTGCCATCTAAATGGCAACACACTGCACTGTATAGCCTCAAGTTTAATGCTAATTTAAAAGAAGAACATGAGCATATTCAGATAAGTGCTGTCACTTATTCAGATGAGCCATGGGTCTGTGCTGTCACTTATTCAGATGAGCCATGGGTCTGTGCTGTCACTTATTCAGATGAGCCATGGGTCTGTGCTGTCACTTATTCAGATGAGCCATGGGTCTGTGCTGTCACTTATTCAGATGAGCCATGGGTCTGTGCTGTCACTTATTCAGATGAGCCATGGGTCTGTGCTGTCACTTATTCAGATGAGCCATGGGTCTGTGCTGTCACTTATTCAGATGAGCCATGGGTCTGTGCTGTCACTTATTCAGATGAGCCATGGGTCTGTGCTGTCACTTACTCGTCGTTGAGTCCACAACGGCGGCTGGTGGGGTTGCCGAACTTGGTGATGGTGGCGGAGAGCTCTCGGTAGAGCTTGTCGCCTAGCGCCCGTGGCACGCCCTCCCACGCCATGATGAGGATGATGATGACAGCGTTGGGACAGTGGTGACCCGGCCGGGGACGCACCAGACACAGCAACTTCTCTGTCTCACTGCCCCGACGAATCACCTGAGATGAGGAGAGGGGGAAAGAGAGAAAGGGTGAGAAAGAGAGAGAAAGAAAGAGAGAGAGAGAAAGGGTAAGATCGACACCTGTCTTGTCTTCCCCCAGCTCCCTCCCACCTTGTGTCTATATTGTCACTAACAACCTGTCTTCTCCTCTACTCTCTCCATAGTGTCTGTTTTGAATCCATAAAGCCATTAGCAGGGTGTCAGAGGGAGTGACAGAGGTGGAGAACCCTAACTGGGAGGGAGAGGGACATGGGAGACCCCCTACTGGACCCCCTACTGCTTTACTGTCTGGGGTTGAGGCTGTGGTGTCTGTGGGGGTGAGGCTGTGGTGTCTGTGGGGGTGAGGCTATGGTGTCTGTGGGGGTGAGGCTGTGGTGTCTGAGGGGGTGATGCTGTGGTGTCTGTGGGGGTGAGGCTGTGGTGTCTGTGGGGGAGATACTGTGGGGGTGAGGCTGTGGTGTCTGAGGGGGTGATACTGTGGTGTCTGAGGGGGTGATACTGTGGTGTCTGAGGGGGTGGTACTGTGGTGTCTGAGGGGGTGATACTGTGGTGTCTGTGGGGGTGATACTGTGGTGTCTGTGGGGGTGATACTGTGGTGTCTGAGGGGGTGATACTGTGGTGTCCGAGAAGGGTGATACTGTGGTGTCCGAGGGGGTGATACTGTGGTGTCCGAGGGGGTGTTACTGTGGTGTCCGTGGGGGTGATACTGTGGTGTCCGTGGGGGTGATACTGTGGTGTCCGAGGGGGTGGTACTGTGGTGTCCGAGGGGGTGGTACCGTGGTGTCCGTGGGGGTGATACCGTGGTGTCCGTGGGGGTGATACCGTGGTGTCCGTGGGGGTGATACTGTGGTGTCCGAGGGGGTGGTACTGTGGTGTCCGTGGGGGTGATACTGTGGTGTCCGTGGGGGTGATACTGTGGTGTCCGTGGGGGTGATACTGTGGTGTCCGAGGGGGTGATACTGTGGTGTCCGTGGGGGTGATACTGTGGTGTCCGTGGGGGTGATACTGTGGTGTCCGAGGGGGTGGTACTGTGGTGTCCGTGGGGGTGATACCGTGGTGTCCGTGGGGGTGATACCGTGGTGTCCGAGGGGGTGATACTGTGGTGTCCGTGGGGGTGATACCGTGGTGTCCGTGGGGGTGATACTGTGGTGTCCGAGGGGGTGGTACTGTGGTGTCCGTGGGGGTGATACCGTGGTGTCCGAGGGGGTGATACTGTGGTGTCCGTGGGGGTGATACTGTGGTGTCCGTGGGGGTGATACTGTGGTGTCCGAGGGGGTGGTACTGTGGTGTCCGTGGGGGTGATACCGTGGTGTCCGTGGGGGTGATACTGTGGTGTCCGTGGGGGTGATACCGTGGTGTCCGTGGGGGTGATACCGTGGTGTACGTGGGGGTGATACCGTGGTGTACGTGGGGGTGATACTGTGGTGTCTGTGATGTTGAGGCTGTGGTGTCTGTGAGGGTGAGGCTGTGGTGTCTGTGAGGGTGAGGCTGTGGTGTCTGTGAGGGTGAGGCTGTGGTGTCTGTAAGGGTGAGGCTGTGGTGTCTGTGAGGGTGAGGCTGTGGTGTCTGTGAGGTTGAGGCTGTGGTGTCTGTGAGGGTGAGGCTGTGGTGTCTGTGAGGGTGAGGCTGTGGTGTCTGTGGGTGAGGCTGTGGTGTTGAGGCTGTGGTGTCTGTGAGGGTGAGGCTGTGGTGTCTGTGAGGGTGAGGCTGTGGTGTCTGTGAGGGTGAGGCTGTGGTGTCTGTGGGGTTGAGGCTGTGGTGTCTGTGGGGTTGAGGCTGTGGTGTCTGTGAGGGGTGGGGCTGTGGTGTCTGTGAGGGGTGAGGCTGTGGTGTCTGTGAGGGGTGAGGCTGTAGTGTCTGAGGGTGAGGCTGTGGTGTCTGTGGGGTTGAGGCTGTGGTGTCTGTGAGGGTGAGGATGTGGTGCCATCTACTCTACTCTTATTCATTTTTGCATGTTTTTTTAACCTCATTGCTCTTAGTATATAGAAGAGTATAGAAAATGCACAGACAATAAGCCTAATGAAACATTGTGTGATGATATGAAATAGTTTTTGGTTGCCTACACTAGTGTTTTGTGTTAGCCCGACGAGGGCCAGTCTGTTTGTGCTACCATGCCAACCATTTACACTCATTTTCATGTTTGGCTTGACAATGACAACAATGGAGTTGGCAAGAGCCCAAACAGATCTGGGACCAGGCTAGTGTTGTGTAGGGTGGTTAGGCTTGGTTTGTTCTGTGAAAGGTATAGGTTCAGTTTGTTATGTATGGCTACTTGTACTCACCCACTTGGCGATGGGACATCCCTGAGAGCTCTTGCCTTCCCGGCCGGTATAGATCACCTTCTCAATACGGATAGCATCTCCCTTCTCTCCATACCTGCACAGAGAGACAGACAGCACAGTGTGAGTGTGTGTGTCTTACTGATCACAACAACACACAATCTATCCTTCTCTCTTTTTTTCTCTCTCTCGGAGGACCTGAGCCCTAGGACCATGCGTCAGGACTACCGGGCATGATGACTCCTTGCTGTCCCCAGTCCACCTGGCCTTGCTGCTGTTCCAGTTTCAACTGTTCTGCCTGCGGCTATGGAACCCTGACCTGTCCACCGGACGTGCTACCTGTCCCAGACCTGCTATTTTCAACTCTCTAGAGACCGCAGGAGCGGTAGAGATACTCTTAATGATCGGCTATGAAAAGCCAACTGACATTTACTCCTGAGGTGCTGACTTGCTACACCCTCGATAACTACTGTGATTATTATTATTTGACCATGCTGGTCATTTATGAACATTTGAACATCTTGGCCATGTTCTGTTATAATCTCCACCCGGCACAGCCAGAAGAGGACTGGCCACCCCTCATAGCCTGGTTCCTCTCTAGGTTTCTTCCTAGGTTTTGGCCTTTCTAGGGAGTTTTTCCTAGCCACCGTGCTTCTACACCTGCATTGCTTGCTGTTTGGGGTTTTAGGCTGGGTTTCTGTACAGCACTTCGAGATATTAGCTGGTGTACGAAGGGCTATATAAAATAAACTTGATTTAATCTGAATAGTTTAACTGTATTGTATAGTGTTCATTATAAACTGGGTGGTTTAAGCCCTGAATGCTGATTGGCTGACAGCCGTAGTATATCAGACCGTATACCACGGGTATGACAAAACATTTATTTTTACTGCTCTAATCACATTGATAACCAGTTTATAATAGCATAAAGGCACCTCGAGGGTTTGTGGTATACGGCCAATATACCACAGCTAAATCAAATCAAACTTTATTTGTCACATGCGCCGAATACAACAAGTGTCGTCTTTACCGTGAAATGCTTACTTACAAGCCCTTAACCAACAGTGTAGTTCAAGAAGAGTTTAGAAAATATTTACCAAGTAGACTAAAATAAAAAGTAATAATAAAAAGTGACACAATAAGAATAACGAAGCTATATACAGGGGGCACCGGTACCAAGTTAGTGTGCGGGGGTACAGGTCAGTTGAGGTAATTTGTACATGTAGGTGGGGGTGAAGTGACTATGCATAGATAATAAACAGCAAGTGGCAGCAGTGTACAAGAGGGAGGGGGTCAATGTAAATTGTCCGGTGGCGATTTTATTAATTGTTCAGAACAGCCCTTAGCCGTGGTATATTGGCCATATAACACACCCCTGGTGCCTTATTGCTTAATTATAAAACTTTCACATCGTGCCTAAAAACACCCCTTAGCTGTGGTATATTCACAATATATCACACCACCTCTGGCCTTATTGCTTAATAAGCAAGTAACCTATGTGCTTCTGCAAGACCATAATGTAAGCCTTTGGTCTCCATGAGAGTTGGACGTGTCTTGTCAAACAAAGACACCACAAGCTGGCTGACCCGGGCTGGCCAAGAGGAGTGTTCACAGGGCACATTGATATTCACAGAGGCCAAAGCCCAACATAATCAGACCTAAATCTGACCCTAACCTTAACCCTTACTCCAACCCGAGCTGACAAGGTAAAAACCTGTTGTTCTGTTCCTGAGCAAGGCAGTTAACCCACTGTTCCCTGGGCGCCGAAGACATGGATGTTGATTATGGCAGCCCCCCGCACCTCTGATTCAGAGGGGTTGGGTAGAAGACACATTTCAATTGAATGCATTCAGTTGTACAACTGATTAGGTATCCCCCTTTCCCCTTCCCGTAAAACCTTTTAGGGTCACAGAGTGTTTCTTTGTAGTCTTAAACAAATCTACTAAGAAACAAAAGTATACACCTCACACACATTGTTATGGGCTTAAAAAAGAAGACACCTTTACCATGTCAGATATAATATATTACATTTTGAGTTTGCATCCCAATATTACATCACAGAAGACTGAAATATAACAAAATCGTATGACATTTTGTTTAAATATTGTTTAGTAATTTTGAAATTATGAAAAATATGAATAACATTCCACGCATGAGGCCACTAGAGGGCGATTTGGTCATTTGAATGCAGGAAAGGGCTACTCCTAACCCTTACAGTAACCCTAACAAGCGGTTGCATTTCAACAGAGTTTGTTGATATACTATCTGCTATCTAGAACCTAAGAGTGTGAGCATCTGTAGATCATTTATAGGGGACTATCCAAATAAAGTGTAACCACACGAATGTGTGTTTGCCCGGTTACGTTCTGGCGTGTCTCTCTCTCTCTGCACAATGTGCAGGGGGTTGGGTTAACCTCTAATTCCTCCCAAACCCGGATCCGGGAGCACCCCCCACAGTAAAAAAGCTGACTAGCATAGCCTAGCATAGCGTCACAAGTAAATACTAGCATCTAAATATCATTAAATCACAAGTCCAAGACACCAGTTGAAAGATACACATCTTGTGAATCCAGCCATCATTTCTGATTTTTAAAATGTTTTACAGGGAAGACACAATATGTAAATCTATTAGCTAACCACGTTAGCAAAAGACACCACTTTTTTTACTCCACCAGTTTTTTACTCCATCAGTAGCCATCACTAATTCGACCAAATAAAGATATAAATAGCCACTAACCAAGAAACAACTTCATAAGATGACAGTCTGATAACATATTTATTGTATAGCATATGTTTTTTTAGAAAAATGTGCATATTTCAGGTATAAATCACAGTTCTACATTGCAGCTGCAATCTGAAATAGTGCCGAAGCTGCCAGAATAATTACAGAGACCAACGTCAAATACCTAATTACTCATCTTAAAACATTTCTGAAAAATACACAGCGTACAGCAAATGAAAGCCCAACATCTTGTGAATCCAGCCAATATGTCAGATGTTTTAAGTGTTTTACAGCGAAAACACAATATAGCATTATATTAGCTTAGCACAATAGCCAGAAACACAAGCAATTTACCAGCAGCACAGGTTAGCGATCGTAACAATACAGCAAAAGATATATAATGTTGGACTAACCTTGATATACTTCATCAGATGACAGTCCTGTAACATCATATTACACAATGCATATAGGTTTTGTTCGAAAATGTGCATATTTAGCAGCACAAATCGTGGTTATACAATGTGATCAGTGGCAACAGGTCATGCATTCTGGCCGGCGCCATCTTGGAAAGGCACCTAATCTAATCAATAAATAATCGTAAACTTGACAAAAAAATACAGGTTGGACAGCAAATGAAAGAAGCATTAGTTATTAATGCAACCGCTGAGTTAGATTTTTAAAATTAACGTTACTAGACATACAGTGTGCGTTACAGCCAGACTAGTGCCGCAATAATGGCGGACAAATGCGTTTACATTTTTCCACATAAATACGGAATAACATCATAAATAGCTCTTACTTTTGGACGAGCTTCCATCAGAATCTTGGGCAAGTGGTCCTTTGTCCAAAAGAATCGTTGCTTGGTTGTAAAACGTCGTCTTCAACTTCGGAATTAGCAGCTAACAATAGCTATGTGGCCACAACATGCCCAAATGTTCAAAACGCAATACTAAGGAAATTCCGAAAATAGCAATATACTCGCATAAACTGATATAACTCGGTTTAAAATAACTTTGTTATGATGTTTCTAACACCTATATCGAATTAAATTACAGACGGATATATCTAAGGTCGATAACTGAGCGTTTCAAAATGCCATCCTGAGGTCTTGCTTTGCGCAATGACGAACGTCGAAAAGAGAGCTCCCTTCGTTCCTTGGCCTTTTATAAGCTCTGAGAACTACGTAGAAACTCCATTCCACTTCTCATTGGTTACTGACATCCAGGGGAAGGCGGGTGCAGTTCATGTCGACCCATAGGATACATACAGAGCTTTAAACTGAACTGAGAACAGAGCCTCGTTTTCAGACCTTCGCAGTTCCTGTCATGGATTTCGCTGCAGAAAGAGTTCTGGTTCACCCACAGACATAATTCAAACGGTTTTAGAAACTAGAGATTGTTTTCTATCCAATAGTAATAATAATATGCATATTGTACGAGCAAGAATTGAGTACGAGGCAGTTTAATTTGGGAACGATAAATGTCCAAGTTGAAACAGCACCCCCTGTAGTGTCAAGAGGTTCCCCGCTATTCCTTTTGCCTAGGGTTGCGCCCGACCGGCTCCATCCCTTTTCCCCGTTAGCCACGGCCACACGGCGCACCTATGGGCAGGTGAGTCGGCCGCTACCGAAGGGGACTGGGGGTGTCCGGTGAACCGGGACTTCCCGAAACGGTCTCCCATTTTTAAGCGGCTTGAGTATCGCCCAGTATCCTCGCTCGGCACCGGGAACCCAGTCAACCGCTCTGCGCCCCGGCGCAGGCGGGGGTTTAAACTCTCCCCAGCCCTCACGGCGCTTCGGCGACGGCGGGTGAGCACCCGGAGGCCCCCCAACCTGAAACAAAACTTGTCTTGAACTATGGCTACCAGCATTACTCAGATGTTCGCCCACAGCTCACCTTTTCCTCCCTGTGTATCATACATGTCATGTTGATGTCATGTCACCCCTGAGCGGGTCTACTATGGTGGGACACATGTGGCTCTGTCCTGAATGGGAACTCATTCCCCAATCACCAGCCAGTCGGAAGGAGTGGGCTTGGCCTCCATAGGGGTGGGCCAATGGGGTCAGAGGTGGGTTCAGGGGTCAAGAGAAGACTATAGAGGGCTTTAGTTCTTAAGTCACCTCTCAAATAGAAACAAAGAGGGATCTTCCCCTCTTCTCCTCACCCATCCCCCGCATCTGCTACCCCGCCCTCTCTCAGGAGAGTGATGAGTCACTGGTCTATGGAAATATCCTCTGTTACTATAATGGCCAGTCACTCTCGACCCCGGTCCCCTATACAGCAATGTATGGGAAATGCACTAAGCAGCCCCCCCCCCCCCCCCCCCCCCCCATATTTAGTCAGCAAAAACACTGATCCCAAGACATTCCAGCTGCCAATGAACTATTCCTGTTTTGTCAGTTGAGATTTCCCCGACTTTTAGGGTACTGAATTGGTAAATGTGATTAAGTAGCTACTGTATGTAATGTTTCCATTCACTAGTTTCACGTTACAATACTCCCAAGAGAAAGCCTCAAACCGAGTCTATCTATTTCCTAATGCAAATGTATCCCTGTTTGACTCTCTCTCAATGTCTCCCCCCTTCTTTCTCTCATCGCTCTCTACCTCTCTCCGTCTGTTCCTCTCCTCTGTCTCTTCATCTCATCTCTGTCTCTCCTCTGATTTCGCATTTCAGTCATTTAGCAGACACTCTTATCCAGAGTGATTTAAGGAGCAATTAGGGTTATGTGCCTTGCTCAAGGGCACATAGACATATTTTTCACCTAGTTGGCTCTGGGTATCGAACCAGTGACGTTTCGGTTACTGGCCCAACGCTTTAAACCGCTAGGCTACCTGCTGCCTCTCTCTCCTCATCTCCTTTCCTCTCACTGTGCCTATCCCTCTGTTCTGTCTAATCTGCTGATACTGATAGTTCCTGTTCCTCCTATTGGATTCTGGGTCAGGGATTCCCTGGGGACAGGATCAGAGGAGTGGGGACGGGAGAAGGGGATGGAGAAAAGGGAGAGGGGGATAGACAGCAGTGCTGGGGGAGAGGGAGAGAAATAAAGAGAGAGAAAGGGAGGCAGGGAGAGAGGGAGGGAGAGGGAGAGAGAGAGTGATGCTAGCTCAAAGCTGTGGGAGAGTTGGATGCCAAGACAGCAGGCCATAGCCAGCAGCTCTGGATAACCTCCTGTTCACAGGCAGAGGTGACGAGAGAGGGAGAGGAGAGAGCGGGAGAAAGAAAGGGAGGGAGAGAAGGACAGAAAAGGAGAGGAGGAGAGGGAGAGACTGAGAGGGAAAGGGAGAGAACAGCTAACTGTTCCAGGAAAATCAGGAGGCTGCCATCAAGAGTTTTGTGGCTATAATCTAGGGGGCTAAAATTCCTGAACAAGCACACTACAACAGTATTCTGTAGTGTTTCCTCCACCCATCTATTCCCTGATATTTCCCCTCAGGTTAAGGCTATTTCAGTCCTTGCTCCTTTGCACTATGTCTTATCTATAGGGAAATACACTACATATACACAAAAGTATGTGGACACAGCACACAGCTTTGCAATAAAACATTGTCAAATGAATGGCCTTACTGAAGAGCTCAGTGACTTTCAACGTGGCACCACCTCGGTCAACTGTAAGTGCTGTTATTTTGAAGTGGAAACGTCTTGGAGCAACAAAGGCTCAGTCGCAAAGTGGTAGGCCGCACAAGCTCACAGAACGGGACCGCTGAGTGCAGAAGCGCGTAAAAATTGTCTGTCCTAGGTTGCAACACTCACTACCAAGTTCCAAACTGCCTCTGGAAGCAATGTCAGCACAAGAACTGTTCGTTGGGAGCTTCATGAAATTGGTTTCTATGGCTGAGCAGCCGCATACAAGCCTAAGATCACCAATGCACAATGCCAAGCGTCGTCTGGAGTGGTGTAAAGCTCGCCGCCAACGGTCTCTGGAGCAGTGGAAACGCGTTCTCTGGTGTGATGAATTACGCTTCACCATCCGGCAGTCCGATGGACGAATCTGGGTTTGACGGATGCCAGGAGAAAGCTACCTGCCCCAATGCGTAGTGCCAACTGTAAAGTTTGGTGGAGGAGGAATAATGGTCTGGGGCTGTTTTTCATGGTTCGGGCTAGGCCCCTTAGTTCCAGTGAAGGGAAATCTTCGCTACAGCAAGTCTGCTCCAGAAGTCTCACCTGGTCTCCATCAGCTCTCGTATGGAGGCCACAGTGGGCCCGGAGCCCAGGTGATTGTAGTACGGACCCTCATCCTTCTCCAGGACTTGCTCTGGGAAGAGGAGAGAGAGAGAATTACAAAGAGTTCACAATGCAATATAGTACACCTCTAATTCAACCACAAACTTTTTTACTTCCTCACAATAATATCTGTATTATTTGGATTAGTGCAGGGCTGTTCTGTGACATTGAAGGTATCAGAAGTAGTAGTGATTGCTTATTCATATCTAACAGGCCATGGAAACCAAGAGGGACCATAGATAGGTGTGACTGAAGATAGATGTAAAGCCACACACACTTCCTCTAACCTGAAACTGACTATGCTGAAACTGACTATGTTATAACTGGGGGGATAGTCGGGGTGGGGGCACTACATTAGAACCAAGGCTGTTTGAGGGAGTGAATGAATCAGTGTGTGGTGTGTGTGTGTGTGTGTGTTTAACTCTTCTTGTGGGGACCAGAAGTCCCCACAAGAATAGTAAACAAACAAACATTTGACCAACTGGGGACATTTTGTTAGGCCCCGCAAGGTCAAATGTTATTTCTACGGGGTTTAGGGTTAAGGTTAGAATTAGTGTTAGGAGCTAGGGTTAGGTTTAGGGTTAAGGTTAGGGTTAGGTTTAAGGTTAAGGTAAAGGTAAGAGTACAGGTTAGGATTAGAGTTAGGTTTAGGGTTAAGGGTTAGGGAAAATAAGATTTTGAATGGGACTTAATTGTGTGTCCCCACAAGGGTAGCTGTAATAGATTGTGTGTGTGTAACAAGGGAGGCTAGAGGATGAGAGTGTGTGTGTGTAACAAGGGAGGCTAGAGGATGAGAGTGTGTGTGTGTAACAAGGGAGGCTAGAGGATGAGAGTGTGTGTGTGTAACAAGGGAGGCTAGAGGATGAGAGTGTGTGTGTGTGTGTAACAAGGGAGGCTAGAGGATGAGAGTGTGTGTGTGTGTGTAACAAGGGAGGCTAGAGGATGAGAGTGTGTGTGTGTGTAACAAGGGAGGCTAGAGGATGAGAGTGTGTGTGTGTAACAAGGGAGGCTAGAGGATGAGAGTGTGTGTGTGTGTAACAAGGGAGGCTAGAGGATGAGAGTGTGTGTGTGTGTAACAAGGGAGGCTAGAGGATGAGAGTGTGTGTGTGTGTAACAAGGGAGGCTAGAGGATGAGTGTGTGTGTGTGTGTAACAAGGGAGGCTAGAGGATGAGAGTGTGTGTGTGTGTAACAAGGGAGGCTAGAGGATGAGTGTGTGTGTGTGTGTAACAAGGGAGGCTAGAGGATGAGAGTGTGTGTGTGTGTAACAAGGGAGGCTAGAGGATGAGTGTGTGTGTGTGTAACAAGGGAAGCTAGAGGATGAGAGTGTGTGTGTGTAACAAGGGAGGCTAGAGGATGAGTGTGTGTGTGTGTAACAAGGGAGGCTAGAAGATGAGAGTGTGTGTGTGTGTAACAAGGGAGGCTAGAGGATGAGAGTGTGTGTGTGTGTAACAAGGGAGGCTAGAGGATGAGTGTGTGTGTGTGTAACAAGGGAGGCTAGAGGATGAGAGTGTGTGTGTGTAACAAGGGAGGCTAGAGGATGAGAGTGTGTGTGTGTATCTGGTTGAGAGGCAATGAGACCACATTCCAGTGACACGGTGCAGGGAGGAACCAAGCAAGGCGTGGTCAGAAGTAGGCGGGAAACGCTACATAGGACTAGTAGCCTAAATAGAACTGTGTGTGTGAAAATTGTTGTGTGAGAGGCAGAAGTCGTCTCATTTTTGTAAGCAGCAGAGTGGAGGGCAGTGTAAAAGTATACTTGCTTCTCTGAGAGAGTAGGAGAGACATATTTTTTGAAAGAGAAGTGTGTGTGTGTGTGTGTGTGTGAGGGAGGGAGGGAGTCAGGTTTAGGGCTGTGGCGGTCATGAAATTTTGTCCGCTGGTTATTGTCATGAAAAAAGACAGCCGGTCTCACAGTAATTGACGGTTAATTAACATAAACATGTTTAGCATCTCCAGGCCTCCACACATACAAGCCAGTGATGCATGCCTTTGGAACATCTACGTTTAAAAAAGTCTAATGAATCAATTTAATATACACCATCACAATAAATCCATTATTTATTTTAGTCAGGTCTAAAGAAACATTATGATATGAAGAAAATGTATTTCAGGAGAACAGAATATGAGTTGGCCTACTGTATGTTAGTTATCTGGCTATGCTCCATGCCATAGGCTGTAGGCTTTTTCATTCAGCTGACAAGATATGCTTATAAGTCTCCTCCATTATCTTTATTTTATATGATTTTATAGTAAGAAGAATATAATTGAACTTCGCTGAATGAAATAGAAAGGATATTTTTCCCATTACGGAGTGAGTGCACATATGAAGTGGCTATGTTGAGCGTAAAAGTGATCATTTGAAACAGGTCCTATAGGGTACGTTAGATTTAGAGTTATTTGGCAACTTTAGTTGTTAATAATACAAACCTTAGAAAGTCTTAGAAATCAGAACATATAGTATATGGGCTACATGATGTGACTATAGGCTATTGATGGTTTGATAAAGTAGCAAAAAAAGGTTGAGCTCTGTTCCTTGTCTCAGGCTGCACAACTGTTCTCTCAAGTATTCATATATTCAACCATGAGACTGTTCTCAATTTAATTTGGTCTTTACTAATATGTCAAATTAATTTTGATTTATAATTGGCCATTATCAAAACGGGCAGGAAGAGGGGCAGGGGAAAACAGACAAAGCATATTCTGAAAGTATTCAGACCCCTTGACTTTTTCCACATTTTGTTACATTACAGCCTTATTCTAAAATGTATTAATAAAAAACATGTCTCAATCTACACACAATACCCCATAATGACAAAGCTAAAATAGGTTTTGAGAAATGTTTGCAAATGTATTCAGACCCTTTGCTATGAGACTCAAAAATTAGCTCAGGTGCATCCTGTTTCCATTGATCATCCTTGAGATGTTTCTACAACTTGATTGGAGTCCACCTGTGGTAAATTCAATTGATTGGACATGATTTGGAAAGGCACACACCAGTCTATATAACGTCCCCCAGTTGACAGTGCATGTCAGAGCAAAAACCAAGCCATGAGGTCGAAGGAATTGTCCGTAAAGCTTCAAGAGAGGATTGTGACGAGGCACGGATCTGGGGAAAGGTACCAAAAAGTGTATGCAGCATTGAAGGTCCCCAAGAACACAGTGGCCTCCATCATTCTTGAATGGAAGAAGTTTTGAACCACCAAGACTCTTCCTAGAGCTGGCCGTCCAGCAAAATTGAGCAATCGGGGGAGAAGGGACTTTTTTCAGGGAGGTGACCAAGAACCCAATGGTCACTCTAACAGAGCTCCAGAGTTCCTCTGTGTTGATGGGAGAACCTTTCAGAAGGACAACCATCTCTGGAGCACTCCACCAATCAGGACTTTATGGTAGATAGGCCAGACGGAAGCCACTCCTCAGTAAAAAGGCACATGACAGCCCACTTGGAGTTTGCCAAAAGGCACCTAAAGGACTCTCAGATAATAAGAAACAAGATTCTCTGGTCTGATGAAACCAAGATTGAACTCCTTGGCTTGAATGCCAAGCATCACGTTTGGAGGAAATCTGGCACCATCCCTACGGTGAGGCATGGTGGTGGTAGCATCATGCTGTGGGGATGTTTTTCAGCAGGTAGTGACTGGGAGACTAGTCAGGATCGAGGGAAAGATGAACGGAGCAAAGTACAGAGAGATCCTGCTCCAGAGCACTCAGGACCTCAGACTGGGGCGACAACCCTAAGCACACAGCCAAGACAACACAGGAGTTGTTTCAGGACATGTCTCTAAATGTCCTTGATTGGCCCAGCCAGAGCCCCGACTTGAACGCGATCAAACATATCTGGAGACCTGAAAATAGCTGTGCAGCGACGCTCCCCATCCAACCTGACAGAGCTTGAGAGGATCTGCAGAGAAGAATGGGAGAAACTCCCCAAATACAGGTGTGCCAAGCTTGTAGCGTCATACCCAAGAAGACGTGAGGCTGTAATCGCTGCCAAAAATGCTTCAACAAAGTGAATGTGATATTTCCGGGGGGGTTTTGTGGATAAATTTGCAAAAAAAATCTAACAACCTGTTTTTACTTTGTCATTATGGGGTATTGTGTGTAGATTGGTGAAGAAGAAAAACGATTTTAATACATTTTAGAAGAAGGCTGTAACGTAATAAAATGTGGAAAAAGTCAAGGGGTTCGAATGCACTGTATCATCTGTATTCGCTAATCCAGTGCATGGAGGCCGCAAGCTTTTCCGCCAATCCGTTTTGTAGGCTACTTTGCTTTTATAGCGGAGCATATGCTTAATATGAGTAGTTAAGCATTAAATATAAGAAAATGTATTTCACGCCATACATCAACCACTATTTGAGGAGCATGCTCTCGCTGCCTGACAGGGGATATACCGGTCAAACTCTGTATGCCTTGGGCTCTCCAACCCTGTACCCATGCTTAGTTTTGGAAACTATGTGAAATTTGTTCACGAAAATCGCAACGAAACATATACTACATGACCAAAGGTTTGTGGACATCAGCTCATCGAACATCTCATTCCAAAATCATGCGCATTAATTTGGAGTTGTTCTCCCCTTTGCTGCTTCAACAGCATCCACTCTTCTATGAAGGCTTTCCACTAGATGTTGGAACAAAGCTGCGGGGACTTGCTTTCATTCAGCCACAAGAGCATTAGTGAGGTCGGGCACTGATGTTGGGCGATTAGGCCTGGCTCACAGTCGGCGTTCCAATTCATCCCAAAGGTGTTCGATGGGGTTGAGGAGATCAGGGCTCTGTGCAGGCCAGTCAAGTTCTTCCATACCGATCTCGACAAATCATTTCTGTATGGACCTCGCTTTGTGCACAGGGGCGTTGTCATGCTGAAACCGGAAAGGGTCTTTTCCAAACTGTTGCCACAAAGTTAGAAGCACAAAATCGTCTAGAATGTCAATGTATACTGTCGCGTTAAGATTTCCATTCACTGGAACTAAAGGGCCTAGCCCAAACCATGAAAAACAGCCCCAGACCATTATTCCTCCTCCACCAAACTTTACAGTTGGCACTATGCATTCAGGCAGGTAGCGTTCTCCTGGAATCCGCCAAACCCAGATTTGTCCGTTGGACTGCCAGCTGGTGAAGCATGATTCATCACTCCAGAGAACGCGTTTCCACTGCTCCAGAGTCCAATGGCGGTGAGCTTTACACCACTCCAGACGACGCTTGGCATTGCACATGGTGATCTTAGGCTTCTGTACGGCTGCTCGGCCATGGAAACCCATTTCATTAAGCTCCCAACTAACAGTTCTTGTGCTGAGATTGCTTCCAGAGGCAGTTTGGAACTCGGTAGTGAGTGTTGCAACCAGCCTATCACTTCGCGGCTGAGACGTTGTTGCTCCCTGAGACGTTTCCACTTCACAATAACAGCAATTACAGTTGACCGGGGGAGCTCTAGCTGGGCAGAAATTTGGCAAACTGACATGTTGGAAAGGTGGCATCCTATGACGGTGAAACATTGCAAGTCACTGACCTCTTCAGTAAAGCCATTCTACTGCCAATGTTTGTCTATGGAGATTGCAAGCTGTGTGCACAATTTTATACACCTATCAGCAACGGGTGTGTCTGAAAAAGCCGAATCCAATCATTTGAAGGGGTATCCACAATCTTTTGTATGGTATATTTACAACAGTTTAGTGTATTTAGTGTAGTTTAGTGTATTTAGTGTATTTCACAAAAAACTGTTGACAGCACGTCTGCGCGCTTGAGAAAGGAATAAAGGAGAGAGAAGGAGATGGAAACTCATGATGGTGAGATATTCTGTACAGCTAAAGGTGATGTGTCACCCATTTCATTATGAAAATATAAACAATTTCCTATTATTAGGCTATTCAAAATCAAATACAAATTCACTGTATAGGCTAGACCAAATATGTACCACAGACATGTTAAATCCGTTAAGTTTGATGTTTTTCTGCCATGCGTAATATGAGAGGCTATGTATTGTATTATGGCACAATCATCATTTTAATTCAGATTTTTGGGGGGCTTTGGCTCATAAACATGATATGCCTAAGCTCTAATATGCATATGGGTGTTTTGAATTAATCATCACATCAGAAAACGCTGTCCATTTCGTTGTTAGGCTTTGAAATAACATCCACAACAACCATGTTTTACACCGTTTCAAACTGCTGTTGAACTTCTTTCTTTAAATTGATCATCACAGTGAGGTGAGTTTTAAAAGTAAGATAGGCCTACTGTTTTGATGGTACGCTTTTGATGTGATTTCCAATAGCATTTGCACTGATGTCAGTGGTTAGATGGACAATAGAGCCCTGAGTACCAGGCAATTAGGACCTGATGGTCATTAGCAAGTTGGGTACTACCAAAGAATGTCCAGAGTGCATAAAAGGAGATTACTGTAACTCAACAATCACGCAGAACTTTACTGCGTTCATGACTCATGATTGCCGGTGTGGTGGTAATACGGTCACAGCAACAGCCCCAGTCAGGTTACACATGGGGTGTTTCAGTGTGGTGTTGTCAGGGGAGTGTGTAGGCTTCACTATGGAGACCCATTGTCTGGCGCCCTTGGCTTTTGGTAACAGCCAACAGCCTTACAGCACAGCAAGTGTTCCCTGCATCTCTCCCTAAAGGGCTTTATTGGCATGGGAAACATATATGTTTACATTGCCAAAGCAAATGAAATAGATAATAAACAAAAGTGAAAATAACAATTACAAATGTACAGTAAACATTACTACATTCACAAAAGTTCCAAAGGAATAGAGACATTTCAAATGCCATATTATAGGTATGTACAATGTTGTAATGATGTGCTAATAGTTAAAGTACAAAAGGGAAAATAAATAAACATAAATATGGGTTGTATTTACAATGGTGTTTGTTCTTCACTGGTTGCCCTTTTCTTGCTGCTCTGATGGCACACCGTGTACTCTCATGAGTGTCAGGTTCTTGTCCAGTTCTGACATTTAGGTCGCCACAGACTAGTAAATGTCCCTGGGCCTGGACATGATTGATTTCCCCCTCCAGGATGGAGAAGATGTCTTCATTAAAGTCTGGCGATTCTATTGGGGGGATATAGGTAGCACACAAGGTCATTTTTCTCTGTTGACATCATTTGGGGGGTGGGTTAGGTCTGCTCTATACCAAATTAGCATACCCCCTGAGTCTATTCCCTGTTTCACACCTGGTAGTTTGGTGGATGGGACTTCCAGCTCTCTGTATCCTAGAGGGCAACCAGTTAGTCCATCTCCTCTATACCAGGTTTCTTGTAGGATGATAATGTCTGTATTTCCAATTTCTTTGGTGAAGTCTGGGTTCCTGCTCTTTAGACCAAAGGCAGATGACCTTAGACCTTGTATATTCCAGGATGAGATAGTGAAAGCTTTGTGTTTCATAGTGTCTAGTGTTGTTTTCGTGTGGTTTAGGGACCATTACAGTAGGTGTGAGCAGAGCATGTTGAGCATCTGATACATACCTCTTATGTCACGGGATGGTGTTTGGGCGGGTGTAATAGTGGGGGTTGGGCCTGTTGCTCTGCTCACAGCCTGGGCATATGTGCACCTTTTATGTTGAGGTCCTTGCTGCAGGGGCAGGGGGCATGGGGGGCAGAAGGGCATTGAGACTGATCTGGCGGGCCTATATAATAAAATGCAAATTAATTACTTAAAAATCATACACTGTGATTTTCTGGATTTTTGTTTTAGATTCCGTCTCTCACAGTTGAAGTGTACCTATGATAAAAATTACAGACCTGTACATGCTTTGTAAGTAGGAAAACCTGCAAAATCGGCAGTGTATCAAATACTTGTTCTCCCCACTGTAGGTGTGTCCAAACTAGTCAAAAGTTTGCACACCTACTCATTAAAGGGTTTTTCTTTATTTTTACAATTCTCTACATTGTAGAATAATAGTGAAGACATCAAAACTATGAAATAACACATGGAATCATGTAGTAACCACAAAAGTGTTAAACAAATCATGATATATTTTAGATTTCAGATTCTTCAAAGTAACCATCCTTTGCCTTGATGACAGCTTTGCACACTTGGTATTCTCTCAACCAGCTTCATGTGGTAGTCACCTGGTATGCATTTCAATTAACAGGTGTGCCTTGTTAAGAGTTAGTTTGTGGAATTTCTTTCCTTCTTAATGCGTTTGAGCCAATCACTTGTCTTGTGACAAGGTGGGGGTGGTATAAAGAAGCTATACAGCCCTATTTGGTAAAAGGCCAAGTTCATATTATGGCAAGAACAGCTCAAATAAGCAAAGAGAAAGTTTGTTCATCAGAGTTACCAGCCTCAGAAATTGCAGCACAAATAAATGCTTCACAGAGTTCAAGTAACAGACACATCTCAACATCAACTGTTCAGAGGAGACTGCGTGAATCAGGCCTTCATGGTCGAATTGCTGCAAATAAACCACTACTAAAGGACATCAATAAGAAGAAGAGACTTGCTTGGGCCAAGAAACACGAGTAACGGACATTAGACATGTGGAAATCAGTCCTTTGGTCGGATGAGTCCAAATTCGAGATTTCTGGTTCCAACCGCCGTGTCTTTGTGAGACGCAGAGTAGGTGAACGGATGACCTCCGTATGTGTGGTTCCCACCGTGAAACATGGAGGAGGAGGTGTGATGGCGTGAGGGTGCTTTGCTAGTGACACTGTGATTTATTTAGAATTCAAAGCACACTTAACCAACATGGCTACCACAGCATTCTGCAGCGATACGCCATCCCATTTGGTTTACGCTTAGAGGGACAATCATTTGTTTTTCAACAGGACAATGACCCAACACACCTCCAGGCTGTGTACGGGCTATTTGACCATCTCAACCCAATTGAGATGGTTTAGGATGAGTTGGACCGCAGTTTGAAGTGCTCAGCATATGTGGGAACTCCTTCCAGACTGTTGGAAAAGCATTCCAGGTGAAGCTGGTTGAGAGAATGCCAAGAGTGTGCAAAGCTGTCATCAAGGCAAAGCGTGGCTACTTTGAAGAATCTAAAATCTAAAATATATTTTTGGTTACTACATCATGTGTTAGTTCATAGTTTTGATGTCTTCACTATTAATATACAATGTAGAACACATTAAAATAAAGAACAACCCTTGAATGAGTAGGCGTGTCAAACTTTTGACTGGTACTGTATATACAAAATGATGTGGACACCCCTTCAAATTAGTGGATTTGGCTATTTCAGCCACACCCGTTGCTGACAGGTGTATAAAATTGAGCACAAAGCCATGCAATTCCCATAGACAAACATTGGCAGTAGAATGGCCTTAGCTCAGTGACTTTCAACGTGGTACCATCATAGGATGCCACCTTTGCAACAAGTCAGTTCGTCAAATTTCTGCCCTGCTAGAGCTGCCCCGGTCAACTTTAAGTGCTGTTATTGTTACGTGGAAACATCTAGGAATAACAAAGGCAAATTGGTAGGCCACACAAGCTCACAGAACGGGACGGCCGAGTGCTGAAACGTTTAGCATCTGTCATCGGTTGCAACACTTACTACTGAGTTCCAAACTGCCTCTGGAAGCAACTTCAGCACAATAACTGTTCGTCGGAAGCTTCATGAAATGGGTTTACATGGCAGAGCAGCCGCACACAAGCCTAAGATTACCATGCGCAAACCAAGCGTCAGCTGATGTGGTGTAAAGTTCACCGCCATTGGACTCTGGAGCAGTGGAAACGCGTTCTCTGAAGTGATGAATCACGCTTCACCATCTGGCAGTCTGACGGACAAATCTGGGTTTGACGGATGCCAGGAGAACGCTACCTGCCCAAATGCATAGTGCCAACTGTAAAGTTTTTCATGGTTCAGGCTAGGCCCCTTAGTTCCAGTGAAGGGAAATCTTAAAGCTACAGTATACAAAATCATGGGCATTCTAGACGATTCTGTGCTTCCAACTTCGTGGCAACAGTTTGGGGAATGCCCTTTCCTGTTTCAGCATGACAAAACCTCTGTACACAAAGCGAGATCCATACAGAAATGTTTTTTTGAGATCGGTGTGGAAGAAATTGACTGGCCTGCACAGAGCCCTGACCTCAACCCCATCGAACACCTTTGGGATGAATTGGAATGCAGACTGCGAGCCAGGCCTAATCGCTCAACATCAGTGCCCAACCTCACTAATGCTCGTGGCTGAATGGAAGCAAGTCCCCGCAGCAATGTTGCAACATCTAGTGCAAAGCCTTCCCAGAAGAGTGGAGGCAATTATAGCAGCAAAGGGGGACCAACTCCATATTAATGCCCATGATTTTGGAATGAGATGTTCGACGAGCAGGTGTCCACATACTTTTGGTCATGTAGTGTACTTCAATAAATTATTTTAAACGGGTACCGGGGACCTTAGGAAGAGTCTTCTGAGGCTTGTGGGCATCCTAGAGCAAAACAGAGAACGCCATCATGTTCATGAGAGTCTCAGCTTTCCAGAGGGGTCATATAGTGTAGGCCAAACCGTTCGGACGCTACAGACGATTTCGTGAGAACACCGATTTTCGGGATGTCTCACGGTCTGTCACCTTTCACCGCAGATGTGGTGGATTCAGACGCGACCCATGCAAAAAAATATACCAGATATCTCTAGCTTAAACAGACAGATTTTGATGGGAATTTTTTCGTTGTGTTAATTAGATTTCAACGGGGGCCGCGGCTGTAGGCTAAGGGTTAAGGTCCTCAGTCAGAGTGCCAGCTTGGAGAGCCGTGAGGCTGCTGGTTTTGGTTGCCATGAGACCTTTTGTTTGTTTTGAATCTTTAGTTTGGGCATGCCTGTTTGTAGTTTTCCATTTTGTATGTTCATTTTTGTCACCATCTGAACCAACAATAATCCGCATGGACTGGCCGACCAAGAGGTCAAGATAGACAGAGCAGACCCTGGACCAAGGTAAGGTTGCTGTCTCCCTGGGCATCTAACGCCGTCGTCAAATGCTGATTTCTCACATTAATGCACACATCAAGACCATGTATCTAGGCCTAAGACCCCTAGACATAACAAGTGCAGAAAAATCTGTAGGCTAGTTATTGGTTTTGTAAGTCTTTTAAATGAGTTTGTGTGTTTCTATACTATATACTTTTATTATATACCAAATATACCAACAACATTTGTGTGCAGCCCAAGCCCACTCACTGGGAGTGTAAAGCCATGTGTAACTCTGCGGGGCCAACAGTGGTCTAAATGTAGCTACAAACTGTTCAATACAAACACAGACACACACCACTCACCGACACAGTTGCAGCTGGGGAACTCAGCCTGGAGGTCCTTGGCGGGCATGTCTAGCAGACTCTTAATGGGCGTGTCCAGGTAGCGTAGTGGCGACTCAAGGAAGCCTTTTAGGGAGGGGTTAAGGGGGAATCCATCTTTAGTGGGGGTGTCGTCCTCGCCCCCATCAGAGAATAATCCAGTGGTGGAGAGGACAGCTACGTTCCCATTGGTCTCAATCTTCATGCGTTTGGGCAGTGGGGACGGGGAGAGAGGCAGCTTGGTTGCCTCCCGCTGCTCCTCCATGGGGCTCTCAGTGGAGGGCTGTGTGGTGGAGGTTACTTTACTCATACCCCCTGACTCCTCCTTGTCCACCTCCGTGTCCTGGTCTGCTGGTGGGGCTGTGGTAGGAGCTAATGGAGCAGCGCTGGAGGACTGAGTGATGGTAGTGCTGGATGGTGATGGGTGCCTGGCTTGTCCTGAGTTACCTTTGGGCTGAGACTCTGTCACCACGGGCTGGGCTGAGGCTGAAGGGGCCTGGTCCTGGCTCTGGATCTGTGAAGGGAAGGGCTCTGGGGCCGAGGATGAACTGTCCCCGAACTCTGCCTCAAACTGGCAGATCAGCTCCTCGAACTTGGGGTCCAGGGAACTGAGGCCTGGTATGGATTGAGAGGTGGTGGAGGTCTGTGTGGCACTAGCCTCCGCTGAGCTTGCTGGGATGTCCAGGGCTACAGGGAGAGGCTGAGGGGTTGAGAAGTCTGGAGTGTTTACAGACAAGGCAGAAGGAGCGACAGAGGGTGCAATAGAAGAGTTTAAAATGGATACCTGAGATTGGGCTGGGGCAGGGAGGCCTGCGGCAGCCTGAGTGGGGTTACTGAGGAGGGGGAAGGTAGGGAGAGGGAGAAAACCTAAGTGGGCGCTGGCCAGAGGCAGGGCTCCGGTAATGGTGAGGGGAGACGGTTTCTGTATGGAAATCTGTCTGTGAGGCAGGAAGGTTGGCAGGGAGACCTTCTGCTTGGTCTTCTTGATGACTATCGTCTTGGGTTTGGGGCCTGGCTGGAGCAGCATCCCACCCCCTGGGTGCTGCTTGAGGAGCGGAGATGTCCCCGCTGTGCTCTTCCTCCTCTTGGGCTCCTTGGGCTCCTGCTTGATGGCCACGGGGACGGGGTGGCCCTCGGGGCCCATCTGTTGGGGCCACCACTTGCGGAGGTTCTGGCAGGCCTTGGCGGGCCGCAGAGGGCAGAGGCCTGGGAGGCCAGGAGAGTTGGAGAAGAGGTTCCTCTTGTGGTGAAGGTGCTGCTGCAGAGCTGTCTGGGTGGAGTGGCGGATGGCTGCGCTGCCCGGGGAGAGAGGTGGACCAGGGTACCCAGGCTGCTGCTGGCCATTTATCAAGCTGTAGCAGCCCCCCATGGAGGCGCAGGCAGAGCTCTGGTACTCCCCGGAGTCTACCTCCTGCTTGACCCGAGGCATCCCTAGTTCCTGCTTGATGTGGTGCTGTGGGACGGGCAACTTGAAGGGGCCGTTTATGTACTTTCCGCCGGAGTCCCCCAGTAGCTGTTTGAGCTCGGACATGGGGTCGCCAGTGCTGTGGCCACCGGACGGAGGGGCGAAGAGAGGCTGCTGGGAATCTGAGTTTATCCACTGGTTCCTCTGCTCTTGGGATCCCCCAGGGCCCTGCTGCTGCTGCTGCTGCTGCCACTGCTGGTGGTGAGGCAGGAGGCTGCCTGCCTGGGGCTTCCCGGGGAAGGGTGAAGTGGAGGACGGGAGAGGGGAGGCGTGGGCCGGATGGCCATGGGACTGGGGTCTGTGCTGCTGCTCCCACGACACAGGGCTCTGCTGGAGCTGGGGGTATAGTCCAGGAGGGACGGATTGTGAACGCGAGGAGGACAAAGAGGAGAGGGGGTTGGGGGAGGAGGGGACCAGGCGGGTGCCGTGCTGGAGGTGTAGAGGGGGGTGTTGGGGGTGGTGTTGAGGTTGGCTGGTGGAGGAGGCCTGGGCAGGAGGGACCACGGTCTGGGGGACAGTGGCAGACAGCTGGGTCAGGGCCTCGATGGCAATAGCCGTCTGCAGACTGACGTTCTTCTCCTTGGCGATCGAGAGGACCTGAGGGGAGCAGGGGATAGGGGCTGGATGTTGTCCCTGTTGATGTGGGTGTAGTGGTGGACAGGAGGGAGGGTTACCTCCATTGACATAGGGTTGGGGGTGGGGGGGCTGCTGTGAGTGTGGGGGCTGTTGATGAGGCGGCGTGTCAGCGGTCATCTTGGAGCAGGGCATGTTGTTGTCCCGCTCCTCCCCTGCCCCTCTCTGTTTGATCCTCTTCTCCAGCCACTCCAGGTAGTCCGGGCAGTCTGGCCCATCACAGTCACAGTTGGGGGGCTTGTAGCCGTGCCGCGCCTGGCTCAGGGCATTCTGCAGGGTGTTCAGGTCCTCTGGGGGGATAGCCTGGTTTCCTCCTTCTGGTGCTTGGAGTCTGGCTTGAGCCGCAGCCCCCTCACCAGTTCCCATCTCCTGGTTGAACTTCTCATACAGCTGGGCGGTGTGGGACTGGGGCTCAAGGTGACCTGAGGGGGGCAGGGAGCCCACACTCACACTGGCTGAGAAGGCTACCAGGTTGCGTGCAACCTCCATGTCTGCCTCATGGACAGGCTTCCCAAGAGTCCTACCAGTACTGCTCCAGCCATTGCAATGCTGCTGCTGATGGGGTTGGGTGGCTTTGCTGTGGCCAGGTACACAGCCCTGTCCTGGGGAAACACTCCTTGACCGCTGGGGCTCCCTCTGGGGCTCAAGGCCAGCTCCACCCTCCTCATGGGTGTCCCTGGGATGCCGGCTCACCCCATTGGTCAGTTCCAGGCTCAGCAAACCGCCTTCCTCGAGGCGGTCATGTGACCCAGTTTCCATCTGGCCTCCTCTTCTGGGGCCATCCACTGAACGAGCGTCCGAAACAGTCTGAGTGAGAGAGTGAGAGGACACAGGTTAGGGACAAGGAACCAGAAAAACTAAATAGGAACTGTGCATCAACATGAAATAAACAATAGCAATCAATATACAAAAAAATATAGTTTAAACATGTTTACAACTAGTTTCTTCATTTGATCATCTTAATATAACATTCTACTCAAACAAAACATTCACAGAGAACAGACAAATAATAATGATTATGATAGGGCACTTGCTAGAAATGTTAAAGTCACATCATTGCACAGTAATATGCACACTACTACAGTATTCAGACCATGTAAAGGTACCATCCCCCCGAAAAACACAAAGGATAATTGAAAAAGTACTCAAACACACACAATTCAGGGCCATTATCTAAACATCTTATCTATATGAGGAAGAACAAGTGAAAGGTGAAGGAGAATGAGGTGAACTACAGCATCCATTGTATAGTGCATATCT
This sequence comes from Salvelinus alpinus, assembly GCF_045679555.1. Taxonomy (NCBI): domain Eukaryota; kingdom Metazoa; phylum Chordata; class Actinopteri; order Salmoniformes; family Salmonidae; genus Salvelinus; species Salvelinus alpinus. Next base: position 24,667,488 of record NC_092104.1, read on the forward strand.
ACCATTCACTTCTATAGTTACTGGTAATAAACTTGCAACTCAACTTCCCCGTTTGAATTAGAGGTCAACCGATTAAATCGGGATGGCCGATTAATTATGGCCGATTTTAAGTTTTCATAACAATCGGAAATCGGTATTTTTGGACACCGATTTGGCCGATTTATTTTTTTTCTTCCCAGCTTTATTTAACTAGGCAAGTCAGTTAAGAACACATTCTTATTTTCAATGACGGCCTAGGAACGGTGGGTTAACTGCCTTGTTCAGGGGCAAAACGACAGGTTTTTACCTTGTCAGCTCGGGGATTCAATCTTGCAACCTTTCAGTTAACTAGTACAGCGCTCTAACCAGCTGCTTTACATTGCACTCCACGAGGAGCCTGCCTGTTACGCGAATGCAGTAAGAAGCCAAGATAAATTGCTAGCTAGCATTAAACTTATCTTATAAAAAACAATCAATCAATCAATCATAATCACTAGTTAACTACACATGGTTGATGATATTACTAGTTTATCTTGCGTGTCCTGCGTTGCATATAATCGATGTGGTGCACATTCGCGAAAAAGGACTGTCGTTGCTCCAAGATGTACCTAACCATAAACATCAATGCCTTTCTTAAAATCAATACACAAGTATATATTTTTAAACCTGCATATTTAGTTAATATTGCCTGCTAACATGAATTTCTTTTAACTAGGGAAATGGTGTCACTTCTCTTGCAACAGAGTCAGGGCATATGCAGCAGTTTGGGCCGCCTGGCTCGTTGCGAACTGTGTGAAGACTGTTGCGAACTGTGTGAAGACTATTTCTTCCTAACAAAGACAGCCAACTTCGCCAAACTGGGGATGATTTAACAAAAGCGCATTTGCGAAAAAAGCACAATCGTTGCACGACTGTACCTAACCATAAACATCAATGCCTTTCTTAAAATTAATACACAGAAATATATATTTTTAAACGTGCATATTTAGCTAAAAGAAATCCAGGTTAGCAGGCAATATTAACCAGGTGAAATTGTGTCACTTCTCTTGCGTTCATTGCACGCAGTCAGGGTATATGCAACAGTTTGGGACGGCTGGCTCGTTGCGAACTAATTCGCCAGAAATGTACGTAATTATGACATAACATTGAAGGTTGTGCAATGTAACACGTATATTTAGACTTATGGATGCCACCCGTTAGATAAAATATGGAACTGTTCCGTATTTCACTGAAAGAATAAACATTTTGTTTTCGAGATGATAGTTTCCGATTCAACCATATTAATGACCTAAGGCTCATATTTCTGTGTGTTATTATGTTATAATTAAGTCCATGATTTGATTGAGCAGTCTGACTGAGCGATGGTAGGCGCCAGCAGGCTCGTAAGCATTCATTCAAACAGCACTTTCGTGCGTTTTGCCAGCAGCTCTTAGCAATGCTTCAAGCATTGCGCTGTTTATGACTTCAAGCCTATCAACTCCCGAGATTAGGCTGGTGTAACCGATGTGAAATGGCTAGCTAGTTAGCGGGGTGCACGCTAATAGCGTTTCAAACGTCACTCGCTCTGAGACTTGGAGTAGTTGTTCCCCTTGCTCTGCATGGGTAACGCTGCTTCGAGGGTGGCTGTTGTCGATGTGTTCCTGGTTTGAGCCCAGGTAGGGGCGAGGAGAGGGACGGAAGCTATACTGTTACACTGGCAATACTAAAGTGCCTATAAGAACATCCAATAGTCAAAGGTATATGAAATATAAATCGTAGAGAGAGAAATAGTCCTATAATTCCTATAATAACTACAACCTAAAACTTCTTACCTTGGAATATTGAAGACTCATGTTAAAAGGAACCACCAGCTTTCATATGTTCTCATGTTCTGAGCAAGGAACTTAAACGTTAGCTTTCTTACATGGCACATATTGCACTTTTACTTTCTTCTCCAACACTTTGTTTTTGCATTTAAACCAAATTGAACATGTTTCATTATTTATTTGAGGCTAAATTGATTTTATTGATGTATTATATTAAGTTAAAATAAGTGTTCATTCAGTATTGTTGTAATTGTCATTATTACAAATAAATAAAAATAAAAATCGGCAGATTAATCTATCGGCTTTTTTTGGTCCTCCAATAATCGGTATCGGCGTTGAAAAATCATAATCGGTCGACCTCTAGTTTGAATGTCAACATACTGTATATTACCAGTCTATACATGTCAATTAGCTCTCTGTGTTGTCAACGACTGTCTACTATATTGGCCAAATGAACAGTGTTATCTGAATCAGGTTAGCCAAGCAGGATTCCTGGTTTCTGATCCTTGGTCCTGAACCTCTCCCCCCTCAGGCCTTTATGACAAGGGACTATTTACTGTATCTACTGTACCTCTACAAGACTGCAGCATTCAACACCTGTATGTCATATCACCATGATGTAAGACTAGACACAATCAATGCATGATGTCTCAACAAATGCAACACAAATGTGTGAAGGATCGAGAGAGCATCGAGAGAGCAAAGATGTAGCAAAGAGTAGCAATTGTTAGTATATGGTTACGTTCTTGATGCCCTTTCACAAGTGTGCTTAATAAGATGATAGTAGCTACAGCCTTCGATTAGCATCCATTAGAGGTAGAGCATAGTACTGATGATCTCATCTGGGGGTTGAACCTGCTCATCCATTTCATTAGCTGTGATGACATCACTGTTTACTAGACCTGCAGAAGGGAGGCTGAAACACTATGGAGAGGATCTGACCTGGCTGATGATTTTGGAGGGAAAAACAAAGTGACATTTTGACAGTGCAACCAAAGCAGTGCTGTTGTCAAAACACTCTACACTGAGTGTATAAAACATTAAGGACACCTGCTCTTTCCGTGACATAGTTTTCACCTGGATTCCCCTGGTCAGTCTATGATCCTTTATTGATGTCACTTCAAATCAGTGTAGATGAAGGGGAGGAGACGGGTTAAAGAAAGATTTTTAAGCCTTCAGACAATTGAGACATGGATTGTATATGTGTGCCATTCATAGGGTGAATGGGCAAGTCAAATAATATAAGTGCCTTTGAACAGGGTATGGTAGTAGGAGCCAGGCGCACTGGTTTGTGTAAAGAACTGCAACACTGCTGGGTTTTTCACGCTCAACAGTTTCCTGTGTGTATCAAGAATGTTCCACCACCCAAAGGACATCCAGCCAACTTGACACAATCGTGGGAAACATTGGAGTCAACATGGGCCAGCATCTCTGTGGAACGCTTTCAACACCTAGTAGAGTCCATAACCGACATATAGAGGCTGTTCTGAGGGCAAAAGAGGGGGGGGGGGGTGTTGAAACTCAATATTAGGAAGGTATTCCTAATGTTTGGTATACTCAGTGTATATTGCTGCAGCCCTCTCAACATGACACTGACTTTAAAAAATGCAACAGATCTCTGCTTGAATCGTGTATCTGCACTGTTTCACGCACAGTTAAAGGGATACTTTGGGATTTTGGCAATGAGAGAATGCCAAGAGTGTGCAAAGCTGTCATCAAAGCAAAGGGTGGCTACTTTGAAGAATCTCAAATATAAAATATGTTTAATACTTTTATGGTTACTACATGATTCCATATTTGTTATTTAATAGTTTTGATGTCTTCACTATTATTCTACAATGTAGAAAATAGTAAAAATAAAGAAAAACCCTGGAATGAGTAGGTGTGTCCAAACCTTTGACTGGTACTGTATGTTCAACCACTTCTACACAGAGACACAAATCTATGTCACACTAAATATTTAAAAAAAAACAAATAATACATTTAACACTTTTTATTTGCCTCTGAACATCTTCAAATCTTATTCTAGAAGTTGTACCTCAACAATAGCCTAAACTAAATAAGGAAGTATTCAACATGGCACTATCTAATGGACCTGCCAGAGCAGAGAGGGCAATGACATTGAGGCTACAGCAGGTAAGTCCTGCCCTATTGTTCAGACAGACAGACATTAATAAAGCCTGAAGCATTGTGAGATCAGACAGACAGAGCTCTATAAGGATTACACACAGTCATAATAATGTCCACCTCACACACGTACAGTATGCTGTACACACACACATGTACTACACACACATGCACGCACGCACATACACACAAACATTCACAGTTTACTGTACACACATATACAGGTACACATAAAGGTAGGCTACACCATTAAACATGTCTAGAAGAGAGGAACTAGACTGGTTTGTTGTTTGAGTTATGACCCAACAGGCCTGTGTACAATGCTAGTCGGTTTACAATGCAGACTTGATCATATCTACAGTATGTTCACAGTGAGAACACAGCTCTCGTTTGTAATTCATATAGTTGGTTGACAGCTGAAGTAGAAAGACATCCTGCTTTTCCCGTGGTTTGAATATATTTAAATGGGCCTTTTGAAGTGTCTTATTGGACGGGCCGCTTGCTCAGGCCCTTGTAATTCACCTTTTGTTCCGGGTGTCTGGTGGGGGTCCCTGGAGGGGTGGGGGGAGGACAGCCGGCCGACGATAAGTGAGGCCCCAAGTTGCCCTACCGCAGACTGATCAGACTGAACTGAGACGGGGTTGTGAGTAACAACAGTTTGGATAACTAGTCTGTTGAATCAGCGTGGTCACTAAAATGCACAACCCAACAACCCACAGTCAGTCACATTGCTGCTCACTTTTCCTCTTTTCACACAGTTGATATACTGACACTCTTTTTCTCTCTTAAACACATACAATAACAATTGTATTGTTGCTTTGCACGTCTCAAACCGAAACTTACAGGGATCTACTGTGCAAACAATAACACAACCATAATGACAGTTCTCATAACCGGTTAACTGGGACTTTCGAGATACATTACATGACCAAAAGTATGTGGACACCTGCTCATCGAACATCTCATTACAAAATCATGGGCATTAATATGGAGTTGTTCCCCCCTTTGCTGCTATAACAGCCTCCGCTCTTCTGGGAAGGATTCCTACTAGATGTTGGAACATTGCTGCAGGGACTTGCTTTCATTCAGCCACAGGAGCATTAGTGAGGTTGGGCACTGATGTTGGGCGATTAGGCCCGGGCTCTCAACCGGTCTTCCAATTCATCCCAAAGGTGTTTGATGGGGTTGAGGTCAGGGCTCTGTGCAGGCCAGTCAAGTTCTTCCACACCAATCTCGACAAATAATTTCTGTATGGACCTAGCTTTGTGCACGGGGGCATTGTCATGCTGAAACAGGAAAAAGCCTTCCCCAAACTGTTGCCACAAAGTTGGAAGCACAGAATCGTCTAGAATGTCATTGTATGCTGTAGCGTTACGATTTCCCTTCACTGGAACTAAGGGGCCTAGCCCGAACCACGGAAAACAGCCCCAGACCATTATTACTCCTCCACCAAATTTTACAGTTGACATTATGCATTCAGGCAGGTAGCGTTCTCCTGTTATCCGCCAAACCCAGATTCGTCCGTCGAACTGCCAGATGCTGAAGCGTGATTCATCACTTCAGAAAACGCGTTTCCACTGCTCCAATGGTGGCGAGCTTTACACCACTCCAGCTGATGCCTGGCATTGCGCATGTTGATCTTAGGCTTGTGCGCGGCTGCTCGGCCATGGAAACCCATTTCATGAAGCTTCTGGCGAACAGTTATTGTGCTGACGTTGCTTCCAGAGGCAGTTTGGAACTCGGTAGTGAGTGTTGCAACCGAGGACAGACAATCTTTTACACGCTACGTGCTTCAGTACTTGGCGGTCCCGCTCTGTGAGCTTGTTTGGCCTACCACTTCGCGGCTGAGCCGTTATTGCTCCTAGACGTTTCCTGGGCAGCTCTAACAGGGCAGAAATTTGACGAACTGACTTCTTGGAAAGGTGTCAGCCTATGACGGTGCCACGTTGAAAGTCACTGAGCTCTTCAGTAAGGCCCTTATACTGCCAATGTTCATCTATGGACAAATTATTTTATACACCTGGCAACAACGGGTGTGGTTGAAATAGCTGAATCCACAAATTTTAAGTGGTGTCCACATATTTTAGTATATATAGTGTATATTTAGCCAAATGAGACTGTCACGAATACCTTCTCTCTCTTCATACACGCCGTACTACACACTACACTATACACACTGTGGCACGCTCACACCTGCAGGTACCTACCACGGTGCTTCTGACAGTGCAGACCACGTGCTCCAAAAACTATTTACAGCGTGCCAGAGCCTACTCTCTCCTGCCAGGACACCCAGTCACACACACACGGCGCTTCCATTCCAAAACATCAACACGCCAAACTAGAAGAGACTGCCTAACCTGTTAGACACCATAGTCACTGAGACTAGTCCCTTCAAACAACATGCAACTGTACCACTACACGTCAGTCCCCACCTCCACCACACCAAAACAGATGCCCTCAAGGTTGACAGCACAAAGCAAAAAATTAGGGAGGGAGGGGAGACAAGAGGGTGGGGAGGTGGGCATAAAGCCTGGGAGTAGACAGCTGAACATAAATCCACACATTTAGACACACTCCCTCCCTCCTTCTCCCACCCCCAACACAAACCCCACTCCCTCCCTCCTTCTCCCACCCCCAACACAAGCCCCACTCCCTCCCTCCTTCTCCCACCCCCAACACAAACCCCACTCCCTCCCTCCTTCTCCCACCCCCAACACAAACCCCACTCCCTCCCTCCTTCTCCCACCCCCAACACAAACCCCACTCCCTCCCTCCTTCTCCCACCCCCAACACAAACCCCACTCCCTCCCTCCTTCTCCCACCCCCAACACAAACCCCTCTCCCTCCCTCCTTCTCCCACCCCCAACACAAACCCCTCTCCCTCCCTCCTTCTCCCACCCCAACACAAACCCCTCCCTCCCTCCTTCTCCCACCCCAACCCAAACCCCACTCCCTCCCTCCTCCCACCCCCAACCCAAACCCCACTCCCTCCCTCATTCTCCTACCCCACTCTCTCACTCCACCCCACTCCTTACCTCCCTTCCTCCTTCTCCCACCCCACTCCCTCCCCTGCCTTTCCTGCCTTGTCTCTCACAGAGAAAACGTGAAAAAGGAACCATGAGAAAAAAAACAGCAAAGAACCCCAGACAGCTCCAGTACTTACATGGGTCTAGACGTCCTGACAGTCGTAGTGGAGAAACACAGAGGGGAGAAGAGGTAAAGAGGAGCATGGAATAGTGGTGCTATAGGACAAGAGCCACTAGCAATCTGGTGGAGGCATTTTTTTATAGTCAGTGCGGCACACATTCACACACACCTCCCCCAACCAACCAACACACGCTCGCTCTCTGTCTCTTCTTACGGCCGTCGCTTTCGGTTCTCTCCCTTTTCCTCTCTCATTATCCCTCTCTGCTCCTTCCTTCCTTTTTCTTTCTCTTACGCTCAGTCTGGATCTCCTTGCAGCCCCCACCTTCCCCTCTCTCTCTCCCTCCGCTCCTCTACCTCTCGCTCAGTCAGTCTCTTTCTCCCTCTCCTCCCCCTCTCTCTTCTGTGTGTGCAGAGTGAGAGGCCATTTTCTGAGGCACAGTGGGCACGTAAGAGGGAATGGAGGAGTGTGCAACTAGCCGCGAGAGAGAGAGGGAGAGAGGGGGGGGGGGCTGGGAGGCTAGTGGCAGCCCTAGAAACAGCAGCACATTGCAGCAGAGCTGTTACCAGGCAATGCTCTCTCTCTCCCACACAAACCCTTATTGAAAACTAACACTTTGAATACATAACAGTGTGTTTCATAAAACATGATGTTATATGTTTTAGTCTATCCAGTAGCGTCTAATAATTTGGATATCTGAGAGCGGAGCGGTTTTTGAGCACGGAGGTGATGGAAGCCGCTAGTCGCAGGCGAACGCCAATCTCAGCAGCCCTCTGGACATTAACAGGAAAATAAAAAAAATGAAAGAAAAACAACATGAGAATCTCTGTAGGTGGTTTGAATCTGACCGATTCAGACTCCTCTTTCTCCTGCGAGACAAGCTGTACTTCCATCTTTAGGTCTGTTTCTGTCATAGTCCATTGGCCGCCACAAAGCCGATGACCATCTCTCTGTTTGTTTCTCTGCCTTTTACCACAACTATGTTAATAATAACTATTTATTTATTTCTCTACAGGTCTGTTACCTTCACCGCTGGCTGATGTGTCGCTCATTACGAGGTAATACCGGGGGAAGAGGAGCAGTCTAGGACTTGTGAAGGCGAGACAATGCACAGCGAGTCTCTTAAATACCAGAGGATAGCGATGACTTGAGATGACTTTAAAAAAGGTGCCAATACGTTTTACACTCAATCGTTTCTAATGCCTTTCATTTCCTGATTCATACACGTGAAAGACAAAGAGAATGGAGGATTGAATGTGATTGAGAGAGAGGGATAAAGACTAGAGGACTAGAGGTTGGGGAACAGGACAAGCAACGGTCGACGACAGTTTGGCAACATACTAACCACAGGGATAAAGGAAGCTAGAGAGACAGTAGAGAGGAGAGTAAGGAGAGATGTTGAGCTACAGAAATGCAACACTCACACACACATAACAACCTAGTAAGTTGTCTTATTCATGTGACTTCGGCTCTAGCAAGAGAGGAGACCATGGATAAGAGAAGGAAGAGGGAACAGAGATCGAGCGGCTTTTCGCTTGACAGAGGACGTCCGCAGTGACATGGTGGTACTAGAGACGTCGACAAACAGCAACATCATTTGCACCAAAGCGTAAGAGGACAGAAACGATTCCGGCGTCTCTCCTTCTCCATGGCGTGGCTGCTTTCCCTCTCCTTCCAGTCGGCCGGGTTGGTCTTTCAGTCTCACTCGGTCCCTCCAATGTTTTTCCAACGTTATCCCCTCACCATTGCTCAGCTTTAGCACCATCGTCGCTGGCTCGCTCCACTTGTTCATGCTACCACTCTGACCGCCCTTCTCTGCACCTTCTCTTCTCTCTGTCCTCACTCTCTCCTTCAGCAGCACTGCTAGAAGTTTGGAATCGTATTTATGGAAGAAGAGGGGGGAAAAACATGGCCGACGTCTCTTCTCTCCTCCATGCAGATGAGATCCTTGTCGGCTCCTGCGCAGTATCGTTCTCTTATTATCCCTCACTGAGCATGTGAGCGCTGCGCACTTGCTGGATTAACTTGAGTAACCTCTCCCTCGATCTCTGTCTTTCACGCTCTCTTTCGCTCCCGCTTTCTCTCTCACTAGTTCGGTTTCCGTCCCTTCCTTTGCTTTCCTTCGCTCCACGTTCATTGCAGTCAGTGTCTCTCCAACCCTTTGAGGCTTTTACTCTCTGGCCCTGTTGTTCACAGTCCTCCACCAGCGCTGTCTGGCACACACTCACACACACACAACCCAAAGACAAACACGGCACAACCCAAGCCGGTGCCTAGTAAAGGGAAGTTTGTTATGTCACATGCCCAGGAAGCACCAATGAGAGAGAGAGGGCAGGTGGGCGTGAGAGCTAGTGAAAGCATGTAGTTATGACATTGCTGTTACATCATCAGAATCTCACAACCTCGCTCCCACCCTGCCCACCCGCTCGCACAGGCTGGGCGGATGTGTCATAGGACAGTGTGTAGACCCCTTCCCCCATCACACACACTCTCATTCATCCACCCTCCTGACTACTACGCTTTCTCTCTCCCCCAGTACAGTGACACAGCATTCCTTGCGCTTAGAGCGAACTTAACCCTCTCCATTCTCTAGAATAGCACACACTCTCTTGTTGTGAGCAGATGAGCATGTAAAACAACAACAAAATAAGCAAACTGTGTACCACCGTGTACCACTCGCCAGTTTTTAGAACCAGAAACGCTACATTATTTGACACTTGAATACAACATGAATATGAATTCACAATATGAATTTGATTAGCCAAACCTATTTCTAAAAAGCCAAAGTTGGAGTTCGGTGAAATAATCGTGATGCTTTTAAGCAACTAGTTGGCCACTATATACAGCAGATGCATCTACTAATAGCAGTCTACACTCCAATTCTCCTGTCAGAACTATACGTTTTTTTTTTTAATTAATTTCTTTCCAAAAAAGTAAGCAAACATAATCCATGTTTGTTACAGTAACCCTGAGGTAGTTTTAGGTTAGTGCTACTGTTTTGTGATAGACCGCCTGGGAAGAGCAGACCAGCAGGCATCATACCTCAGACAACAGACCTACTTATCTAGTATGGCAAGACCGCCACCTCCCTGATGAGCACTATTGGCCCTGGTAGTCACCTCAGTACGTCAGAGTCACTTCAAAGTTGACGGCCATGTCCGGACTCTATTGTGGACCCATAAAGGGCTGTTTTCTGGACACAGATTAAAGAATTTCCATTGAGTTTGTTTCTAGTCCAAGACTAGGCTTAATCTGTGTTCAGCAGTGGTGCGTATTCATGGATGCCAAGGGAAGCCAGGCTTCCCATAAAGTAACACACTCCTCCCCTCCAGCTTCCCCAGTGATTTTACCCACGCACCCTTACTGGTGTCCAGTAAACCAGCCCTTTATATGTAGGATGGGGACAAACTAACATCCACTCTTTTCAAAGTGAAATGTGGATGATTTTTGATTTATTAGGATCCCCATTAGCCCAAGCCAAAGGTGACAGCTAGATTTACTGGGGTCTGATACATAACGAAAAGGACTTTACAGACAAAATACTTTACAATTGACATACATTTAAAACCATTAACATGTAGTGTGCGTGCATCTATCAGTTATCAGCTATACATGTCAGTACATACACACAACAAGTAGGTCACTTGGGGGAGAGGTGTTGTGCCGTCATGTATTTTTGTATTTATTTTTTATGAAACCAGGTTTGCTGTTCATCTGCGCTATATAAGATGGAAGGGAGTTCCATGCACTCATGTCTCTGTATAATACTGTACGTTTCCTTGAATTGTTCTGGACCAGGGGACTGTGAAAAGGCCCCTGGTGGCATGTCTGGTGGGGTAAGTGTGTGCGTCAGTGCTGTGTGTATGTTGACTATGCAAACTATTTGTAGTTTCTTAGAAAAACAAGAAGTGACGCATTCAGTCTTTCCTTAACTCTTCGCCAAGAGAGACTGGCATGCAGAGTATTAGATGAGTGAGAAAAAATATCAATATAATCCATTTTGAATTCAGGCTGTAACACAACATAATGTGGAATAAGTCAAGGAGTATGAATACTTTCTGAAGGCCCTCTGTGTTCTCCTAAAGCCCTAACAGACATAACAACCTTGTTTACTCTCTAACCACAAAGCACACAACTAGCACATAGACGACTTTCAAGGACTTAATAGAAAAGTGAGTGCTCTGCTCTCAAAACAATACAGGGTAGTTCCATAGCAACGATAAACTGACGTAGTGAATAATAACAACACAGGTGCTGGTTTGATGAGGGACACCTAAAGAAGGAGAATGTGATGATTCCAAAAACAGAAGGACAATTCAACACGTACAGTAGGAGTACTCTATTTGAACATGAGGTGCGTGGTATGTGGCATCTCAGAAATGAAATGAACTTAGACAATCATCAGGAGGTGTGATTCAACATCTCTGTCTCTCTCCATCTCTCACTCTTCCACACACACGCACAAAGCAGAGTATTGGCCTTTTAGGAGTGCTGACAGTATAGAGAAGTGCAGCTGTGTTCACATTTTTACCATGACTACGAGTCTGACTCATCTTCTCATCCAACCATTCACCCACACTGACAAGAAAACAACACACACACACACACACACACACACACACACCAACACATGAATGTACCTACTTTACCAAGACCAGTGGAGGCTGGTGGGAGGAGCTATAGGAGGATGGGCTCATTGAACTGGCCGGAATGTAATAAACGGAACGGAGTCAAACGTGGTTTCCATATGCTTGATGTGTTTGATACCGTTCCATTTATTCCACTCCAGCCATTACAATGAGCCCATCCTCCTACAGCTCCTCCCACCAGCCTCCACTGATCAAGACAGGTGGGGGTGAATCTCAATGATGTAAATGACAAAACATGACAAACAGCGCATATGATTTATTTCTAAGGGTACAGAGGAGACCAGCTCTCAGTGTAAAAGATGGCAGGTGTAAGACATCAAGTAGCCCTAGCGGATGATGCAACCACATGCAACCCTCTCCCCTCATGTGTAGGGAGGCTTGTGTCAGAACAACCACCTTGTCTTCCATTCAGGTCCCATCTTCTCTAACAGCAGAGGACTATGCAGTATACAGTGCATATCTTCTTATGAGGAACACAGCCTAGCTCATCAATAGATGACAGAGTCCAGACACCCAAATCAGATAATTGCTCTGTGTTCCTGACAGAGCAGGGTCCAACCCCCACTCTAATGTCTTCCTGTCAGTCCCTGACCCACATTACACACCCTCCTCCCCTCCAGCCTCATACCATCAAGGTCATCTGTTCTGACACACATGCTCCATGTGACACACACACACACACACACACACACACACACACACACACACACACACACACACACACACACACACACACACACACACACACACACACACACACACACACACACACACACACACACACACACACACACACACACACACACACACAGACATGCATAAGCACACAGGCAGAGAAACACACACAGGCAAACACACTAAGGGTCACACAAACAGGGGAACACACGCAAATGAACATTTAGAGGATTGTTCCTCTATCTGTACACAGAAGAGTGAATACTGCAGAGTACAGGCTGGCTGGCTGGCTTGTGTAACACATTGGATTGTGCAACACATTGGATTGTGCTCTCACTCACACATACACATTGACAGAGGGTCAGTGGGTGCATTGGTGAGGATGAATGCTGAGTGGTACTGAAAGTGTAGCATAGAAAACAGAATAACAAAAATATCTGAGAATCTATCCTCATCCATCTTTCTGCTCACTAGTTCTGTTTTTCCTTTCTTTCTTTTATTGATCCCTCTCTGCCAGTGATTTCACTATTCCTCTTTCTCCCTCCCTCCCGTTCTTTATTTTTTACTCTGACCCTGTCCTCTCCTCTGTGTTGTCTCTCACCCTGTCCCCTCCTTTGTGTTGTCCCTGACCTGTGGGCTCCTCCTCTGTGTTGTCCCTGACCTGTGGGCTCCTCCTCTGTGTTGTCCCTGACCCGTGGGCTCCTCCTCTGCTCTGGGCAGGAACAGAAAGGGGCAGAAAGGGACACAGCGAGGGACAGAGAGAGGGACAGAGAGAGTAGTAGGGTGGCGGTGTAGGTTATCCACCTGACTCTGCCCTCCCTGACACGAGGCATGTGCAAGTCAGCACGCGCACACACAGCCCACCTGGGGGTGTGAGGTCTGCCTGCCTGCCCCACTCCACCACTCCTCAGAAAGGGAGAGAGGAGGAGAGGAGGGATGAGGAAGGAGAGGGGAGGGAGAGGCCAGGGTGGAGCCACCAAAAACACTCCAGCACCAAGAGAGGGGGAGGAAAGTGAAGAAAGAATAGTGTTTTTAAAAGAGTGGTCTTTGTGGGAAAGACTTGGGACTGAACGGAAAATAGAGGGAAATATGAGGAGGCAAGGAACGGTTGGAGGGAAGAGGGGAGAGAGATGGGGGGAAGAAAGGGTGAAAGGGTTTAAAGTAGTGAACAAAAGGAGGAAATAATACCCTTACAAACGGTTCAAATACTGTATTTGACAAACAGTGGAATAGATAGCAGATGATGTCACTGTAGTTAGATGAAGTCATACTGTTTAAATCCCACAATAGCACTTTCTTTCAGTTGGAATACTTTCAGTTGGATTACTTTGGGTAGGAATCTGACCAAGACCCATGCATCAAAGACAGACAGACAACAAACAGTATGCTACAGCAGTACAGTTTGGGAAAATATTAGAAAATAATACAACTATGGTGCAACAACTTAACACCAATGGGGGAGAGCTACAGAGAGAGAGAGAGAGAGGTGGGAGAGATAGTACTAGAGAGAGGAGGGTGAGAGAACTAGAGAGAGAGAGAGAGGGGTGGGAGAGAGCTAGAGAGAGGGGAGAGAGAGAGAGAGCTAGAGAGAGAGTGAGAGGTGGGAGAGAAAGCTAGAGAGAGGAGGAAGTAGAGAGCGAGAGAGAGAGAAGAGAGAAGAGAGAGGGAACTAGAGAGAGAGAGAAGTGGGAGAGAGAGCTACAGAGAGGAGAGAAATATAAATATATAGAGAGGGAGTTAAAGGGAAAGAATAGAGAGAACCTTCCTCTGCACAGTGGCATGTTGCCAGCCTTGTCTCTCCCAGGAGTCAGGCTAAGATTAGCTCCCCATATGTTCAAGTCAGGCGTAGCCCGTTTTAAAGGGCCAACACTCGCCTTGCCTGTAGCACTGCAGAGAACACACCATCCATCCCTGTGCTCTGTCATGCTTTACATCAACCACTACATACCATACATATCCAATAACCATGACGTTTGTTGTAAAATATCTAATGTTTTCAATTCATATTGTATCGTCTATATACCAAGCTTGTAGCCTAGCAGATTGTATCCATGTGTTTAAATAGTTTCCATAGAATCATGAACAATAGACATGTCACTTTGAGCTACAACACGCCAGACATAACCCCAATCAACACACCAGACTTAACCCCAATCAACACACCAGACTTAACTCCAATCAACACACCAGACTTCACCCCAATCAACACACCAGACTTAACCCCAATCAACACACCAGACATAACCCCAATCAACACACCAGACATAACCCCAATCAACACACCAGACATAACCCCAATCAACACACCAGACATAACCCCAATCAACACACCAGACTTAACCCCAATCAACACACCAGACTTAACCCCAATCAACACACCAGACTTAACCCCAATCAACACACCAGACATAACCCCAATCAACACACCAGACATAACCCCAATCAACACGCCAGACTTAACCCCAATCAACACGCCAGACTTAACCCCAATCAACACGCCAGACTTAACCCCAATCAACACGCCAGACTTAACCCCAAGCAACACGCCAGACTTAACCCCAAGCAACACACCAGACATGACCCCAAGCAACACGCCAGACTTGACCCCAATCAACACGCCAGACTTGACCCCAATCAACACGCCAGACTTAACCCCAATCAACACACCAGACTTAACCCCAAGCAACACACCAGACTTAACCCCAATCAACACACCAGACTTAACCCCAAGCAACACACCAGACTTAACCCCAAGCAACACACCAGACTTAACCCCAATCAACACACCAGACTTAACCCCAATCAACACACCAGACTTAACCCCAATCAACACACCAGACTTAACCCCAATCAACACACCAGACTTAACCCCAATCAACACACCAGACTTAACCCCAATCAACACACCAGACTTAACCCCAAACAACACACCAGACTTAACCCCAATCAACACACCAGACTTAACCCCAATCAACACACCAGACTTAACCCCAATCAACACGCCAGACTTAACCCCAATCAACACGCCAGACATGACTCCAATCAACACGCCAGACATAACCCCAATCAACACACCAGACTTAACCCCAATCAACACACCAGACATGACTCCAATCAACACGCCAGACATAACCCCAATCAACACACCAGACTTAACCCCAATCAACACACCAGACTTAACCCCAAGCAACACGCCAGACATAACCCCAATCAACACGCCAGACTTAACCCCAATCAACACGCCAGACTTAACCCCAATCAACACGCCAGACTTAACCCCAAGCAACACGCCAGACATAACCCCAAGCAACACGCCAGACATAACCCCAATCAACACACCAGACATAACCCCAATCAACACACCAGACTTAACCCCAATCAACACGCCAGACTTAACCCCAAGCAACACGCCAGACTTAACCCCAAGCAACACGCCAGACATAACCCCAATCAACACGCCAGACATAACCCCAATCAACACGCCAGACATGACTCCAAGCAACACACCAGACATGACTCCAAGCAACACACCAGACATGACTCCAAGCAACACACCAGACATGACCCCAAGCAACACACCAGACATGACCCCAAGCAACACACCAGACATGACCCCAAGCAACACGCCAGACATGACTCCAAGCAACACACCAGACATGACTCCAAGCAACACACCAGACATGACCCCAAGCAACACACCAGACATGACCCCAAGCAACACGCCAGACATGACTCCAAGCAACACGCCAGACATGACTCCAAGCAACACACCAGACATGACTCCAAGCAACACACCAGACATGACTCCAAGCAACACCCCAGACATGCCTCCAAGCAACACGCCAGACATGACTCCAAGCAACACGCCATACATGACTCCAAGCAACACGCCAGACTTGACTCCAAGCAACACGCCAGACATGACTCCAAGCAACACGCCAGACATGGCTCCAAGCAACACGCCAGACATGACTCCAAGCAACACGCCAGACATGCCTCAAAGCAACACGCCAGACATGATTCCAAGCAACACGCCAGACATGCCTCAAAGCAACACCCCTGACATGCCTCCAAGCAACACGCCAGACATGACTCCAAGCAACACGCCAGACATGCCTCCAAGCAACACGCCAGACATGCCTCAAAGCAACACACCAGACATGCCTCCAAGCAACACACCAGACATGACTCCAAGCAACACACCAGACATGACTCCAAGCAACACACCAGACATGCCTCCAAGCAACACACCAGACATGCCTCCAAGCAACACACCAGACATGACTCCAAGCAACACACCAGACATGACACCAAGCAACACACCAGACATGCCTCCAAGCAACACACCAGACATGCCTCCAAGCAACACACCAGACATGAGTCCAAGCAACACACCTGACATGACTCCAAGCAACACACCTGACATGACACCAAGCAACACACCAGACATGACTCCAAGCAACACACCTGACATGACACCAAGCAACACGCCAGACATGACTCCAAGCAACACGCCAGACATGACTCCAAGCAACACGCCAGACATGCCTCAAAGCAACACGCCAGACATGATTCCAAGCAACACGCCAGACATGCCTCAAAGCAACACCCCTGACATGACTCAAAGCAACACCCCAGACATGCCTCCAAGCAACACGCCAGACATGAAACCAAGCAACACGCCAGACATGCCTCAAAGCAACACGCCAGACATGCCTCAAAGCAACACCCCAGACATGCCTCAAAGCAACACCCCTGACATGACTCAAAGCAACAACCCAGACATGCCTCCAAGCAACACGCCAAACATGACTCCAAGCAACACGCCAAACATGACTCCAAGCAACACGCCAGACATGCCTCCAAGCAACACACCAGACATGCCTCCAAGCAACACACCAGACATGCCTCCAAGCAACACACCAGACATGCCTCCAAGCAACACACCTGACATGACTCCAAGCAACACACCAGACATGCCTCCAAGCAACACACCAGACATGCCTCCAAGCAACACACCAGACATGCCTCCAAGCAACACACCAGACATGACTTCAAGCAACACACCAGACATGACTTCAAGCAACACACCAGACATGACTTCAAGCAACACACCTGACATGACTTCAAGCAACACACCTGACATGACTTCAAGCAACACACCTGACATGACTCCAAGCAACACACCAGACATGCCTCCAAGCAACACCCCAGACATGCCTCCAAGCAACACACCTGACATGCCTCCAAGCAACACACCAGATATGACTCCAAGCAACACACCAGACATGACTCCAAGCAATACACCAGACATGACTCCAAGCAACACACCTGACATGCCTCCAAGCAACACACCAGACATGACTCCAAGCAACACACCAGACATGCCTCCAATATTGTATCATGAAAACTCAAAACAAAGCTACAGGGATACGTTCTAAATCGTGACATGTATAATCATGGTTTGGCAGGATTTATGACAGTACTGTACACAAACAGTTCCCAGTCTGAGAGGGAGAGTAGCCAGCAAAGGGGTGAGAGTTAAACACATGCCACTACAGCCTCTTCCTCCTCTTCCTCTTCCTCCATTCATTTTTTGTTAACTGCAGCAGGCACTGCTGGCCCTCAGCCATTCTGTACTCCAGGAGAAACCAGACGCCGGCCGGCACGGGCGAGAGCCACAACACTACAACCATGCTTCACCATATACAGGGCACCGTAAACGTAGGCCTAGCCATGGGTCCTCAGTCAGCCCCACAGACGGGTGCGATGAGGGGGAAGAGACACCACTGGCAGGAGCGTCCATT
The DNA here is from genome assembly GCF_045679555.1 of Salvelinus alpinus. Taxonomy (NCBI): domain Eukaryota; kingdom Metazoa; phylum Chordata; class Actinopteri; order Salmoniformes; family Salmonidae; genus Salvelinus; species Salvelinus alpinus. The sequence continues at coordinate 24,685,675 of NC_092104.1, forward strand.
ATAGAGCATTCATTAGAGCAGAAACATGCAACAGGGATGCTGATGATACTCAATCCCTTCTTGACATTTGAGTGGTCCCTGTAGACTGGGGAGGGGGAGGAGAATGAGTTGGTGAATACAGAACATGAATCAAAATGTCATTTCGGTTCCACTGAGGCTCAATATGTTTCATGCACATCTTGGTTCAGGAGTATTATGGGGTGACAGACACTTGATTTCAAGTGGTATTCATACAGGTTTTATTGAGAATTAAAGAATATCTGACGTAACCAATGGAAATATAACCAAAATGAATAATTGTTCTTTGTGCTCTACAGATACGTTCCTAAGAACTTGTGAGCTGTTTTCTGCAGAACACAGGTGCATTGGGATTCTTCATTGAAAGCTCTGACATTTGTTCTCTACATGTGAGCAGTCTTTTCAAAACTCCACCTTCTCAATCCGTTTGTCCATGTTCTGCCATGTTCTGCCATGGACAAACAGTCCATGGCCTATTGCCAACAGGCATCAGTTGACAGTGATAGGTCCAAGAAAACAAGCTGAATGGAATAGCTATCCTGAAACACCACACGCTTCCTGTAAATACTACATACACACCGCTCCCCCGCACACACGCAACCCATCTCAACACATCACCCTCCTAGAGGGAGGGCCTGGGTTAAAATTACAGCCATGATGTCATCTGCCACTCACTGTTGCCACAGAAACGAGGTCACGGCTAACCCTTTCTAATCAAGGGATTCTGCAACATGGCACCATATTCCATTTATAGTGCACTACTTTTGACCATGACCCATAGGGTGCCATTTGGAACACACCCTGGTTAAACCAAACCTGCTAGCACAGTACTTTCCATCTGTAGTCAGAAACACAATGACTCAGTGTCTGTGTTCCATCCACCTTTCCGGTTTACAGTCTACGTGTATTTGCGCATGGTGCAGGTGCACATTTGATGAATGAAAAGGAAACACTTCGTTTGAAGAGAAATCACACCAGCGCAGTCTGTGGTAACTAACATTGCTCTAGCATTTCCTGAAAAGCTACTACAAAGTGTTAGAACCCTACTACAAAGCCCAGTATACCCCTTCTAGAACTGAAATGTATACATTGTATGTGTATATTTGTATATCGTATGTATATACAATGTAGAAATAAAGAGTGAAAACTAGATTTTTATAGAGTATGCTGAAGTGATTCTTCAACAGGGGGATGTTTGTATGGATGGTGTGAGCCAGCCTTGACTATTTTCCAGAATTACGTTTTAGCATTTGTGGCACAAAATCTCATGGGACCGATATTAGCATTTTTCGCGCATCATGTCCAAATCATCCAAGAAATATCTCAAATTGATTGCGAAGCTCACCAAAGTCACGTATAGATGATTTGAACATGCACGAACAATGCTAATAACGGCCCCATGACTTGAATGGGAATTGTGTCACAAATGTTAACATGTTAGCATTTGGAAACACTGACAGACACTGACAAATAAACTAAACCCAAGTATGGATTGCTGTCATACCTTGTACATAGACTGCTTACAGGGTAAGGAAACCAATTGGTCATTTTGTAATTTGGGTGAACTCTCTCTTTAATCATGACAACAGATGGTGGCCAAGAGCCTTAGCTGATAAGAATGTAGCCTATCAGCAAACCTGCGGAAGTTCACTGAGGTCAAAACTAACATGACAACCATTTCTCTGACTGTCTGAACATGTCTAACTGAAACCATGAAGACAGTCAGTTCAACAAGAAAAGCCTACAACAAAATTCTGCCCAAAATAAAGTGACTATACAGAGTATACAGAGCTATACATGTCAACACTCAACATTGACAACCAGTCTAACAATGACAGAATGCTCCAAAAACAGGTGCCAGAATATTGGACATTGATCAGCTTTGCCAGTCTCCTGCTATAAACAGACTACCAGTTCAGCAACAGCACGGGCAGAATATAGCAGAGATTCACTCTGTATATAAACACACAAGCGTGCCACGACTTGGTAGACCAGGGAACAGCAGCCCGCCAGCGCTTAGAGGCCACGTGCTACAGGTTACTACACACACACACACATACACACATACACACGCGCATGCGTGTCTGTGTGACCCACTAACTTTTAGCTCGGCTGACTTCAGAACTCTGAGAGGAGGGCCTGCCCCCTGTCTCCTCCTCTCCTCTCGCTGGCCGCCTTTCTCAGCACATGCCTGACTCTGCCGCCAATCGCCACCCAGCCCGGGACGCTTTAAAACCCGACCCAGCCTTGCCGCCAGCCACTTAATCACAACAACCTAGTGCACAACGCAGCCGCCAGAAAGCCTGAGCGCTGAACTAGCAGCCATGCAGCGAGCTAGAAGGGGAAGAGAACTAACTACACACTGCACTACAGTATGTGTTGGTTTACACGCCTGACTTTAAACACCTCTCCTCTATGACACAGAGCTCAGACAACTCTGAACACAAACCAAACATGGTCACCGGCGTGAGAGCCAACATACAGATGCCATGGGCACGACAGTGGATATTTACTGTGTGTCTGTCTGTTTGTAGATCAGGGGCTAGTGTAAAGCTCACTAATATGATGCATAAACACGAACATGTGCTTTCACACACACACACAGTAAAAAAGCTGCAGCAGTATATAGCCTACTTCCCTTCCCAATGTATGGAAACCTACTACTCTAAACCTACCAAACTACTCGTCATTATTTTAAAATAACAACACCAAGACAACAAAACAGACAAGAGACATCACAGACAGATGAGAGACCAGATGAGAGACCAGCAGGAACACAAGAACTGAAGCTCTCCAATCACACTAATAACAAAGAAATAGACCAGATATTACACCCACCAGCTCTGTCTATCTGCCCCAGGTCGAGTCTCTTACCTCTGTCGCCAGATTGGCCTTTACAAACCAGGCTTTACTGTTGTCCTCAATATGTCCCACCTTTCCAGACATTCAAAACAGGTAGAAAGAGAGAGGGAAAGAGAGGAGGGAGGGAGGGAGAAGAACAACAATCAATAGAATAATATGATGAGCCTTTTAAAGAGGTGTCACTCCACACATGACTGCCTAAAGAATATTTATATTCATTCATCTTTACCTATATAATCCCATTCTCACATTCTCCCCTCCTGACAGACAACAACCCTAACACATATCACTTCTATTTGTCTTCAAATGCCAAGCTGGTGCTTCCCCACTGCTATGAGCAAGAGTGAGAGAGCAAGGATTCTGTTTTAATGATAAAATTATGTAATGCTTCATGAAAGAGGATTGCCTCTATTCACGATTGTAGCTACTGTATGTGCCTTTAAATATCACCATGATTTCATATCAATTAAATATTTCAGGTAAATGGTCATGCATTATTACATCTTCATAATTCATATACAGTTTATATTCATGTATAGATTACTGTCAATAAGAGAATAAAAGCAACGTTCAGACACTGCAATGGGGTTGTTACATTTACAGTAACAGCAGTAATCATTTAAGTAATGAAACAATAGCAGCAGTTTACATTTGTCCCCCTAACCCTACCCCCATCTAGCTGTTTAGTGCCGGCAGTGTTTTGTCTCCAGCTAACCCTCCTGGTCTCTCCGCCCCCCCTCTACTCTATCTCAAATATACCCCCCTCCAGGGCCGGCATTCTGCCTGGTAATTAATATTTACCCAGTGAGCCAATCTGCCTTGGTGTGCTTCTCTCTCTCTCCGTCGGCTGGCCGAATCCCCATCAGAAGACTCAAGCTTCCTCTCGTCTAACCCCTACTATCACTCTCTCTCTCGTCTTTGCTCCAATCCATTCAGGAAGCCATCTTGTGTTTTAAATCCTGCTTTACTTCAGCCCAAGTACAAACACACATTCTCTCTGTCCCTCCCTCTCTCTCTCTTGCTCGTTCCCCTACACCAATAGGTCTACCGCGCACACACACACGGGAGAGGATTTTTTTTAAAGCCAGCCTCTGATCGCTTTCACTGCTGCACTACACACTACCTCCTCCCACTCCCTCTTTAATCTTTTAACCCCCCTCCTCCCTCTCTGTCTTTCCAGCGAGTAAAGCTAACTGCATTCGTGTTGTGAAAACTCCCCCCTACCCCCTCTTCAACCATACACTCGCATGAAAACACACAAACACAACCGGCGAGACGTCACGCTACACATAGCACACAAAGAGAGTCAAGCAACCAATCAGCAGCCATCCTGAGCTCTGCTGCTAGGGTGAAAGAGAGAGAGAGAGAGAGAGAGAGAGAGAGAGAGAGAGAGAGAGAGAGAGAGAGAGAGAGAGAGAGAGAGAGAAAGAGAGAGAGACAGAGAGAGAGACAGAGAGAGAGAGAGAGAGAGTAAGAGAGAGAGTAAGAGAGAGAGACAGAGACAGAGAGAGACAGAGAGAGAGAGAGAGAGAGAGAGAGAGACAGAGAGAGATGGAAGGTGGACTGGGGGATGGGACCTCTCTATGGCTGTCAATTATCTCCTGGAGCTCGGCTTTCCTAAACAATGACTCTGGTATGTGGTATCACTGAGGACCATCTGTGTCAGGGCTGCCTGCAATAACTGGACTGGACTGCACAGTGCAGAGTGCGCATGCACACACACACACCCTGTGTAGCGGGGAACAGACACTCACACAGCACCACAGCCATTTAAACATGCTGACTCAACATCCACATACACGGACAGTGTAATGTAGCAAACACTAGTCATTGACAAAAGTTAAGATGAAATTAAAGAAAACACATTGCCTATTTTGTATCATTCTGATAGACAAAATAACCCCCAAGGTTATACAATAAAAGTGCTCCCCCTCCATTCTGCAGAGTTTTTCTCTTTTAGGAACCTGACCATGCGAGACTAATACACCGATCATATCTAGGAGGTCTGTGGGGGAAGTGTTTTGCTAATGTCAGTTTAAAGGGAGAGAGATATCCTGCTAGTACCGTCTCAGACCCAGGTAAAAGGTTAATATGCTCTCTGTTTAGTTTTTACTGACACTAGTAATGGGTCTGTGAATGCCAGTGAACTATTGGCATGAGCAGAGTTGTATCTAGGGTATGCCAGTTTCTTATACTTCCCAATCAGAGTGCCAGGCAACAGATGCTACGATATACTGTATATGGGCTTACCTGGATATAGTGTTGCTGTAGTGTCAATCTTTTTATTTGGATTTTTTTTAGAAGTGACAATTCTTTGTTGAAAAAGCACAAATCACCAAAACAGAATGACGAAAGAGAGAGTAGAAAACAGAAAAAAATGGCATAGAGAAAAATGACTGAAAAAGAGAGGGTAAAAGTCAAACGGATTGAACGAGTTCATGTTGAGGACAGACAGAGAGAAAGAGATTGAAAGAGAGAGAGAAAGAAAGAGAGAGAAAGAAAGAGAGAGAGAAAGAGCGGGACTGGAGTGGTAGTAAAGCAGTCAGTCAGTGAGTAACACAGCATTTGTAATGTCTGTCTGAGCCACAGCCTCTCATATGGCTGGTGTGTGAAATCCCCTGCTCTGACGTCACTCACTGGAGACGCCCGCTGCCATGTGTGTGAGAGTGTGTGTGTGTGTGAGAGAGTCTGAGTGTGAGTGAGTGTGTGTGTGTGTGTGAGAGAGAGAGTGAGTGTGAGTGAGTGTGTGTGTGTGTGTGTGAGAGAGAGTCTGAGTGTGAGTGAGTGTGTCATGTCTGCTCCCGCTCTTCCCCCCTGGCGCTTGAGGGCGCCAAGCTGCCCTGCATCACGCACTCCTGCCATCTATTACGCACACCTGCCTTCCCTCGTCACGCGCATCAGCGATATTGGACTCACCTGGACTCATTCATCACCTGTTTATTTCCTCCCCTATATTTGTTAGTTCCCCGCTCTGTTCCATTCATTGTTTTTGTCTTTGTTACCCTTGTGCTGACACAGTGTCAGCACAAGGGTAACAAAGACAAAAACAATGTCCGTTCCTTATTAAATGTTTGACTCCCGTACCTGCTTCGTCTCTCCAGCGTCATCCCCATGTGACAGACTGTGTGTGTGGGGGACAGCGAGAGCAGATGCGCAGCGTGGCTGTGTTATGGGTGGTGACCGACCAACATCATCATGCATCTGACGGCGTGCCATGGCTTTCTTGTGTGTCTGTGGCACGCGGGACAGCATGCTCTCGCTCTGCAGCGCTTACAGTAATCGAGTGTTAAAAATATATCTGTAATAAGGTCTGTTAGACATGCGACTCTGAGTCGAGACTAACGCAGAAGTTTGTGGACTGCTCAGTCTCACGTAATGTACCGTATATCTCCAACCCATCTCAATACTCAGTACTGACTGACCTGGTCACACTACACCCGGCAACCCCAGACGGCCCTCACCATTTCTTTACACACACACACACACACACACACACACACACACACACACACACACACACACACACACACACTCCCATTTGCTCAATGACATTACTGTAATCCTGATATAAAAAACAAGCACCCTCATACCTAAATCTCAGCGTATTCCCACATACCCTGTCAGTCAGTCTCCCTCACCCCCACTCACACAAATGACAGTGCCTGGTAACACAGGCCTCACCATCCTCCCTATCAACCCTGCTTATACCAGACTGAACAAATTAAACAAGAATGAGTGGTGTTCAGTCTGGTGTAAACAGGTTACCAACCCCCCCAACACTCTCCTCACTCACCCAGACCTGTGACAACCCACCTCCACTCCCACACCCCTCGAGACTGAGGAACAGAATCAGGGGGAGGGAGACTCATTGCAACCACTTTAATGATGAGTTGTAAAGATCTACAATTCAAAGGAGGGTGGGGGGGTGTGGTGGGTGGCCGGCTGTAATTACAACACTATTAACAGTATTATTTCAGGTCCGACTCCATCCACCCTGTCCTCTCATGTGACCATGCCTCTGGTCTCTAGAACCTCCGGTTAATCCCTAATAACAACCACTCCCCTCCCTCTGCAATAGCACAAACACACCACTGGCTGTCACCCATCAATACATTGGACTAAGAGAAGTGTGATCGCTCCTGTCATATGTACTCACACTGCTCACAGCTTATTAGGCCTGGTTCACAGTCGGGTATGTGATCAAAACCTGCCACATGGTTACTGTAAGAAGATGTCTTCTAAATGACTTACTTTTTATTTTTATTTTACTTGGCTTAATACAGACTAAATAAAAGAGGCAGTAGACCTATAAAACACCATATACATCTTTAAATATAGAGTAATGTACAGTTGAAGTCGGAAGTTAACATACACTTAGGTTGGAGTCATTAAAACTCATTTTTCAACCACTGCACAAATTTCTTGTTAACAAACTATAGTTTTGGCAAGTCAGTTAGGACTACCTTGTGCATGACACAAGTCATTTTTCCTACAATTGTTTACAGACAGATTATTTCACATATAATTCACTGTATCACAATTCCAGTGGGTCAGAAGTTTACATACACTAAGTTGACTGTGCCTTTAAACAGCTGGGAAAATTCCAGAAAATTATGTCATGGCTTTAGAAGCTTCTGATTGGCTACTTGACATAATTTGAGTCAATTGGAGGTGTACCTGTGGATGTATTTCAAGGCCTACCAAACTCAGTGCCTCTTTTCTTGACATCATGGGAAAATCAAAAGAAATCAGCCAAGACCTCAGAAAAGAAATTGTAGACCTCCACAAGTCTGGTTCATCCTTGGGAGCAATTTCCAAATGCCTGAAGGTACCACGTTCATCTGTACAAACAATAGTACACAAGTATAAACACCATGGGACCACGCAGCCGTCATACCGCTCAGGAAGGAGATGTGTTCTGTCTCCTGGAGATGAACCTACTTTGGTGTGAAAAGTGCAAATCAATCTCAGAACAACAGCAAAGGACCTTGTGAAGATGCTGGAGGAAACAGGTACAAAAGTATCTATATCCACAGTAAAACGAGTCCAAACCTGAAAGCACTCTCAGCAAGGAAGAAGCCACTGCTCCAAAACCGCCATAAAAAAGCCAGACTAAGGTTTTCAACTGCAAATGAGGACCAAGATGGTTATTTTTGGAGAAATGTCCTCTGGTCTGATGAAACAAAAATAGAACTGTTTGGCCATAATGACTATCGTTATGTTTGGAGGAAAAAGGGGGAGGCTTGCAAGCCGAAGAACACCATCCCAACCTTGAAGCACGGGGGTGGCAGCATCATGTTGTGGGGGTGCTTTGCTGCAGGAGGGACTGGTGCACTTCTCAAAATAGATGGCATCATGAGGTAGGAAAATTTATGTGGATATATTGAAGCAACATCTCAAGACATCAGTCAGGAAGTTAAAGCTTGGTCGCAAATGGGTCTCCCAAATGGACAATGACCCCAAGCATACTTCCAAAGTTGTGGCAAAATGGCTTAAGGACAACAAAGTCAAGGTATTGGAGTTGCCATCACAAAGCCCTGACCTCAATCCTATAGAACATTTGTGAGCAGAACTGAAAAAGCGTGTGTGAGCAAGGAGGCCTACAAACCTGTCTCAGTTACACTAGCTCTGTCAGGAGGAATGGGCCAAAATTCACCCAACGTATTGTGGGAAGCTTTTGGAAGGCTACTCGAAACATTTGACCCAAGTTAAACAATTTAAAGGCAATGCTACCAAATACTAATTGAGTGTATGTAAACCCACTGGGAATGTGATGAAAGAAATCAAAGCTGAAATAAATCATTCTCTACTATTATTCTGACATTTCACATTCTTAAAATAAAGTGGTGATACTAACTAACCTAAGACAGGGAACTTTTACTAGGATTAAATGTCAGGAATTGTGAAAAACTGAGTTTAATTTTATTTGGCTAAGGTGTATGTAAACTTCGACTTCAACTGTATATAGGCTGAAGTAGTCTTGCGTGGCCATCCTTCCAAATGATATGCCTGGTCTCCCGAGGCTAAGGCAATAAGGGTGTAAACACCATGAGATGTGTGGCCAGCTCTCATCTGGAGAGGACAATGATGGATGGAGATAGATAATAATAATAATTTAAAAAATAATAATTCAGGGAGCTAGTAGTTGATGGGAGATGGTCTTCCACAGCCAGACCATGATGCAGTTCAGTACATGAGTAGAGTGAGCGGAGATGTCGACGATGGTCTAGCCAGGGAGGGAAAACATCAGACAGGCAGGCCCGGAGCTTTTCATCAGGCACCTCTGTCTCTGAAGTTCACAGCTAGTACTTCTCCTCTGTAGGAAAGCTGGAACATCCACTACCGAAAGTGTAGCACTCACTTGTGATGCTTTGGCAGCTATAAGCGCCCGAGAGACCACCACACCTCGGCAGTAATCAGTAAGTGTACTATGCGGCGAGCCTCTGTCATCCCCTCATACAGTCCACATCCTTCCAGAAACAGAGGCAGGTGGAATAAAAAGCCAGTGCTGTGTTGATCAGGCGTTGATGCATCATTCAAATTAGATTGGTCAGCTAGCTAGCCAAGCCAAGCAAACCGACTTCCCATCATCAGTCCTGCAACTCCATGGGTCACCACCGGATATTTTAGCTCAACCTTCAACAGGTTTTCACCCCCCACTATTTTTATTTTATTTTAAATGCAACAAAAAAAACACTTAAAACTAACAAAAACATGAACAATATTTACAGAGCTCTCTGCCAAGGCTTCCTCACGGCTCCATGGCAACCACGGATCTCAAATGAGATGATGGGATGTGGTTGCCAAGGCGATGGGGACTCAGAAAAGACAGAGGTGAAGGGGATGGGAGGGAGCTGTTCAACCTCTGTGCTTAATACAGTTCACCTAAAGAGCACAGCTACAGCCTATTCTCTCTGTCCATCCTACTCATGGCTGGCCATTACAATCTTACACTGTAAATACAGTCCGCATTATAGCATGGCCCATACAAACACCCACCGCCCACACACTCTATCCCTGTGTGTAAGAGTGACGAGGGAGGGAATTCTCAGGTTCAGACAGACAGACAGACATTATTAGTCACACATCACCTATAACTCTGATAGCTCTAATCACACTGTTACCAGGGTGCAATGGTTTGTTTCAATGAGAAAAATCACCATCAATATACAGGTAACTACCAAAATAAAGGAAATACTCCTGAATTTGTATAAAAATGCCCAATTGGCCAATATTTTGTCTACCATGGCTAGAAGAGATGTCAGTGACTTTGAAAGAGGGGTCTCAAAGGACCATAGGGAGTTTAAAGTGTGTGTGTGTGTGTGTGTGTGTGTGTCTCAGTCACCTGATCTCAACCCAATTGAACACTTATGGGAGATTCTGGAGCAGTGCCTGAGACAGTGTTTTCCACCACCACCAACAAAAAACAACAACATTTATTGTAGAATAATGGTGTCACATTTGTCCAATAGAGTTCCAGACACTTGTAGAATCTATGCCAAGACACATTGAAGCTGTTTTGGTGGCTTGTGGTGGACAAACACCCTATTAAGACACTTTATGTTGGTGTTTCCTTTATTTTGGCAGTTACATGTATATACACTGTTAATTTGTTGGTCTAACTTATAACTAGATCTACAAAGCTAAAAAGACAGATACAGTATAAGACAGAAACAGACAGATCAGTATTAATGGTTAATAAAAATGATTTAGGGCAGACACTAGTCGGGATCAGACCCTAGCTAGGCCTACTCCAGGTTAAACAGAGGTAGAGTTACCCTACGAGGTCACTGGTCTAATCTATGGTGGCCATAAACATTCTACTTCTAACAACAATGGCACTGAGTGAAAACCTGTGGCATAGGATCATCTTTCCAGTCCATAAACACTAGCTGGGCTGCTTCTGTATTCCTCTCTGAGACAGATAGAAGAGGTCATCATGAGTATCATGTTAGATATAGCTGTGTGTTTCTACAATGTTGGTCCCTGAATATAGAGTTATTGTAAGTCAGGGGTGTCAAACTCATTCCACGGGGGGCCATGTGTCTGCAGGTTTTAGTTTTTTCCTTTCATTTAAGACCTAGACAACCAGGTGAGGGGAGTTCCTTAACAATTTGTGACCTTAATTAATCAATGAAGTACAAGGGTGAAGCAAAAACCTGCAGACACTCGGCCATCCCTGGAATGATTTTGACAAGTGCTGTAAGTGAATGCAGGACGATAAATTAAGATAAATCCATGAATTGAAGTCATTCCCACTAAAGCAGGACTAGTGAAATGTCTGGGTTACAAGTTACAACTCCTCTCCATGACCCTCATCTTAAATATGACCACATTTGAGGTCTAGGTAACCAATCACAGACTGGGAAAGTGACAGTGTGAAAACAAAGGGGACAGAGTGACAGAGCAGGGGAGGGCAGTCCAGGAGGTAAGCCAAGATTTCCTGTAATTGACTGAACCTCTTCCCCCCTCCTCAGATCTTTTCCTCTGTCCCCAAGGCTATAGGCCACCATGTCCAAAATGTGTTCCATGTCTCTGTGTACAACCCCCCCTCCCCTTTCTTAAACCCACACAGAGAGGGAAGAAGGGAGGAAAGAGTAGATGAGCAGCAGGCTCTTTCCTGTGGCCTTGCCTAGCCAGTTCAGTTTTTCCTGAGCCCTTCCTCCTCACTGCTGACTATTTATTTACATTCTTCCTGTCCTCCTGCCTCTTAGCCCCATCCCCATCCTGTGTACACCCCCCCCCCCCCCCCCCTCCTCCTCCCTCCGGGGCCCTGGTCCTAAGGTCAACCCCCACACCCTCCCTCCACCGTTGCACTGACCCTAAGGTCAACCCCCACCCTGATCCTACCTTTCAACCCCATCCCCCGTCCTGTGTACGCACCGCACACACACACACACCCTCCCCCCTCCTCCCTCTGTGACCCTGGTCCTAAGGTCAACCAGCACACCCTCCCCCCTCCTCCCTCTGTGACCCTGGTCCTAAGGTCAACCACCACACCCTCCCCCCTCCGTGACCCTGGTCCTAAGGTCAACCACCACACCCTCGCTACTCCTCCCTCCCTGGCCCTAAGGTTGACCCCCACCCTGAGCTCCAGAGGGAGCTAGAAGGAATTCTACACTGCTGCTGTTTGTTGAATGGAAGGAGGAACCAAACACGACCCTCATCTTCATTATTCCACAAACAGAGCTAATGGAGACAGTTGGGGTGGTTGCTTACATTGGCACAAAACCTCAGTACTTGGCCAAACCAAAATGTAATGTATTAAGCTTTCTAGAAGTCAAAATCTTCTGCAATACATGTATATCTAGTTCTTTTTTTTTACATCTACACACGCACATTGCCACAGGCACACACACCTCAGTGGACATCTCATCTGTTTCCCTGACCTTTAATGACAAACCGCTGGTCAAACAGGCTGGAAACCTGCTGAGTAATTATGACTGGTTTACAACGTCTGTCTGGGACAAGGACAGGTCCACTAGTTGCTCAACAACTTAGCTTGAATTTAGTCTAAGTTGTCCATTCAGACATGCTATTTGGAGCACACCAACAGGGGTCCTACCTCCCCCATTGTTTTGTACTAAACAATGACAATGGTATAGCCTGGGTACCAGTCTGTTGAGCTAACATTCCACTCCTTGTACTCTGTGTCATATGCCAAAGATGTTTAGCATGACAGGAGTGGCAAGGAGTGGAATGATAGCTAAACAGACTGGTAGAGACTAACAATGGTAAGCTGTTCCTAGGTAAACATAGGTGAGTTTATGGATAGGTAAGATGAGGTGTATGTGTCATTTGGGTGGACTATTCCCATAGCCAGGCCTTGGGGTGATGCCTGTCCAGACCTGACACCTAAATAATTTCCAGGGTGGATCCAGACAGGGGCTTTAACATCAGTTTGTTATGACTTATGTGGTCTGATGAAAACCTAAGACAGCCAGCTACATGCACTTTAAAATCTGTCTTTGTCAAACTCAAAAAGGAACGTTAGCTGTTTTAAATTGAATGTGATTAATCAGTTATGAAACACAAATACCATCCTCCTCTGCTGTGGTACGTCCACATATGGCCATTATCTGTATACAAAACTCAACCTATAAAACCTTTAAATGTTTAAACTGTTAAATTGATATGGATCATGACATTTACATTTTAGGGCCCTATATCTTAGAGAGACATTTTCAATTTCCCTCAACCAGCTCCAAACAGTCTCACACTGACATAGGAGAAATAGCCACTGGGAATATATCATGCAAATGTGTGTTAGTTAGAAGTCTGGTCAGTCATTTACACTCACCTCCCAGTCCTTCTGTCCCTTCATCTTCAGCTGGTCACATTTACGCAGCTTACAGATCTGCTTCCCAATCTTACGGTTCATACAGTTGCTGCAGGTGCCACAGTTCTCCTTCTGCATACAGGGGCCACACACGCCGCACCGCCTCCTCTTCTTTCCCTGGAGGGCCGCGAGGGCCTCTTCATGGGTAGGGGGCCCGAGGGAGAAGAGACCCCCCTGCTGGTGCTCAGTCTGGATATACTTGTAGTGAGGGGACCGGGGCATTCCCGGGCCCTCCATGGCTTTCCCCGGGCCCCGCAGAAAGATCTGGGTCGCGGTCTCGTCACCATCCAAGGAGAATTCATAGATGTCCTGGAAGTGTGGGGGGCCAGGCCCTCCCTTGGCCCTGTGCATGCTGGCAGACAGTCCAGCCTAAAGCTTAGCTGCACTGTCCTGGTGGCAATGTGAGGGATAAAAACAGAACAGCACAGCAACAGAGTAGTGTAGTCTAATGGTCTGGAGTTGGGGAGGTACTTGTTGTAAGAGCTGAGAAGGGCTAATGAGTATGTTAGTCCTGTCCTGTCAGTCTCCTGGTTGGGCTGCAGGATGAGATAGGTCATTGATGATAGGGCATATTTCCCAGCTACCCAGCGGGATGGACAGGGGTCAGCCATAACCACAACAGGGGAAGAGGTGTCAGAGGAGCCATGGTCTGGTCTCACCTGTCCAGCAGTAGCCTACCTGGGTGCTTTCTGAAAGTGGGAATAGACGGCATGGGAAAGAAAGATGGAAAAGAACAGTTAGGCCTACTTACAATGAACAATTTAAATGTGTCTGTTCATAACTGTGGGAAGATGTTTTGAGTCGGGGGTGCTGGGGGGAAGAGAAAAAAATCATTCATCTATAATCGCATTTGCTGATGGCAAACAGTTGAGCAGAATCATTTTGGACATTTCCATACAATGGATTTTTTGTTGTTGCATGGTCTGGGAAAAACATTTGCCTTTTTTAAATGCATTTCTACATCCATATTACAATATTTGTTTATATCATACAAATGGCCAAATGCAGGCTACTGTTCAACTCACTAATCAGGTAAGATGCAATTTAAAAAACGTTTTTTTCTTCTCGTATTTATAATCATAATCCTTATTATTGTATATCATTGTTATTATTGTAGGCCTATTTATTAATCTAAACCAGTTCTTTAAATATGCAAAACATGTTTAGTTTCATTCTGTTGAGGCATTTTCATTGGCTAAATTAAGTTCGATATGTCTTTTCAATTGTGAGCTACGTATTTAGTTTAAGATAGGCCTTTTATTAGCCTATTGCTGTCATTTTTTGGGTACGGTAGGTACTAGCTTTTCTAGGTAATTGCTGCAATCTAACTTTTGTGAATGTTTAAACCAGTTCACAAGTGTTTTGTTTAATTCTGATGGAACTTAATTTAGCAAAGAAAATGGCTCAACTGTAATGTTGTGTTTGCAGCGATATAATATCCTGCTTGTAGTTTCCCTATAAACAACGGCTTGATTTACTTTTGATATTACCCTAACACCTTCACAAAAGTTTGGGGTCACTTAGAAATGTCCTTGTTTTTGAAAGAAAAGCTAATTTTTTGTATATTAAATTAACTTTTACAGCCTCAGAAACCCGGATCCGGGAGCACCCCCCACCCCCCACACACTGATTAGCATAGATAGCATAGCTTCAGAAGTAGATAGTAGCATCTAAATATCATTAAATCACAAGTCCAAGACACCAGATGAAAGATACAGATCTTGTGAATAAAGCCACCATTTCAGATTTTTAAAATGTTTTACAGGGAAGACAAAATATGTAAATCTATTAGCTAAACACGTTAGCAAAATACACCACTATTCTAACTCCATCAGTTTCTTACTCCTTCAGGTGCTATCACCAATTCGGCTCAACTAAGATATTGATAGCCAATAACCTATAAAAAAAACCATCAGATGACAGTCTGATAACATATTCATGGTATAGGATAGTTTTTGTTAGAAAAAAGTGCATATTTCAGGTAGAAATCACAGTTTACAATTGCACCGACCATCACAAATCCACTAGAATTACTAGATAGAGCAACGTGTATGACCAATTTACTCATCATAAAACATTTCATAAAAATAGACAAAGCATAGCAATGGAAAGACCCAGTTCTTGTGATTTCAGACCATATTTCAGATTTTCTAAGCGTTTTTCAGCGAAAACACAATAAATCGATAAGTTAGCATACTACATGTTCCAACGTTACCAGAGCATCGATTCCAGGCAAAGAGCGCTATAACGTAATCACCGCCAAAAGATATTAATTTTTTCACTAACCTTCTCAGAATTCTTCCGATGACACTCCTGTAACATCATTTTACAACATACATATACAGTTTGTTCGAAAAGGTGCATATTTAGCCATACAAAACCGTGGTTACACAATGAAAATACTAGGAAATCAAGCCTCAATATGTCTGACGTCATCTATCAGAGTGATCTAGTTTAATTAAAAGCTAATCATATACTTGACTAAAAAATACAGGGTTGACAGGAATCGAAAGACAAATTAGTTCTTAATGCAACCGCTGATTTACATTTTTAAAATTATCCTTACTTTTCAATACAGGGTTGGCCAAGTGAAGCTATACCAAACAAAATGGCGATGTATGCGTTTAAAATATTTCGACAGAAACACGGTTTATCATATTAAATATTGCTTACTTTGAGCTGATCTTCCATCATATTCTTGGGCAATGTATCCTTTCTATGTTATAAACGTCTTTTGGTCGATAGATGTCCTCTGTCCTTCGAAATGTCCATCACCAACGACCGACACCCTAAAGCGTGTCCAAACTTTCAGAGTGCACGACAAAGAAATTCCTCAAAATCGCACTAAACGGATATAAATTGATATAAAACGGTTAAAATTCACTACATTATGATGTTTTTAACAACTATAACGACTGAAAACATGACCGGAGAAATACTGCTGGTTAGAAAACGATTTGGAACGAGGCAGGTCCGATGGCCTTCACGCTTGAGGCGCACGTTGAGAAAGAGGGGTCTCTGTACATTTTTGTCATTTATAATGGCTGTGAACGTCCCATAGACTTCATTGAAAACGTGATGACGTACAGACACCCAGAGGAAGACGTAGGTAGTGTCGGTTTCTTCATAGCATTCACTGTGGCCTTATAAACAGACCCCAGATCAGAGGTAAAAATTTCTGAAATCTGAACCCTGTCATGAAAAGTGCTGTAGAAATTGTTCTGTACCACTCAGAGACAAAATTTCAACTCCTATAGAAACTATAGACTGTTTTCTATCCAATAATAACAATAATATGCATATTGTACGATCAAGAATTGAGTACGAGGCAGTTTAATTTGGAAATGTAAAAAAAAAAATAATGCTAACAGCTCCCCCTATTGACAAAAGGTTTTAACATCAAATTGATGAGAAATACAGTGTAGACATTGTTAATGTTGTAAATGACTATTGGAGCTGGAAACGGCTGATTTATGGAATATCTACATAGGCGTACAGAGGCCCATTATCAGCAACCTCCTGTGTTCCAAGGGCACGTTGTGTTAGCTAATTCAAGTTGATCATTTTAAAAGGATAATTGGTCATTAGAAAACTAATTTTGCAATTATGTTAGCACAGCTGAAAACTGGTGTCCTGATTAAAGAAGCAATAAAACTGGCCTTCTTTAGACTAGTTGAGTATCTGGAGCATCAGCATTTGTGGGTTCGATTACAGGCTCAAAATGGCCAGAAACAAAGAACTTTCTTCTGAAACTCATCAGTCTATTCTTGCTCTAAAAAATAAAGGCTATTCCATGTGTGAAATTGCCAAGAAACTGAGGATCTTGTACTACTCCCTTCACAGAACAGCGCAAACTGTCTCTAACCAAAATAGAAAGAGGAATGGGAGGCCCCGGTGCACAACTGAGCAAGAGGACAAATACATTAGTGTCTAGTTTGAGAAACAGACACCTCACAAGTCCTCAACTGGCAGCTTCATTAAATAGTACCCGCAAAACACCAGTCTCAACGTCAACAGTGAGGAGATGCTAGCCTTCTAGGCAGAGTTGCAAAGGAAAAGCCACATCTCAGACTGGCCAATAAAAAGAAAAGATTAAGATAGGCAAAAGAACACAGACACTGGACAGAGGAACTCTGCCTAGAAGGCCAGCATCCCGGAGTCGCCTCTTCACTGTTCACGTTGAGACTGGTGTTTTGCGGGTTACTATTTAATGAAGCTGCCAGTTGAGGACTTGTGAGGCGTCTGTTTCTCAAAGTAAAACACGTAATAATAAAACTAATAATAAATACACAATGAGTAACGCTAACTTGGCTATATACTCGGGGTACCAGTACTAAGTTGATGTGCAGTGGTACAAGGTAATTCAGATATATATGTACATATAACTAGGAATAAAGTGATAGATAATAAACAATAGCAGCAGCGTATGTGATGAGTCCCAAAATAAGTTAGTGCAAAAAGGGTCAATGCAGATAATCCGGGTAGCTATTTGGTTAACTAACCGACTTGCCAAAACTACAGTTTGTTAACAAGAAATGTGTGGAGTGGTTGAAAAACGAGTTTTGATGACTCCAACCTAAGTGTATGTAAAACTTCCGACTTCAACTGTATATTTAGCAGTCTTATGGCTTGGGGGTAGAAGCTGTTCAGGGTCCTGTTGGTTCCAGACTTGGTTCATCGCTACCACTTACTGTGTGGTAGCAGAGAGAACAGTCTATGACTTGGGTGGCTGGAGTCTGAACATTTTTAGGGTCTTCCTCTGACACTGCCTGGTATAGAGGTCCTGGATGGCAGGGTGCTTGGCCCCAGTGAAGTACTGGGCCGTACGCAGTACCCTCTATAGTGCCTTGTTGGATACCAAGCAGTTGCTATACCAAGCGGCGATGCAGCCATTCAAGGTGCTCTCAAATGGTGCAGCTGTATAACTTTCTGAGGATCTGAGTGCTCATGCCAAATCATTTGAACCTCCTGTGGGGGAAGAGACGTTGTGGTTCCCTCTTCACGACTGTGTTGGTGTGTGTGGACCATGATAGATCCTTAGTGATGTGGACACCATGGAACTTGAAGCTCTCGACATGCTCCACTACAGCTCCGTCAATGTGAATGGGGGCGTGCTCGGCCCTCCGTTTCCTGTTGTCCACAATCAGCTCCTTTGTCTTGCTGATGTTGAGGGAGAGGGAGTTGTCCTCGGACCACACAGCCAGGTCTCTGACCTCCTCCCTATAGGCGGTCTCATCGTCATCAGTGATCAGGCCTTACACAGTCATGCAGTCGGCAAACTTAATGATCGTGTTGGAGTCGTGTGCAACCAGGCAGTCGTGGGTGAACGGGAGGGGAGTACAGGAGGGGACTAAGCACGCATCCCTGTGGTCATCTGTACTTTGTTGAAGCACCTTTGGCAGCGATTACAGCCTGGCGTCTTCTGGGGTATGACACTACAAGCTTGGCACATCTGTATTTGGGGAGTTTTTCCCATTCTTCTCAAGCTCTGTTAGGTTGGATGGGGAGCGTCGCTGCACAGCTATTTTCAGGTCTCTCCAGAGATGTTAGATAGTGTTTAAGTCCGGGCTCTGGCTGGGCCACTCAAGGACATTCAGAGACTTGTTTAGAAGCCACTCCTGCATTGTCTTTGCTGTGTGCTTAGGGTCATTGTCCTGTTGGAAAGTGAACTTTTGCCCCAGTCTGAGGTCCAAAGCGCTCTGGAGCAGGTTTTCATCAAGGATCTCTCTGTACTTCGCTCTGTTCATCTTTCCCTTGATCCTGACTAGTCTCCCAGTCCCTGCTGCTGAAAAACATCCCCACAGCATGATGCTGCCACCACCTTGCTTCACCATAGGGATGGTGCCAGGGTTCCTCCAAAAGTGATACTTGGCATTCAAGCCAAATAGTTCAATCTTAGTTTCATCAGACCAGAGAATCTTGTTTCTCATGGTATGAGAGTTCTTTAGGTGTCTTTTGGCAAACTCGAAAAGGGCTGTCATGTGCCTTTTACTGAGGAGTAGCTTCCCTCTGGCCTATCTACCATAAAGGCCTGATTGGTGGAGTGCTGCAGTAATGTCTACCCTTCTGGAATCTTCTCTGATCTCCACAGAGGAACTCTGGAGCTCTATCAGAGTGACCATCTGGTTCTTGGTCACCTCCCTAACCAAGGCCCTTCTCCCCTGATTGCTCAGTTTGGCCGGGCGGCCAGCTTGGTGGTTCCAAACTTCTTTCATTTAGGAATGATGGATGCCACTGTGTTCTTGGGGACCTTCAATGCTTCAAAATAAATATGGTACCCTTCCCCAGATCTGTGCCTCACACAATCCTGTCTCGGAGCTCTACGGACAATTCCTTCGATCTCATGGCTTGGTTTTTGCTCTGACATGCATTGTCAACTGTGGGACCTTATATAGACAGGTGTGTGCCTTTCCAAATCATGTCCAATCAATTGAATTTACCACAGGTGGACTCCAATCAAGTTGCAGAAACATCTCAATAATGATCAATAGAAACAGGATGCGCCTGAGCTTGTCACACCCTGATCTGTTTCACCTGTCTTTGTGATTGGCTCCACCCCACTCCAGGTGTCACCCATCTTCCCCATTATCCTGTGTATTTATACCTGTGTTCTCTATTTGTCTGTTGCCAGTTTGTTTTGTTTCGTCAAGCCTACCAGCCTTTTCGCCTCTGTTCCTGTCTCTCGATTGTTCCTGTTTTCTAGTTTCCCAGTATTGACATGTTCTACCTGCCCTGACCCTGCCTACCTTTGCCCCACCTATCTTGATTACTGACCTCTGCCTACCCTGAGCCTGCCTGCCGCCCTGTGTCTTTGCCCCACCTACCTGGATTACTGACCCCTGCCTGCCCTTGACCTGTCTTTTGCCTGCCCCTGTTGGAATAATAAACTGTTGTTACTTCGACGTTGTCTGCATCAGCGTCTTACCTAAAACGTGAGAGAGCTCAATTTCGAGTCTAATAGCAAAGTGTCTGAATACCTATGTAAATAAGGTATTTCTGTTTTTGTTTTTTTATATAAATTTGCAAGAATGTCAACCTGTTTTCCCTTTGTCATTATGGGGTATTTTGTGCAGATTTATGAGGGGGGGGGAATTATTTGATCCATTTTAGAATTAGGCTGTAACAAAACAAAATGTGGAAAAGGGGAAATGGTCTGAATACTCTCCGAATACATTGTATTTGGCACGCATGCTGCCCAAATTGTGGTCTTCCCAAGAACTGCTTGTGATAACTTTATCCACAGCTCTACATTTTATTTGAAGCTATTGATCCTCTGCAGCTAAATTATGTAGTATTTTGAATTATTGTATTTATGTCTGTTCAGACAGGAGTAATATCATTTTGGGCGGAGAAAAAAAATGTATAGCCTAATTTTGCCAAAATTATTTACATTTATCAGCGGGTGCTGCAGCACACCTACTTCCCGCAGCTATCTGTCTGTTCCATTTAGGCCTATAAACTCTGGGAAAAGATGACACGCCATACTAACAAAACAAACTCACCTGTCATTTCCCCCAACAAACCTTAATCAATAACTGCTTTACTGGGAAAGACATGAATCTCACCTAATGACAGTTATTAGTAGTCTAGACCTGTAATTTGAAATGGCTGGGGATGCCAGAAAGATGTCATGCTCATGGGTCGATATGGGAATATGCTGAGTTCTATAATGGCGAGTCCTCCCACGAGGAGGCTTGGTTTGCCCTCTCTCTATGAATGAGAAAGGGGGTCTCGTTGAACCCGCGACGGTGCTCTTTGTTCCACAGTCAGACTCCAGTCAGCCGTCAATAAACTGCAATGTTGTTTTAACTGTGTCGATAACCCCGCCGTAGGCAACTTGTTTCTCCGTGGCAGTAACATTAAGCTCATGTTGAATCACTGCTGTAGCATGCAGCTGTGCATATAAAAAGACACACTGAAATATGTATAATGAGACTTTCTAATTGAATGAGCTCGAACGACTGATATAGCTTAGTTATTATTAGGCTCACTAATATACTGAATACTGTCAACGTGTCTGAAATTCGAATGAAAAAGCTTTTTTTGGCTTCGTAAAACGTAAAAGTATCAGTGTGGCAAATCGCCCTGGAGAACCGAAAATTTTACTTCTTACTTTACTATTGCAATATTGTCAATCATCCCAAACATTTTTTTGAAAGTCGTTATTTTTGCTACTTACTTTCTTCGTAGTCTTGCGCAGAATCAGTCAGATGCAATGGAACGTTTCCACAAAGTAACAAGCTCCGCTACCCTTCCCAAATAAGCACGTGGCTTATTCAGCAATTTATAACCGGTCCTTTAACTTGCAGCAAAGCCACCGCTGCACAAGACTGTTACAGTCTCGTTATTACTTAAGTACAAAACCATTTTTATATAGTTTACAGAAGTGTCAGGTAAAAGGGGTGGAGGGGGAAAAACATCAAATAAGGAAGCCCCCCCTAGACTTTCAAAACATCACCCCAGGAAGCAAAATAGACAAGAACAACGATTAAAGGATAAAAGTGAGAAAAACACCAGATACAACAATACACAATTAGATGGGATCATTACATTTACATAAACCCTATTATCTGTCAGATCGAACACGTTATAAATCTGTTAGGGCATGTGTGAAGTCACAACTAATAATGGAGTTTATCAGTGGCCCCAATGTGTATTTGACTAATTGCTTTACTGGTGAGAAACTACTTACTTTCACTGGGCGAAATAGCCTACACGTCTAGATTTCTTTTGACAACAAGCTCTTAGGCTGTTAGAAAGGCTTATGGTCATAGAAAGTAAAGTAAATAGAGAAATGTAGTTAATAGGATACATACCACGTTTGAGGGTGGTTCTTTAAATGTTTCGACTTTTCACCTTAGATAACGTTTTTTTAAGTGAGGGGGAAAAAACAGCTAAAACTCCCTCTTCAAAGACTTAGCAAAAGTCTACATACTAATATTGAAATGTTATTCGAAGGTGAATTATAATAATGTGAAAAGTTATTAAAAATTGCAATGGACAAGTAACTTAAACAGCAACTCAACTCCCAGAATAAAAACTAAAAACAACCAATAACCCAATAAGTGATCAGATTAAGAAAAAAAATCGCGATTGTCTTACATTTATTTAAACACTTTTTCGCGTATGAGTCGTCGAAAGTCTGAGGTCTGGTTAGAGTTAAAAGTCGAAGGGGAGAAGAAAACGTTGTGTTGATGTTAAAGTGATCAGCAAATTACGGAATGGAGTTCGATAAACGCAGTGGAACAACATGCCCCCTGGGACAACGTCATTCTCATCTCAGACAGGACACATTTTTTGCGTTTTACACAAACCTTCAATAGAATTCAAACATGCAATGGCATCAGTTATAAATTAGGGCATTACTTTTCAGAAGTTAACACATATCAGATGGGCTATGTCCTCCTGATGAATTTTATGAAAATGATATTAAAATTAAAATAAGTATTGGCCATGATGGCATTATCCATAGATAGCCTAGTATTAGTAATTGGCGTTAGCCATGTCTTAATGTTAAGACAGAAGAATTTGAGAGTAATGTTCAATCTAGCCTATGCAGGATGAAAGTCGATTTAATTTATTTCTTACTGGTACAGGACACCCAAGTGTGCGCACGCATTTTTTTTAAACTACAAAAACACTGACAAACAGAGCAATAAAAACGATGTTGACTGATCCATCTAATCGGCTTACAAAAAGGGGAGACACAAATACAATATGACAACCATATAACCTGGAGGAGGAAATTATTGTCCAAAAACAAACAAAAGTGGCACTGGCCCAATTATAAAGACAGTCAATATGCACACTCACCCGGATATGGCGGATGTCTCAGCTGGTGCCAATAGGCTACTGTTCGCTCAATTAAATTAAGAATATTGATAACTCAAAGACAGATTGGAGTGTTTTCATTGTCATCTCTTTACAGCAATAGCCATTTGCTTTCAAAACAGTTTTTCCGCGATTGTATTTTTAAATATTGTGATATGCCTGGCTGGGTCTCTCTGCTTTTCACCGACAGTCGCAATTTAACAATCATCTATTTGGTAATTGCAGCGCGCGCTGTATAAATTACGGGTCCTTCCGACTGTAGGCTATCCAATATAAAACAATCCACAGCTTTTTAAAAATGATCATTTGAGGCCAAATCATGCTGTATGGGGTAGTAGCCTATTTTGAATGATTTATATTTATTTCTATATAGACTAAGCTAATTAGGCTATTTAATTTTGGCAATTTACTTTAGGGAAAGCCTTATGGACACGCTGCCTTATTGCTTTTAATGTGCAATAAACACAACCAGTCGTGATGTTTTCACCTGATTGTCAAACAAGCACTTACATAGGCGCTCCTGTAGGCTACCTGCGCGCATTCGTTCACTCACAAAATAATTTCAGCATCCAAACCCCAACAGTACACTGTTCACCCACAATTTGATGAATGGAAAGAGACATCAGTTACAAAACACCTACGTATAGTGTAATGAAATTCTGAGATTGTCATTAGGTCTACACTTGTAGCCTGAATTGATGCAGCCACTGTTGTTCACGAGCGCCTCCGTGTCAGCCACTCTTCCCTGCCTTGACAAAATGTAAGTGTTATAAAACCACAACGCAATTTGGAGCGTATACCACCCGGCTTCCAGTCAATTCACTAATTTGTCATGCTGCTGACATGCAGTTATGTTAAATAATGGTGCAATAGCCTACATTTGTTTGGGCATGTTGTATTAATTGTGATAGGCTCACGTTTTACCGGTACGGCATACCCCCACTATTTATTTAATCTGGATGCAGTACCTGACCATACCGCCTTACTTTCACCCCTGAGCCTATGATATGGGGTAGAAAAGAAACTGACCCCATAACATTCGTTTCCCATTTTTGATGATACTGTACTTCAAGATCATTGTATTGAAATTAAGTGAAACTAAAAAGGATGGCATGAACCTTTAATCAAACCTCCCATACATCATCATAAATGGGCTCTTATAATACTCAAGATGATTTTTAGACAGAAATGTGTTTGTTGTTACAAACATGTAGACAAATTAGGTTATTTTAGTTGGTATAACCAGATGTACACTACATTGATTTGTAGTTTCCTAGTATCTATCAGAGGGGAACACAATGGACTGGATAATTCAACGTATATCATATCACTTCTTAATTCTTTAATGTCATAGCATTGTAAAACTAAATTTGAATTAATTTGACAAACACACAAACAAAACAAACAAAAGCTGTAAACCCGAACCTTGAACATTCTTGATAGGGAAACCCAACCAACCGTGTCATCAAACTGCAGTATGGAGTCAGTCAGTATGGAGAACTTATAGAAAACATAGGAAAGCCAGGCCACTGTGAGTAAAAGCTTCAATAACATCATAGGGGAGCAGCATGTTTCATGTTATTGGTCTTCATGATGCTCAAGCCTCTGTAGAATTCACTATAGAGTAATACAGATAAATTTTAGCTGCATGATATGAGCTGGGTTATTCAGCATCCGATTTGGTGCTCCTATCAGGATTATATCATTGTTGAATAAATAAGAATTTAAAAAAGGCCATCGGGAGGGATTAAGGTGGATAAAACATCAGGTAGGCCACAGCAAGGTGCTCGACCTGACGCCTTACATGATATAGAAAAAGAGAGAAAAACAGTAACATACTGTGTCAACCTCATCCTACAAACCACTAGATTGGATTTGAGAATGACATGGTTATGCCTATAGTACTAACTGTTGACAGAACAATAGGCATGGTAGTGAATGATTCAGGCGGAGAAATTTCATGTCACATTCTCAAACTCCAGTGCGTGACTCCAGAGTTGATAACAGAGAGACACAGAAATGCATTTGGTTTGGAGGACCGAAGGGTGAAGTTCAGAAAACAGGGAGCATTGGAATAAGTAAAGGGAGAAAATAGCAAGGGAATACAGAATTTAGAATAACATGTAATATAGGTAGAGCCAGGAACTTATCCAGTCCTGGCCATGTGACCTGACCAGAAGAAACTCTGGGATCCCACTAGATAACACAACCACAAAGTCAGATTCTACAGCCTCAAAGTCAAAATTGATGGAAAAAATTATAATATTTGGTCTTAATTTAAGGTTAGGGTAAGGCATAAGGTTAGCAGTGTGGTTAAGGTTAGGGTTAAAATCAGATTTTAAGAAGATTAATTGTATAAATGGGCAGGGCTTAGCCATAATTTCTATTTTGCCCTGTTTATCAAGTGTTAGAAAAACTTGTCAATAATCAACTGACTGGCTTTCTTGATGTCTATAGTATTCTCTCTGGTATGCAATCTGGTTTCCGCTCAGATTATGGATGTGTCACTGCAACCTTAAAGGTCCTCAAAGCCTTCTTAGTTTCCAACAAGCTTCTGAACACCTCCAAAACAAAGGTCATGTGGTTTGGTAAGACGAATTCCCCTCTTCACACAGGTGTTATTACTACCTCTGAGGGTTTAGAGCTTGAGGTAGTCACCTCATACAACTACTTGGGAGTATGGCTAGACGGTGCACTGTCCTTATCTCAGCACATATCAAAGCTGCAGGCTAAAGTTAAATCTAGACTTGGTTTCCTCTATCGTAATCGCTCCTCTTTCACCCCAGCTGCCAAACTAACACGGATTCAGATGACCATCCTACCCATGCTAGATTACGGAGACATCATTTATAGATCGGCAGGTAAGGGTGACCTCGAGCGGCTAGATGTTCTTTACCATTCGGCCATCAGATTTGCCACCAATGCTCCTTAAAGAACACATCACTGCACTCTATACTCTTCAGTAAACTGGTAATCTCTGTATACCCGTCACAAGACCCACTGGTTGATGCATATTTATAAAACCCTCTTAGGCATCACTCCCCCCTATCTGAGATATCTACTGCAGCCCTCATTCTCCACATACAACACCCGTTCTGCCAGTCACATTCTGTTAAAGGTCCCCAAAGCACACACATCCCTGGGTCCCTCCTCTTTTCAGTTCGCTGCTGCTAGCGACTGGAACGAGCTGCAACAAACACTCAAACTGGACAGTTTTATCTCCATCTCTTCATTCAAAGACTCAATCATGGACACTCTTATTGACAGTTGTGGCTGCTTTGTATGATGTATTGTTGTCTCTACCTTCTTGACCTTTGTGCTGTTGACTTTGCCCAATGTTCGTACCATGTTGTGTTGCTGTCATGTTTTGCTGTTATGTTGTTGTTTTAAGCCTCTTTTTATGTAGTGTTATGTCCCTCTTGTTGTGATGTGTGTTTTGTCCTATATTTATATTGTATTTATTTTTTAAATCCCGGGCCCCAGTCCCCGCAGGAGTCCTTTTGCCTTTTGGTAGGCCGTCATTGTAAATAAGAATTTGTTCTTAACTGACTTGCCTAGTTAAATAAAGGTTAAAAAAATAAAATAAACTCAATAAATAATTATGACATTGTGGCTGTGTTAACTCGTGATGACCCAAACTCTGGGCCGTTGGTTATAAGGAATGGATGGGAGCATGAGAAGAGAGGTAGTAGCAGTAGAAGCACACAAACCATTTTGCCTGCTATTCTCGCTCACAAAAGGAACTCAAAGGATAGCAATGAGATTGGAAAAGGAACCAGAAATGACACACAACAGATAGACCAATTCCAGGCTTTAGCTTACTAAAAATGCTGTTGACACATTGAGACGGATAGTCTCTTATCGCCACCTATTCGCAAACAACTCCATTAAATATGCTTTTGTGTGTCGTGTCACACATTCTGTGGTAGCTAGTTCAGTTAGACAGCAGAGCCCACAGTTTGTGTGGATAAATCCTGAAATGCATTTACACAGGGAATGTCCATAGACACTCCCTTCCCTATATTTTCTGTATTTATTCCCCATCATCGGAAACCTCCCCCTCTCTCTTTTACAGTAGTAGTATTGGTGCAGAGGCCAGAGAGCGGAGAGCCGAGCCTCTATGTCCGCACCTGGAATTTGCCGGCCTTGGTCATGTACTTGATGCCTTTGAATGGTTTGTATTTCTCCCCGTACATATCCAACCGATTCACCTTCAGTCCTGGAGAAGAACAAGTAAATTAAAAGAGAGAAGGTGTCACATTGCTATTTAATATGTATTCTGCAGAAAGTCATATAAATCATTGATTTGGCCATTGCAAGAGAAGTAGCCCACATCCCTTTTGGAAACAGATGCAAACCTCTGTGTGGATCCGATAGAGCAAATACAAATAGAGTATCTTGTCTCCATCTAATGGTAGAAGGTGACACTGTGAATAAACTGTGTGGATGTCATGTAGCTGACTAATATGGAGTTAGTAGATACAATATTAATATATAATCTAGGGTTAGATATTTCTTTAAATCACAAAATTATTA
The DNA here is from genome assembly GCF_045679555.1 of Salvelinus alpinus. Taxonomy (NCBI): domain Eukaryota; kingdom Metazoa; phylum Chordata; class Actinopteri; order Salmoniformes; family Salmonidae; genus Salvelinus; species Salvelinus alpinus. Next base: position 24,713,261 of record NC_092104.1, read on the forward strand.
CGGTTAAGAATATGGGTAAAGTTAACTAATACCAGTTCAGCGGCTAAGGAGCAATTGCTACTCTAGAGTGTAATAACCAATTCTGATAAGGTGTGTTTAACCTGAAAGAGCCGACTGTTGGATCTTGAACTGGATGTTGATGGTGGGGTTCTCGTCTGGCTTGGAGGCCCCTGCCTGCAGGCTCATAGAGCCCTTTAGACTAGGCAGCTTCTGAGGGTTGATTTTACCCACGTCCCATGACAAGAGCTGCAAACGGACAACAGAGCAGCCTTCCACTGTTATTACCACACACAGGGAGAAGGGTATTGTTTTGAACGCAAACAGGTGGGTGCGAGGAGGAATTAACCAATCCATTAAATGTAAGATTATACAGTCATTCGGAAAGTATTCAGACCCCTTGACTTTTTCCACATTGTTACGTTACAGCCTTCTTCTAAAAAAATCCCTCATATATTTATACACAATACTCCATAATGACAAAGCATAAACAGGTTTAGAAATATCACATTTACATAAGTATTCAGACCCTTTACTCAGTACTTTGTTGAAGCACCTTTGGCAGCGATTACAGCCTCGCGTCTTCTTGGGTATGACACTACAAGCTTGGCACACTTGTATTTGGGGAGTTTCTCCCATTCTTCTCTGCAGATCCTCTCAAACCCTTTCAGGTTGGATGGGGAACGTCGCTGCACAGCTACTTTCAGGTCTCTCCAGAGATGTTTGATCAGGTTCAAGTCCGGGCTCTGGCTGGGCCACTCAAGGATATTCAGAGACTTGTCCCGAAGCCACTCCTGGCGTTGTCTTGGCTGTGTGCTTAGGGTCGTTGTCCTGATGGAAGGTGAACCTTCACCCGAGTCTGAGGTCCTGGGTGCTCTGAAACAGGTTTTCATCAAGGATCTCTCTGTGCTTTGCTCCGTTCATCTTTCTCTCAATCCTGACTAATCTCCCAGTCCATGCAGCTGAAAAACATCCACACAGTATGATGCTGCCACCACCATGCTTCACCGTAGGGATGGTGCCAGGTTTCCTCCAAACGTGACACTTGGCATTCAGGCCAAAGAGTTCAATCTTGGTTTCATCAGAACAGAGAATCTTGTTTCTCATGGTCTGTGAGTCCTTTAGGTGCCTTTTGGCAAACTCCAAGCGGGCTGTCATGTGCCTTTTACTGAGGAGTGACTTCTGTCTGGCCTATCTACCATAAAGGCCTGATTGGTGGAGTGCTGCAGAGATGGGAGAACCTTCCAGAAGGACAACCATCTCCACAGAGGAACTCTGGAGCTCTGTCAGAGTAACCATCTGGTTCTTGGTCACCTCCCTGACCAAGGCCCTTCTCCCCCGATTGCTCAGTTTGGCCGGGTGAGTAGGAAGAGTCATGGTGGTTCAAAAATTCTTCCATTTAGGAATGATGGAACCACTGTGTTCTTGGGGACCTTCAATGCTGCAAAGAAATGTTGGTACCCTTTCACAGATCTGTGCCTCGACACAATCCTGTCTTGGAGCTCTACGGACAATTCCTTCAACCGCACGGCAATCAATTGAATTTACCACAGGTGGACTCCAAGATGTAGAAACATCTCAAGGATGATTAATGGAAACAGGATGCACCTGAGCTCAATTTCGAGTCTCATCGCAAAGGGTCTGAATACTTATGTAAATAAGGTATTTCTGTTTGTATTTATTTGCCCAAATTTTGAAAAACCTGTTTTCGCTTGTCGTTATGGGGTATTGTGTGTAGATTGATGACAATTTTTATTTAATCTATTTTAGAATAAGGCTGTAACGTAACAATTGTGGGGGAAAAAATCAAAGGTTCTGAATACTTTCCGAATGCACTGTATACCCTTTTGTATGTTTACAGCATACACTAAACTGGTCAGGTAAATCCATGTCTGCATACACACACACACACACACTCCTTTTCCCACCACCTTACCTTAGTGACAGGGTCGAAGTTGTATGTCCCCTGGGAGGGGTTGAGGTTGGTGTTGAGGACTCCTCTGGGTAGCTGGCTGCTGATTATAACAGCCTCTAACCCCTTCCCCATGGTCTGCTTGGGGCCCAGGGTCAGCTCAAAGCGGCCCTGAGAACTACCCTCCCTAAACGTGATGTTGTGCTTGACGTACACTGGGATGGCCACCAGACTGAGGGGCAGACACAGAGTGTCAGAATAACACAGGTAGGACGGGCACAGAGACAGAAACAGCACAAAGCACACGGAACACAAAGTGTGCAAGTAAGTGAATAATACTGAAAGAACAAGTGAATTATTTTCTGCACAGATGGCAGTTTGTTACATTGTTATTACAACCTTTAAACATGAAACGTCAAACAAAAAATGTGGATATATAATGTAAACATTAGGAGCATTACCATACTGGCATTTCTGTAAAATATTGTTTCTGGGTTTTCCCAAGCCAAACCACAAGTGAATAATGATCCAATCTATACCAATAGATGTCCGCAACCGACACTATACTATTGTACTTACATCTAATGCTTTGCCAAAAACATCCATTTAATATTTCATGTAACGCTAAACCAAACACAGGACTTCATATAGCTAACATTTTACAACAACTCTAGTTTTAGTTCGAGCCCCAACTACAATGTTAATTTTGAAATACCTTGTTGAGCTTAATGGGTGGAGACTGAATTAAGACAATGAAAAGAAAAAGAAAACATTCAGATACTCTGTGTGTGTGTGTGTGTGTGTGTGTGTGTGTGTGTGTGTGTGTGTGTGTGTGTGTGTGTGTGTGTTATGCCTTGAGCACATAACCTGATGTTTAGTCTGGCTTTGCAGAGGTAAAGAGAGCGCAGTACTGACTTCTGGCAGCTGACGTGGTAGGAGAGCAGCCGGAAGTTTCCGTCTGGGGGGATGAAGGAGAGGATCCTCTCCGCTTCCCAGCGCTTGAACCTCACACACGGGTGAAAGCTCACATCATCTAGCAGACGAGGGTTCTGAGACAGGATCAGACAGGTGTATCAAGATAGAGAGAAAGAGAGGGGGAGAGAGAAACAGACAGGACAATTTTGACACAGTTATTCAGTACAACAGTAAAAAATATGTTTTCAAGACAGAAGAGAAACAGACAGGAAGTCTACAGTTATACAACACAGGTCAAAAACATTACAAACATTAATGATTTCATACGGAGAGGAAGAGAGGGAACGGTTATTTGCTAAGGACAAGAGTGGATATAAACTACTGGCTAGAGCACGAGTGGGCAAACTACGGATCCGGCCCGCAAGACCATTCAATGGGTTAAAAAAACAAAACACTCCAGGCTACTCTTGAACATCTAAAACGAGATAGAAAGTATGTAGAAATTATAATGGACATATATTTTCAAATAACTTCCCTTTTTCTTGACCTTAAATTGCTTTTGACAAAACAAATAGGTCTGGGGAAAAAGTCTGTGCAGCCATCCGCTGAATTTTGAAACCCCAATGTGGCCCTCGAGCCTATATTATTGCCTACCCCTGGGCTAGAGAGAGAGAGAAAGAGAGAACCCACCATGAACGAGAGAGTGAGGTCAGGCATGCCTGTCAGTTTCACACAGGCATCAATCACCCCCTGGATCTCTGCTGTAATAGTGGAGCCTAAGAGTGTGTGAGAGAAATATGGAAAGAGATGGAGAGAGAGGAGAAAGAGTCAATCAGAATGTCAAGTTCTGCGTTTCTGTTGTTTTTAATGGGTCAGGACAGGTTTAGCTGACAGCATGATGGGGCAGTGGGCCAACTATACCTGATTTATCAATGATGGCATCAATCTCCTCCACTACATCAAAATAGGCCTCGTTGTTGGTGTACTTGACTCCAGTGCGTCGCCATGGCACTACAGACAACTGTCCAGTAGGGAGCTGCTCCCCTACATTGGTGCTGCCTACAGACAACAGAACAGTCAAATATGACACAAACATGATGTACACATTCAGATAGTTGTGTACAGTGACATGGGTCTAAATGAAAAGTTTAAGAACATACAGTATTATTTCCAATGCTGCCAATAATATGTAAATAATGATGAATAATTAAGAAATAATGTAAATAATGATGAACACATATGTCATGACTAAGGGCCTGTTTTTCATGGTCAGGTTATATGGTATAATACTATGAGTTTGAGGTTTTTAATGGTCAGGAAAAAGTGATGACATAGTGACTGTGTAGAGGCAGACATGGTAATCTTCAGGCACCTGTGATGGTGTTAACCACTGTGCGCAGGATGGTGGGTGGCTTGATGAGCTCTTTGAGGATGTTGGACTCTGTGGCCAGGGGGAAGCCATTGTCCAGCATCTCTTCTAGCAGCTCATATACTACCACCACATTGTCCTTGATCGCTGCCTCTGTGCACACCCCAAAATAGTCCTAATAACAGGGAGGGATGAGTATATTCTGATCAATGACTTACAACTTCCTTTAAAAAGTAAAAACACTTGTAACTTAACAATAAGACAATCAGTAACTCAGAGAGTTACCAGTTCTAAGACTCTAGACTAATGGACAGATTACATTGCAAGGTAGACATAGGTGGTGGTGATGAAGAGCCTGTACAAGTGAAAGGATGAAAAGTTAGTATACCAAGTACAAACCTGGAATGTATCAACTACCCTGTGTAGGAACTCGATGACAAAGAGCGGCGGCACCTCGCTCTGGATGACCGCCACAAAGTAGATGCGGTGCCTGAGGACGCTGATGAGGTAGTGGTGGGGGGTCGGAATGACTGGGGGCACATTCTCCGGCTCACTGGCGCGCTCTTGCGCCTCGAAGAAGTAGTCGCACACGGAGCGGCTCACAACGCTCTTCCAGTGTTTCTCCAGGAAAATGTCCCCCGAGGAATTCACGAGGAACAGGCTGTGGATCATTTTGGCTGGAGGCTGAGATAGGAAAATAAGAATTTAGCGACTCTAAAACGGTTTTAGCTATACCATCCCATGCCGTTGGAATAAAGTCTGAGTTACACCGCGCGTGTGGTACCTTCAACAAATGTAGACATACATCTATGAGCAGTGACAATGTTTCATGTAGGGTGACAGGTGACACGATTTCATTAAATATTCGGTCCTGCTATCAGGTTCCGCAGTGGGCGGCCGTGCTACGGGTAGGTTACCTGCATGCACACGAACCTGTGCGGTAATAAGATGAGTCGACGGTAATATGGTATTTTACTGGAAGACGGGCCTGCATCTGTATCCCTACAACATCCGTGATTCAGACCCTCCTCCTGCCACACACAGTTGTCTTGTGACAGAAGGCGATCCCGTCATTCAGCGATGGTGAATACCGAGAATGGAATTAATCATGCATTGCTCTCAATATTTTACTGCTATTGCGTCTGTTTAGAAAGTGTAATTACATACCAAAGACAATCTATTGGTGTGTTCCTCTCGCCTTCACCTTTTCTCAATGAAAGATTAGAAAAGGCCGTCGCTTCTTCTCCGTTAGCTGGAACGGAATGAGGAAGCTGACACCAGAGAGGACCAATCGGAGACGAGAAACAGCAAGAATGCCCGCCTCTCCCAAATAGTGATTGGTCCATAGTGCGGAAGTTTCTTAACGTCAGACTCGGAATTCGATTGTAATTGGACAGTGCCTATTAAACGCCAGATGAACATGCACCTTGATTGGCTCACCAAAACGGTGTCTGACATTTTGTGTCAAGACATCGTCCACGGATCGTATCAGATTTCATCTTGTGGATACATTATAGATACATTCTATTAATGAGAAATGCAATAGAAAATGGTCCTCTGTAGCTCAGTTGGTAGAGCATGGTGTTTGCGACGCCAGGATAGTATTATATTTTTGTATTTTAAAATAGTGAAGGCTACTTGAATATGTTACACATAATAGGCCACGAATGTGATACTTACATATGTGCAATAGAGATAATAGGCCAACTGTTAAATCAGTATATCATCTGACCCTTTGACAGTTCCATATGTGATTCTGTAAATGATAAATAGGATAATAGAATCGCTCGCTCTGGCTTATATTGAAGATGTAGCAGGTGTCTTGACAAGTAGAAAGCTGTTGATGGGGATGATTGTACATTTTCTTCATAGGGTTCCCTTGAATGGAATGTCTGACTTTTTGCAGTCACCAACTAGTCTTTGATCCACTCTTCTGTACACTGGATCTTATATGAGCCCGCTTCGCATAGCAATATTTACAGGCTTTTTATCTGCAAAGAAGCACAAATAATGTAAGCAAGCAACATTAGTTTCTAAATAAAGAAAATATTATCATTGCCAAGGAGCAGCAATTATTAGGAGTCAGAACAATAGAGCCAAGAAATACCATGACAACATAAATGGCTCAACATAATTTATTTTTGTTTTATGTTAAAATGTACAGAGTTCTTTGAAAGTACTTGCTAAGAAAGAAAAAACTAATAAATGGAAATACATACAGGGACTAAGTAGAGAGATCGAGGCAGCCGGGCGCTATCAACCTTCACAAGGCACCCAGCCAGCCCCATTCCTCTTTATATCTTGCGCTCTCTCTTAGCTTACAACGCACCATGTACAATTACAAAGGATACAAAAAGGGAAGCGATATAAACAGACAAATATACTGAGCTCATTTTTACATGCCTCTTAAATGTAAAGAAGTCGTCCTATTCACACACAAATAATCCAAACAAAAGAACAGCTAAGTGACCTTTAGATATTTGTTTTTTCCTTTTGTTTTAAAATAGCATTAATATACTACACAAAGATAGAAAACTCTAGAGATGAGTGGAATGGAGAGGTTAAAGGCATCTTAAATTCACTAAAAGTGAGTGGTAATTTTTTTTTTTTTTTTTTTGTGAATTTCTTTATAATATTACCTCAAGAGTCAAGCTAAAAAATATGTAGTTTTTGTTCCTGAAACAGAAGTGAAAAAAATGACAGTACCAATATCAACGTCAGAATTTCTTTATATTATAGAAAAAACATTCTCTACAATAGGTTCTAAAGTCAAAAAGAGTCAGCTTGTGTCATAAAAGAAAGCTGCCCAGTCTGATAAAATTCAGAGAAAATAAAACGAACAAACGAAAAACAATAATACACACAAATAATATATGAAACGTCAGGTCTGTAAGAAAAGTATCCTCATTTTGACTTTGAATACTGGAACACTGAGACAACTGGGTAAATTCTTAACCCACCCTCCCCATCCTAACACGGTAACCATCCAGATGTTTGCGTGTGTGGTGGGCGTACACAATGCACAGTATTTGGCATTGGCCACCTCTCTAGATGCTGATGGTCCATAGAGCTCAGACATCTCTACTAGTCAATGGAAGTGCATGGTAGACTTGCACAGATTAACTGGTTAACAGAAAACACCCTTCAGAGAGGATGCCTGTCACTAACACTTAACGAAGCGGCTCAGCTGATGTTCCTTAAAGCAGTGAGTTTGACCTCAAATCTCTGTGTATTTATTTATTCCATGGAAGGTTAACTGCATGGGGCTGACAGATGTACACCATCAATGGGGTAAAAAGGCCTAATAGCCTTCTGTGGAGTGTGATGAAAAACGTGTGAATGCTGCAATGGGAGACTGGTGGACTGTGCTGTGAATCAACAGGAAGTACCAGAACATTTACATCTAATCATTTCAGAACAAACAGCTACAGCATCCTGTTGGTGATGCTGAGAACACTACTGGTTTATTTATTTATGGACAGACTAATGGACAGTGACCCCTCGTCTCTCCTCCATCACTGTATTCCTCTGTTCTGCCCTGATACACACCGTCCTACCTGGAAGACCCTCCACACTTGTTACTCTGTTGTTCTCCAATGAGGCCCCACTTCTACTCATATCTGAGACAAATGCCACGGCTCAGAGAAGCAATGGAGATGCGCGTGTGTGAGAATGTGTCGGAGCTAGAGGGTGAACCACCATTCCAGTATGCCACGATCAAAGCATAGACAGGTTGGACTGCACACAAGTTCTTTTCAACAGCTGTCAAAATGAAAACAAAAGTATTCAAAATAATAATAAAATTTAAAAAAACAAGTCCATCTACAATTATAATCATAGTCTCTTTTTTAAAGGTAAGGCTTCCTATTTCAATTAAAAGATTGTGTGCATGGTTTCATATATTTAGTTAACCACTTTTTTTTCTCCTTTCTCAGTTTTGACAATGTAAGGTCCTCCAAAGTCCATCTTCCACCTCCTCCACTCTCTGCCAGGTAAACAGTGGAGAGGAGCTCTTCCGTTAGCGTAGAAACTGTGCCAGAGGAGCATTGTCGCTTAGGTCTGACTAGACTAGAGCAGTCTGCCATACAGTACCAGGGGACCATTTAGCCGTGATGTATCGCCCCAGCTCTGCCAGCTCACTCCCTACACAGCCAGCTTGGGGGGGGAAATGTGTCCAACTGAATGGAACAAAATGACAACATACAAAACAGAAAAACATAGTCCTCCCTCTCTCTTTGCGCTCGCTCGCTCGGGCTTTGGAGAGGGTGGATACAACAGTAAGTCATTCAGTAAAGAGAGGCAGAGTCCCTCCCTCCATCAGCGAGTGTCAGGTCAGGTTGGAGAGTGTTCCTCCCATCTGTCTCTAGAGCTGCGGTGTTGTTCTTCGGTGCTCTGCTCATCTGCTCATGTAAGGCGACTGTTTGGGGACGCCGGCGTAGCTGTGGTGAGTGGGGCCCGTGTACATCATGTTGCCGTGGTGATTGGGCTGCATAGGCTGCTGTGGGTACCCCTGTCCCCCCATCATGCCCATCTGCATCTGCATGGGGTACTGGGTGGGCTGGTTCATGTAAGGGGGGTTCCCATGGTAACCGCTGTTCATCATGGGCTGTGGCATGCGGTAGCCTGCCGACATGGCGTTCAGCTGGTTCATGTTCATGGTGTTGTAGCCGGCCGGTGTGGGCATGAGGTTGGGCATCATGCCACGCTGCACAGCCAGGGTACGGGGCGAGCCCTGCATGGCCACGGCCCCAGAGCTGCGTCCGTACAGTTGCTGCTGGTGCGGGGAGGGAGCGGGGGCCAGCTGGGCCTTGGAGCGGATGGAGATGTGGCCCTTCACCGTGGCCATTTGGCCCTGCAGCCGCTGGGTGTGGGGCGGGGGAGGCAGGCCGATGTTGCTGGAGGGCATGTTGCACTGCAGCTGCAGGGAGCCCAGGTTCATGGAGCCAGAGCTCAGTTGGGGGGGGGGGGTCATGGTGGCCTGGCCCTGGGCTAAGGGAGGGAGTGGGGAGGGGGAGAGCTGGGCCAGCCCAGGGTTAGACAGAGAAACACTGGTGGCGTAAGATGTGACAGAGGCAGAGTGAGAGTAGGGCATGGCGTGGGGGTCCATGATGGTGTTGGTGAGCTGCTGCAGCTTAGCCAGGCTGAAAGTGGCCGAGGGCTGTGGGTAACCCCCTGCACCAAAGTCCTGGCCCATCCGCTCGTACAGGCTGCGGCCCCCTCCCTGGGAGGCACTCTCAGGGATCTCCATGATCATAGGTGTGGAGCCAAAGCCGTTCCCCATACTGCACTGGGACAGAGGTTGCTGCTGCTGGGGCGGGTGGGGGGTTGGAGGGGCCGAGGGCGGGGGGTGGGGAGCCTGCTGCTGCTGCTGAGGGGGCTGATGCTGCACCTTTTTCTGGGACTGCTGGCTGGCGCTGGGCAGCCTCTCGATCACACAGCTCTGAGGGGACTTGATGCCTTGGTGGGTGTTGGCAGATGGGGGACGGGGTGGCGGCGGGGGCACGCTGTTGTTGCCACCATTGTTGCCTCCCGGCCCGTTATTGGGCCCTGGTCCAGTTTGTTGGATGAGACTGCAGCTGCCCATGGCAAGCTGTGATGTCACTGCGCCGCTGGAAGACGTGAGACAGGGCGCCGGGACAAAGGAGCAGCTGCTGCCCTGTGAGGAGGGTGTGACCGAGCTGGAGGAAGAGGAGGAGCCCGTCGACGACGAGGAAGAGGCAGCCACAGCCGCATGGTTACTGCCGTTGTTCCCTCCCCCGTTGCCCCCGCCTCCCATGGTGGAGTCGTAGCTGCTGGGATTGTCGTAGTTCTCTGTGGTGCTCTCAATGCTGCCCAGGTCACTGAAGCCACTGTCCACCACCTGCTGGGAGTGGTCAGACACCGACGGAACGTCCATCATGGGACTGGTCTCCATGTTCTGCTGGGATGGGGCCGACAAGGAACTGGGGTGCTCAGGAGTGATCTGGGTGTACCCTCCTCCTCCCGTTGCCCCTGTTCCCCCAGTAGGGCCTGGTGTGCCCCCTCTTTGCTGCCCCAGCCCAGATTCCATCATGCCTGCTGGGCTGTTGATGGAGCGGACTGACTGGCTAGGTAAGGGGGGCATGGGGGGGTTAGTGTGGGGCAGGGGGCTGCTGTGCTGGGAGGTTCCACACTCCTCCACCAGGGCCAGGTGGGTAGTCTCCTCCTCGGCCTCCCCGGCGTGGCTGTAGCTCTGCAGGGTGCGGCAGGCGGCCAGCGTCTCTTCACAGTCCTGGTAGGCTCCGTGGGAGACCCCGTGGCTCTCTGGCTCCTCATCCTGGGCCTCTCCCTGGGTTAGAGACTGGACCGCCTGCACTGTCTCCAGGTCCAGCTCGTTGCTGTGGTGGTGCTGACCATGGTGGGACCCGTGGTGGTGGCTCAGCTCCTCCTTGAAGGAGTCGGGGTGCTGGTGAGGGTGTGGGTGCTGGGGCTCCATCAGCAGCGTGACGGTCTTGTCCTCGGGGTGCAGCTGCTGCAGCTCCAGGGGCTCAGAGGGGACTGAGATGGCTGTCACCGTCTCCACCGCCGCGGCAGCTGCTGCTGACTCCTCTGCCTCCCGCCGCCTTCTCTCGTCCTGTGCCGCGTCCAGAGGCCGGCACTTCACCTCCTGCAGCTCCTCCGCCTCTTCGTCCTCCTCTTCGTCCTCCTCCTCCTGCTTGCTGACGTAGGAGTCTCTGGCCTGCACACTGCCCTGCATGTCTAAAAAACCTTCCCCGCCCTGGGGTTCTTCTTTGACGGGAGGAGAGCAGGCGGGGGAGGTAGGTTCTTCCTCGTCATCTTCATCCTCTTCCTCAGAGTCCTGGCTCTTCCGCTTTTTGCTGTTGCTCTTGTCCTCAAGGTGTCCGTCTCCTTCATCGTCTGCATCGTGGTCGTCGCTGCGTCTGCTGCCTGAGCCTGGCGTGGCCTCAGTCCTTCTGCTGCTGGTGCCCAGGGTGGCACACTCTTCATCATCCCTCTCCTCGTCTTCCTCATCCCTGTCAGCCATGACTCTGTCCGTGTCTGGTCTACTGGGCTGGGGAACCCTGGGGCCTCCGGTAGAGGACGGAGAGAGCAGGGAACGGGACGGTGGACGGCTGAGCTTGTCCTCTACCCAGCCCCTCGCTGTCTCCTCCTCCTCTTCTGGTTCTGAGACAGTAGGCTGCTTTGGGACAGGTTGTTGTCGCAGGGCTGGGTTTTTGGGCGGTCTTCCCCGCCTCTTGGGTATTCTCTGCTCCACGGGCTTGGGGAGGTAGTCATCCTCTTCATCAGAGTCTTTGTGTTTGTCGTTGTCGGTAGCTGTGGCTCTTGAGGCCCTCTTGCATGCTCGGTCCTCTAGCTGCTGGAGGGGCTTGTCTAGCTGCTGCACCCCTCCCAGACCCAGCCTCTGTCTCTCTGCCTCCTGCCTCTCGGCCTCCTCCTGGGCCCGCTGTAGGTACAAGCTCTGGGGCTTGCGGCCCGGCTTCATCTTGATCTTGGGGTGTGGAGGGTCCCCTGAGTTGGTCAGGCTGGTGTCCCCTGCATTCGGCTTTGCCCCGCTGCCAGGGGGTATGCCCGGCCGTTTCTTCCAGTGCAGGGGCTTACGGGGCTTGCCCTTGGGCCAGCCTTTCTTCTTCTTGACGGGGGCCTCTGGGTTGGCCGCCGGGGTCTCTGCTGAGACCATAGGCTCTGGGTTCCGTAGGAAGGATGCTGGCTTCAGAACAGGAGTGGGTTCTGTACAAGAACAGAGAACGGGAGAGAAATCCATTGTTACACATGCATATCTACTCAAGCAAGTATTGTATATCAATGCCTAACATACAGCTCTACCAACACATTGGTATATAAATAACTGCTCTGTTAGCCCTAAGGACTCCTGTGGCCTCACCATCCTCCTCTGACTCTGTGAGGTTGGCTCGTTGGGCTCTCTTGGGCGGTGTCTCTGTGTGTCGTAGGGCGGAGCGGGCCGGGGGGTAACACCTCAGGGGGTGTCCCAGGGGGCTCTCCTCCTCCAGCCGGGGCATGGGCCTCTCAGAGTCAGAGTCTACGAAGGGCTCGTCCAGCACCTCGGTGGTTTCCGAGATGGTCTCTGTCACCACGCTGCTGTGGGCGTGGCTGTGGCTGCGCTGACGCATGCGCCTCTTCCTCAACGGCTTCTGTGGAGACATGGGAACAGCTATTGAAATATAATACAGACTTTTTTTTGCAAACAAGCAGTAAGTAGGAACAAATAATCTTGCAAATGTTTCTTTAGAGGTTCGCACTATCTCATCATTTCAAGTGACCTGTATCAAGAAGAACTTTATTATTCCCATTCACCTTGCATTTGAGCCCCAGGGTGGGCTTTGTGAGGATGGGTGGGGAGTGAGTCCCCCTCTCCTCGTCATCATCATCTTCATCCTCCTCCTCCTCCTCTTCCTCGCTGCTTTCACTGAAGCAGCTCCGTCTGACTGGAGGCGGGTCGCTGAGCCTGGGCGCCAGGGGCAGCTGGGGCAAGGTTTCTCCGGGACCTTCACTCAGCCTGCGCTTGGGGCCCTTCTTCCTGGGAGGGCGCCCTCTGCTGCGTGGGGGAGGGACAGCAGGGTGCCTGCCAAGCATCTCTAAGGGCCTGAAGGTACCTGTAGAATCAGCCAGCTGTCTGTCTAAAGAGAACAGGGATGGTGGGCTGCTGCCAGAGGTGGGGCTGATTTTAGTGCCCTCAGCCCTGTCCTCCTCCTCATCGAAATCCTGCACCTCCAACCGTATCTTTGGAGGTCGTCCCGGTCCCGGCCTCCTCTCAGTCCGTGGCCCGTCCTTCACCTTGCCCCAGGGCCAGTTCTTGGGTGGGCGGCCCCTGCCCCTGCGCTCTCCATTGGCGGGGGGAGGGGACCGGTGGTCGGGGACGGGCAGGGGACAGCGGACTGGGGAGGAGGCCGGAGAGCTTTGGCTGGTGGGGAACCCCGGGAAGCACTTTATCATCATCTCCTCCTCCTCCTCCTCTTCTCCTCGGACGAGCCAGGAGAGTGGAGACACTTTGTGGCTAGGCTTGATCTGTAAAATAATAACTACATTTACTTCTAATCCATTCAAGTCATTGTTGTAATGTCATTCATCTGATATCAAAAAATATACTGAAGCATCATTGTTTGCACCTCCTTGCAGGTATCCTCTCCTTCCTCCTCCTCCTCCTCCTCTGAAACCACGGTGTTGGTGACGATGACGGGGGTCCAGCGGAGACAGTCCGGGTCCACCTCTAGCAGCCGGGGCCTGGCGGTGAGACAAGCCATGTGGCTGGACACCAGCTTCTCCTTACGCACCAGGACTAGCCTACAGGGGGACAGAGACAGTTTGGTTATCTCTACAGGGAGGGAAGAACTACTCTGAACAAATGACAGATGCCAAACAGACTGTAGAATGCTATGCTGTAGAATCGTCTCGCCAGCTTTCAATGGGCTTGTAGTTTAGCATGTTGTTGCTAATTTCTGCATCGTTGAATTTGTGTTGTCATCATGATTATGCCTGTGAGTGTGTCTGTGAGAGAGTTTCTCACCGCTCCCCTCTCTGCTCCAGCATGTTGAGGTGGTGCAGCGTGGCGGTGATGTCCTGGGGGCAGATGCCAGTGATCTTGCTGAGGCGTCGGATGGTGAGCTGGCGGTCGCGGACCTCATGGAGACACTCCAGCACCACGCTGCGCCAGTAGGCCATGTAGGACAGACGACCCAGGTCTGACAGGGGCTTCTCTGGGGAGCCGGGCTGGCCCTCCTGCTTGGACAGCAGGTAGCCTGGAAGGGAAGGGTGCGGGGTGAGAACAAGATCAATGTTAAAATCGGTAGGCTATACAAGGTCAATTGACATTGATGTATACAATTCCGTCTATGGCTGTTGGTGTATACAATTCAGTCTATGGCTGTTGGTGTATACAATTCAGTCTATGGCTGTTGGTGTATACAATTCAGTCTATGACTGTTGGTGTATACAATTCAGTCTATGACTGTTGGTGTATACAATTCAGTCTATGACTGTTGGTGTATACAATTCAGTCTATGACTGTTGGTGTATACAATTCAGTCTATGACTGTGTATTATAAATAAATGCTACTATTTCTACCACAACATGATAGTGGTTCAGCTTTCCTCAAAACAACCACCTTCTAAATCATCCCATTCCAAACAGCTAAGCGGAGTAGGAAGGGGCCAATGAGGTTTCACTTATTCAACTCAACAAGGAATCGGACTGGACATTATTCATTACAGGCACTTTGAATCAGATCCCAACGTGTTGCTAGTTCAATTCAATGGGATTGACTGCTATTCTGATGGCATTGACCCAAAACTCTACAGCAGCTCAGAGCAATTTGCACTGCATCAAATATGACTGGGAAGAGGAGCTGTAGCTGAGCCTGGGCGGAGCTCCTTACTGAAGTCGATGAGGAAGCGACCGTAGCCTTTGCGCTGGTACTGGGGAAGAATCATGATGCAGGACACGTTGTACTTCTGTTGACAATGCTTCTCCTGGAGGGGGAAAGAGAGCGTGAGAGAGAGATTCCAATGAGGGGGGAAAAGGCATGGTAATGTACTCTGAGAAAGACTGTGCTAGCACCATAGAGGTCTGTGTGTGTGTGTGTAAAGATCATTGCAGTGTTTTGGCAGCTATTCTGTATGTTAATAAGAGCACCTGCATCCGTACAGACAGTAAGCGGTGAGACAGAGCATCAAAGCAGCAGAGGTTTCTCTGCATACTGAGGTATTTCACTAGAACAGAATGAAGGTGCATCCAGACACTGATCTAAAGACCACTTTGTGCAAATCCACTAATGGTTAAGGTTAGGATTTGGGGAGGGTAAGCTGATCCTAGATCTGTCCCTAAAAGTAACTTTAGGGTTTAACCGGTTGTGATTATTTATGGATGTGTTTATTTGGATTATTTGGTGGTTAGACGTACCTTAGAAAAGTAGCCCACCAGGTGGCAGCCCTTGCTGTCATTCTGTGTGAGAACGTAGAAGAGGAAGGGTTCCACGTCGTAGTACAGTGTCTTGTGATCCAGGAACAGCTTGGCCAACAGACACAGGTTCTGACAGTAGATTGTGCTCACATTCCCATCCACCTGACAAAACAAAACAAACACACCATGAATAAATTAAATGAATGAAAACCTGTATTGCAAGAAAGGAATCTGATTTGCATGACATGAGCAGAGAGCAACCACCAAGCTGCCGAGGCAAACGTGCACATGAATATAACAAATACAAGTATTACACATGAGTTTGACTACAATGATCCAAGTTCAAAAGGACAGTCTTGACTGCACCATTCAGCCCGTTTCCGAACCTTAAAATGAGTAACTATGAGACAGACACACGTGGGATATGGGAGGAGGGGACTAGTCTCAGACAATAATGCCAATGATGTGAGCCATGGCATCTCTGGTGTCCCTGGCTGGGAAAGAGAGAGGAGGAGAGAGGGGCTCCCTGGCAAATAGCCTGACATCCCAGCTATTCTACTCTGCTGCTGAGTGAGGATGAGTCAGGAGGGAACGAGTCAGGACGGGACGGGCTGCAGAGGCAATGAAACAAGAGCTGCAGACGCCATCCTACCAGACAGACGGACGGACTGCCCCTCAATTAGGCTGCGTTTACACAGGCAGCCCAATTCTGATCTATTTTCCACTAATTGGTCTTTTGACCAATCACATCAGATGTTTTTACATCAGCTCTTTTTCAGTGCCGATCTGATTGGTCAAAAGTCAAATTTGTGAAAAAAAGATCACAATTGGGCTGCCGCAGTATGTAGCGTTCTCAATTCTCAACCTTCAGTCCACAGAGAGTCTTTGTGACACTGAGCACAGGATGTGGCAGGAGCGGTCTGGCTTGTGGCAGGGCGGTGGCCTCCATCTGCTTCTCTCTCAGTCTGTCTCACCTCGAACACGGAGACACCATCCTTCCTGTAGATCTCATTGGCTGGAGGGTGGAACCAGGCACACTTCCTCATGTGCTGGAAGAGGATGCTGCGACTCTTCACGTAACGCAGGCAGAACTCACACAGGTAGAGCTTAGGCAGTCTGGGACAGGAGATGGAGGGAAATTGATGAGGACCAGACAAGAGCAAAACTGACTTTAAGTCATTAACATCAATTATACGAACAGAAACTAACAGTGGACTGACTCAGAGTGGAGCATGTGAAATGTTTGTGCTCGTTTACCTGCTGTACTCTTGCGGATACGGAGAGGAGTACCAAGTCTGGATCTCAAACTTGCCAAACTCGATGACAGATGGGCAACGCATTTGGGGATCTGGAGGGCCGGTCACCCCCACTTTCTGCATAGGCAAGAGAAAGAGAGAAAACGAGAGCAGAGAAGGGGGGTTCAGGTTTGGAACTCCAGTATCAAGTGAAGGCCAGGTTTTCCAACAGGGGATTAAGAAAAGAACATGGATCAGACCAAGATTACACACCAGGGATTACTGGGCCTCTGACTGCCCCCTGCCTAACCCAGCACGGTATGCCCGACACACACACTAGGGCCTGGCACACACCGGCACTCAGACACACAGTGACAGAAAGACATATACACACGCCAAGGCACACCCACACAGGCACAGTAAACCAAACAGGCACACCCACTCCGGCTCCTGTGCAGCTGGCACCCTGACGCCTGCTTACATAATTATTATTAGCTCTCTGGTCTGTCTTGAGTGGAAACTCCCAAGCATCTGCCACTGGGTTCTGCTGACACGCGCTGGTAACCACACGCTGCCAAACAAACAAAAAAACACACACACACACCTAAGGCCAGTCACCCCTGCCTACAGAGTCAGGTCTGCGTTGAATCTTTTTCACTGACTGCTGTGAGAGAGGATCCACTCTCAGAGGAAGACAATCAGTTTCACAATGTGTCTAGTCTACAATGTAATTGTAAACAAACCACAACAGGAAACCATAAATTATAAAATACAAAGTTGAAATAACGCTGAGCTTGCACCTACTTTTCACCAGCCTTTCCTATTCTCCTACTGACCAAAACAAGAATCAAACCCTGCGTTGGGACAGAGCCTTTCTCCTGTGATGTACGGCAGTGATCTGAAGCTCTGATCTGTCTGTGCCAGTGAGGGATCACACCGACAGATCAGCTCTGCCCTGACAATGCACTGAACCACAGTGCCACCTCTCTCACACACACACACAAAAACACTTTCTTTGTCTCCGTCTTTGTGGTTACCTGTAGCGCCAGCTCCTGGATGTGTCTGAAGAGTTCCACGTCTTTCTCTGTCAGGTTCTCGTGTCCTGGTAGCTTGTCCTCATCCTCACGCCAGTCACTACTGTCCTGATTGTCTGTGAAGTACAGAGAGGGGGACAATAAGTCAGTGGGACACTTACAGAAAGTGGACAGTATATTCATGTTTTAAGGTTCTGACTGATACACAAAGGGCTAGAACTGACAACTGTGTGGACACTGGGCCAGTTCTCAAAGACCAACAACCACTTTGCAGGTGTTGGGTCTGTCTGAAGGACATAGTATGAAGTGCAGCTTTTGACTGATACAAATACAGCCACTACAACCCCTCATTCACCCTCAATATTCAATGCATTATTCAGCATACCCTCCTCACCTGTCCTGTCGTCCCCCTCTTCCTTGCGTATGGCCTTCTTGCGGATGCGGTATTGCTGGGAGTAGTCCACCTCGTGCTGGGCCTTGCGTCCATCGGGCGAGGGCGTGAAGAACTTTGTGAGGGCGTCAATCAGGCCCTTGGTCTTCTTGTTGAAGCGAAGGCCTCCCTGCTCCGACGAGTCCTCTCGTAGGGAGAACAGCAGCCGGTCGTCGCCAGGATAACCCTCGCAGGACGAGCTGGACGACGAGTGCGGGGAGGAGGAGCCCTGCGAGCGACGGCCCCCCTTCCGCCTGCCACGCCCACCCGGCCCTCGCAGCTTCTTGAATGGCCTGCAATGGGAGACAGGACTATTCAGACACCCACCAGCTAATAGCAACACCCTATATAGACTAAGGCCTGGTCATTTGGAATACATTTACATAGCAACAAGAGCAACAGAAGACAGACAAAAATGTTTTGGTTGTGTTTCCAATGATCAAGTAATGTCAACAAAAGAGCACAGCTAGGTTCCCCACTCCCACATTAAACAACTCCATTTGGTTGATCAGCGAGTGTCATATAGCTAGAGTCCAGGCTCCAAAGAAGCTTCATTTATGGCATGAAACTCAGCTCTTAGACTAATAGGCAGTCATTAAAAACAGTCTGACTGGCCAGTGAAACTCTAGTGGGGCTGATCTGAAGCGACCCGCTGTGTTTTACAGGTCTAGCACCGTGTCGTACTGCTAGCTCCCAGACGGTGCTGCTCTCTCCATGTCGTTACCAACCTGTTCTTGGGTCGTCCCAGTGGTGCGTTGTAGCGCCGTTTGATTTGTGCTGCCTTTTCATGCAAGAGCTTTCTTCCCTTTTTCCTGGGCTGACAGATCTGACAGATCCACATGCCTGGTGGGAGAGCAAAACAGATCAGAAGAGATCCGATCAGAAGAGATCAGGAGTGTATTAGCTTAGCTGGCCTGGCATGAAACCGCTTCTTCGGTACTACCATCATACACTGACATGCACTACACAGTACCACCAGCATTAAAACCACAATAAAGGTCCATGTCATTACACTGGTGGAAAGATGTACCGTCTTGGTTTGTGGTCCTTCTGAGCTTTGTCATTTGTTCCCAATTATCTCATGGCCATAGTCATTTAGATGTACAGTGGATCCATTTACTGCACAGAGGTAGGAATTTCCATGGACAGCGCATGTTTAAGTGGATTTTATTAGGTACATTAGGAGGGTCAGGGGTAGGAGAGGGAGAGAGGAGAAGAAGTAGTGGAGAGGGGGGTTACCTTTTGGCATCCGCATCAGTGGGGGGTCACAGCACTCCATGTGGAACCCCCGGTCACAGGAGTCACAGAACAACATGTTCTCCTAAACGCACAGTAAACATTTGGTCACTCGCTGCCGTCATGTTTAAATAGTTGACATTTCCACCATTTGCATATTTCCCTCCAACCAGAACTGTACTTGACAGGTCTGAGGAGAGAGAGAACCATCTGCAGCAGCTGTCTAAAATAGTTCTCAGTTTGTTGCAAAACAACAGATCTGATTCCTACGTATTGTGCTGAAGTACAGGCAGGCACACTGGCTGACAGAGACACAGAGACACACGGAAACAAACACTCACTGCGTTTTTGCCTTGATCTTGACAGTTGCTGCAGGTCTTGCATTCGATGCACTGCCACCACAGAGCTTTGACTCGCACAGTGAGCTCTGGTGAGAACTTTAGACAAGACGGGTGGCCTAGGGGACACAGATCAACAGAGCCACACACTCACTATCCTGACAACCACAGGACACCACCACCTCACAATAGAAAAAAATGACACTCAAAAGGCCCTATAGAGCCAAAATCAACCATGACAACAAACTACCAAATTCAGACATCTACGAGAACCAACCTGTCAAATTATAACTTTAGTTAAACCTAAGACAAATCCAATAGAACAAGGTGCAGGCAGAAGTAGCAGGCAGTGCTGCCTTGATGTCTCAGCGTATAGAAACCGTGCTGCCACAATGCAACTCACCGCTATTGCCACAGTCTGCACAGGAGATTAGCTCCTCTGGCTTCTTGTCTCGGTTCGACTCCGTAGTGCCAAGGCAGAAGCTGCAGATAGGGATGGGCTCTGCCACAGGCTGAGAGATGGAGAGAGAAAGAGCGAGGGGGGGCAGAGAGGGAGAGAGACACACACACACACACAGAGGGAGAGTCACTTATTAACAGTTCCATTGTACCAGACAGAGGGGTAAAACAACAGCGCATCGTTGTGTCCACATTCAGATCACTGTCAATGAGCCTGCTGTGAGAAGGTTTGAACCAGCCACAGAGACAGCAGTTAAAGTTCAATCAGACAGGAAATGAATACAGTTAATTTGTCAGTGAGATTAAGTGAATGGCAGAGGCAGCAGACTCTTCCCTGGTGAGGATGTTGTGATCTAACAGATGACCATTAAAGGCTATGACGATGATGATGATGATGATGATAATGAAAGCCTGCCTATACTACAGAAGATCAAGGCCCATATTATTCACAAAGTGTCTCAGAGTAAGAGTGAGGATCTAGGATGAGTTTTGCCTTTTCGATTATAATGAACGGACACGGGGGACGTGATCTTAGATCAGCAGTCCAACTCCAACATATGGGCCCAGAGATAATAGTTTCTACAGTACACAGAGGAATTGGTTCTGCTCCTAACTGACTGCTTGATCAGACCTGATCTGATACTAGAACATGTCGCATGACCTGAATGAACCGTCCCTCCCTTGACTCGGCTTGAACGGCTGCACAACTTCCCATTTCATTTCCAGAGCAGCGCTGTGCAGTGTGAGTAGGGCCGGGATACCTGTTAGTATCGTGGCAAGGAAACAAAACAACAAGCGGATTCAACTTCTTTAGGAGAACAGCCCTAATGTTGGAAATATTTATTTATTTTCCAAGCTATAGCACACAATATTTTATATACAGCAGGTTTTTAAAATGACAAAAGAGTTACATCTGCTTCGTGATTTCATTTTTGCCTTGGAAAAAATAGTGATCCTGGTATCGTCCCAGCCTTAAGTCTTAGGCCACTAAAGGCCATGTTCTGTTTTGATGCTTATACTGTAGCACACCATCTGACGTGTGTGTCTGGGATGCCATAAATCATTCAGCATGAGAAGAGGAGAGCCACCCAGGACCCTTTCTCAGAGACACACACCAACAAACACAAACACATCCTCACACAGTCATATCAGACACAGGGCAGCTACACAGAGTGAGTCACACACAATTGTCTTCCCTGCACACATAGAGGGGATAGAAACAGGAGGAGGGATGGGATGGTTCTCCTTCAATGTCCCTGGAGCCTTGGAGCCCAGGGGAGTAGTCAGTGGTGGAGGGAGGCTGATGACTAAAGCCCAGGGGGCTGGGAGGTAGGAAGCCTGGACTGGGGTCAGGCTATAGAGCTGGCGCAAAGGGCTGGATGCTGGGGCGGGGGAGGCTTTCTGTAAGCCGGGCCCAAAAAATAAATACAATTGTTGCCAGCCAAAACGTCTGCAAAAAAAATGTTTCCATCACAAAATAATGCATTTCAATCATTGATGGAAGAAGTCAAATGTGCTCCAACTTAAATATTTCATACACTAATAAATCTTCAAGCTACTTGGAAATTAGTGTGTTTATTTTTAATCAAGCTAAAAGACTGGGCAAAATTGGTGAAGATTGTGTTGATTATCCCCGTTTCCAGTGTGCCCGACGAGAGGGAATTCTTTCTCCAAAACAGATTAGAAGACGGTCTCAAGATCGCACCTTCTTGAAGACAAAGTAACGAGGCTGATGCACATCTCAAGCCACTCTAAGGAGTTGGACAGTTTTGACTTCCCAACAGCAGCGGCTCACTTTGAGCAGGTCAAGGTCCGCCGCAAACTCAAGTAAATTAGAGGCATATTATTGTGTTGGTCAGGCCCGGTCCTAGAAGTTCCACTGCCGCCCTAAGCAAGATCAACATATGCCGTCCGTGTCATGTATAGATAGTATAAAGATTTGGAATGGACAGACTCGAGTAGAGTAATAATGTTGGATCATGCGCAATTGGTGCATTTCAGTTGAGCTTATTCAGTAGCACTTGGAAACAACACAACGTTGAAAACTATTCACGTCGGAGAGTTACAATGCTGCAATCACTAGGCAGCCAATTGCCTATAGTAGGAAACAGAGTTATCAATAAGCCATGTATATCACACGACGAGAGTCATGACCCCACGAAAGTTCAAATTACAATAAACAGAACATTTATTAACATCATCCAGTAGAACTGTAAAAAGTGCTTTCATGAATGCGTGGCACAGGCCTCGTTTCACAGGACCGTTGGAAAAATAAGCTTTCTCTCAATGAACCAGCCTTAACGAATAGTTTATTTACATATTGAATTTGATTGTCCAACATCAGTTTATTAATTTCTTCATTTTGTGGCCGCCTAGAGCAGCCTCTTTCCGCTGCTGTGGTGCTGAATCGCAGCGGGAATGGGAAGTGGGACGGGACGGCCCGGCTCTGGTGTTCCTAGACAGCCATGTTGTTATTAGGCCTAATTAAAATGTTCATGCCTAGGCTAAATTAAATTAGAGCGGCCTCAATTATATTTGAAAACATTGGTGTTTTCTTAATTAAAATGTTCATACTTTTTATAGGTCAGGTCGTTAGAAAATGATACTATAAAAAATGTATATTTTGAAGGTGTATTTTATTACTGTGTAGGCAACTTGTTCTGGGCTAAATGTTTCTTTCTGCTTTTAAATGATATTAATGTATGATTTATAGGAGGAATGAAGACTTCAGTAAAACCTGTCATGTTGGTATAAGAACATCGTTCTACTTTATTACAACTTTCTATTCTTTTAAGATGAACTACAATAATGGAAATGTCATTTTGAGCACCGTGGGTGGACGCCCTAATACATATGGATGTCCGGTAAATTTCTCAAATGTCGCCAAATTTTCCAAACGGAAACCATGGTGGATAAGGCTGGGGGCAGGGGCAAAGACATTCCTGGCTGACTGCACATAGCTCCACGCAGGGATGGAAAAGCAGGTCCAAGCAGGGGAGAGGAGAAAAGACAGTCCGAAGAGCTTGATTTATTGGGTTCATTTCCCTCTGACTCAGGCTCCCGCTTGCATGCAGTGACACCTCACATTGAGAAGAGAGAGAGAAAGCAAGAAAGAGCTAGGAGAGAGAAAAAAAATGTAGAAAAGAGAAAGGAGGGAAAATATGGCAGCAGTCCTTTGTGCAGTCTCCCAGAGACCAACACCTCAATCATTCCTGCCAGTTAACCCCTTTGCTCCCAGTGGAGGTTGCCCTGTGTGTGCTCACTCACTCGCTTTTTCTCTCCACGCTCGAGCAGCTAGCGCATGCAAAGCACAGCCATCGGGTTTCATACATACACATTAGTGTGGGGTTTCATTGGTGATATGACTCAATTACTGGCACTAAAGAAATAAATCGTTTTCCAAGACAATATGTGTGGGACAAATGGTGTACATTTCCCTGAAATTCCTCACGGAGGCATGCTTTCTTTTTTAAAAGCCCCCCAAAAATGCTATGATCACATATACCAGATAGGTACAGTGAAATGTGTTGTTTTACAGGGTTGTTTTTATAGTAGTACAGCACCCCTGGAGCAAATTAGGGTGAAGTGCCCTGCTCTAGGGAACATACAGATTTTTCACCTTGTCGGCTCGGGTATTCGACCCAACGATCTTCCGCTTACTGGCACATTGCTCTAACTGCTAGGCTACCTACAGCCCTAACCTTCTGTAAGGTTAGCAATATATTTCCCTCAAGAGATAGTCTTCTACTTTATTAGTCATAAACTTACAGACTGGTGAGTCAGTCACATGGTTGGCAGACGGTGACATTATAGTCCAGAATTCCCACAACTGTGTTGTTGACCTGTATGCTACTATGTACACACTAAATAAGAGATGATTTCAGCAGGCAGGAAACGTTAGTCAAAACACAGACACGCCTATAACTCATCTCACCATGTCAACGCAACAGCAGAGTAATCTCTACATGCTTGAACAACTACAGACAGTCTGGATAAGCATCCTTCAGGTTAGAGTGAGGGCTCAAGCCCTTTATACCCAGACAGGTAGAAGTAACCCTAACCTTAACCTGTCCTGACATCGAGCCCTCTGTCTTACTAAGGCCAACACTTGAGCAAAAACAGAGCCTAGTTAATAAGGATTTATAGTATAGGCCTAGATTTTCCACGTTAGATGTCCCATTATGAAAGATACACTGGCTCATGCTACGGTAGCAGATGTCCATGGTGTACAACAGTGGATCTCAACTGGTTTTGCCTCAGGACTCAAATTGAACCAAGTTGTCTCAGTCGCAATCCAATATTCACATTGCGATTTTTTAGGTTGGCAAAATGCAATCTGGAGAACAGTTACTTTTCAAAAATGTGTTTTACTGTTTAATGCTGTATTGATAGTAAATGTACCAATTATATAACAAGGGAACAATAGTCCCACCTTTTTCACTGTCAATAATTTCACTTTACTCATATTCTTGATGCAGAAGGTTAAGCTCACTGGTTTGAGACCACAAAAATCAACCAAATCCTCTAAATAGCGCTGCTAATAACTCTATATTGAAGATACTGCGATTGAAGAAAAATTGCTTAACTCCATTAAATATTTTTTTTTTTTTTAATGAATTATCATTGCTACACACTTTCTACCTGGTTTTAGTCGTTTATAAGATACATCGCGACCCATTCAAAATCTCCTGCGATCTAAATGTGGGTCGCGACCCACCAGTTGAGAATCGCTGGTGTACAATACCCTAGCTGAGAGATGCACTGTGAGAGCGGCCTGGTTTCTCCTTGTCCATTTGCATTGGGTGTAATAGAGAAGGAACAAGTGAAAGGGAGAGGACAAAGGAGGAGATAATGAGAGAGAGAACAATGAAGAGAGGACGAAAGGATAAGGATGTAGGGAGGGAGGAAATAGGATGAGAGAGAGAGAGGGAGAGAGAGAATATGCCCTGTTGTCCTTGTCTCATCTCAAGTCATGGTTCTCATTAACATGTGAAACCTATTTCACCATCCAACCACCAGGCAGCGCTGAGCTGCCCCTCCTCCCGTCCCCAATACAGACTCAGCCCCCTCACCACAACCTCATTGATCACCGTTACAGGCCAGTCGCTCCGCAGCACACGCTCGGCCACTCGCACACTCTCGTCACGAGGAACACACACATGAAACACACAACCTCCAGGCATAGCAGGAATATGGAGTGGGAGTGGATGACTTAACATAGCTAGCTATACATCTTCCGCTGGCTCAAATGGTTGAGTGGAGAATGGTGTTAGGAACACCCAAGTAGTGTGTTTGACTCCTGCATGGGCCAATGGACCACATATCCTGAATCACTGTATTACTGGCTGAAAGTCGATTTGGATAATAGCATTAACTAAATGACCTTATTACACGCGTTGGGATTTTGGTTCAAATAGATGTGCTTCCTGCCGGTCTAGCTGTTAGAAGCAGTGAAGCACCATACAGCAGGGAGGTTAACGAGGTAAAAGGCTAAATCAGTAATCACTGTATCAAAAAGGTAAGAGTTGGCCGTGTGTGTGCCAGCTAAAGACTTCCCAGATGGAGAACACATTGGCCGTATTTGCTGGGTTATAGTTCTACATAGCCCCGCAATCATTCTACGCCAACAAGCATTCTCATCACTCTCTCCTGCCGTAGCCACTTTAACCCCAGTCAGCCTGATAATGGTACTCCACCAGACTACTGCCCAGATGCTGTCTGTGTCTGGGTGTGACTCATACACCTCTGGTGTCACTAGGGCAAGTGGGAACACCTGGCCAGTGAAATATGAGCTCTGAAATATGAGCTCTGTTCATTAGTGAAACACCAACACTAACAACCTGCTCATAATACATCCCTATTTAAAGGCCAAGCATAGGCCAAATACATCCATAACCCAAGAGAAGTATAGGTCAATGGACATGGCCTTTGAGCACAGAGTAGAAGCAAATTCAAATGATGTCTCCTAAGGACTCCAGGTAATGCATTGGGTTAAATGTAAACAATAGCTGCCTCCAATGCAAATCAACCTGCACTTTCCCCAGACTCCACACTTCGCCATAATATGGTTTAGTCTACTAACAAATAAATCAGCCCTGTATTGTCCATCAATACTTTCCTAAACCCTACTTGATCCATTGGCTTAGCAGACTGCTAACAAATATCTGCTCTCTCTATTGCAAACCTGATACTCAACGGACTTCAAAGACATTGTCATCATGGCTCTGGGATATGGCCCTCTTTCTGGACCCCAGTGGTGTCCACTACTGAGAGAAATGTCTCACTTCTCAGTCCAGACACCTCTCTGACCTGGCCAGCGCCTCTCTACACACAGAAACACTGCAGCGGTGGGGGAGACCGCACTGGCGATGCAGCGGTGGGGGAGACCGCACTGGCGATGCAGCGGTGGGGGAGACCGCACTGGCGATGCAGCGGTGGGGGAGACCGCACTGGCGATGCAGCGGTGGGGGAGACCGCACTGAGAATGCAGCGGTGGTGGAGACCGCACTGGCGATGCAGCGGTGGGGGAGACTGCACTGAGAATGCAGCGGTGGTGGAGACCGCACTGGCGATGCAGCGGTGGGGGAGACCGCACTGAAAATGCAGCGGTGGAGACTGCACTGGCGATGCAGCGGTGGGGGAGACCGCACTGGCGATGCAGCGGTGGGGGAGACTGCACTGAGAATGCAGCGGTGGTGGAGACCGCACTGGCGATGCAGCGGTGGGGGAGACCGCACTGAAAATGCAGCGGTGGGGGAGACCGCACTGGCGATGCAGCGGGGGGGGGGGGGAGACCGCACTGGCGATGCAGCGGGGGGGGGAGACCGCACTGGCGATGCAGCGGGGGGGGGGAGACCGCACTGGCGATGCAGCGGGGGGGGGGAGACCGCACTGGCGATGCAGCGGTGGGGGAGACTGCACTGAGAATGCAGCGGTGGTGGAGACCGCACTGGCGATGCAGCGGTGGGGGAGACCGCACTGAAAATGCAGCGGTGGGGGAGACCGCACTGGCGATGCAGCGGGGGGGGGGGGGGGGGGGGGAGACCGCACTGACCCAAGGCACATAATCCTTGTTTACTGGTATGTTGTATTTATGTCCTGTGTTGCGCTAAGCCTTTACTTAGCAGATAAAAACAGTAGAGGGTTGTAATGTTAGCTAAAAGGGGGAGCTAATATCCATGTAAGACGTTTCAGTAATTAGCCTACACAGGGAGAGCGGTACATGCGTATGCCATTACGGTTTGAAAGTGACTGAGATAAAAACACAATCAGGCTCCAATTAGGCCTACAACTCATTCATAGGCAGACCACCAACCTGCTAGCACACTGAACAGAATGAATCAGGTCAGTGAGAACACTACACGGTCACCCCAATCCAATCAGTTGCTTATATTTTCACAAGTCCCTCCCCTGACACAGCAACATCAGTGAGGAGAACTCTGCTTCACCCGGGTCCAGCTGCTGTGAAAAGGGCAAGCACAGGGCCACGATTGCTCTTCACCTCACCTCACCTCCCTTCCCGACACCTTAACAATTCCCATCCTATCCCCGTCCCATAGTCTCCTAATGGCCCACTAGGCTCATAACTACAGCTGGCTCTGGGTGGCTCATCTCAGGAAAAGCAATGAGTTTTGCTATCTATACATCTGTGACCCTTGACTGACTCCACACCCCCCTTGCCTCCCCCAATATGGCCCGGTAGTGACCCCCTATTAGGGGGAGAGAGTGGGTCTGCAATAATGTTTGAATGGAGCTGTGTGACACAGTCATTCGGTGTTGAGTACACAAATCTCCCCTGCCATGGGGTCAAAGCCGGTGCTTATCCATTTGTTTTGCTTTTTTCCCCTCCCATCTCTCCCCTCACCCACCGCTCCCTTTCTAAATTACAACCACTAGCAATCATGAAGGCAATATGGCACTGATGAGCCTTCGCCTGAGTGAGAGAGCGAGAAGAGGGAAGCGTGAGTGTCACACCCCACCAGTCACACACACACAAACACACAGTGGGATAAGCTAGAGGACATGAGGCTGACAGAGGCTCTATGGCAGAGACATGGTGAGGCAGCTACTTTAATACTGCAAATAGCAGCATAAGAGGAGCAGAGCTGTCTGGTCTGGAGGTTGCCTGAATGCCAAAGAGAAACATTCAAATCACTACCAGCCAGCAAGGAAGCTGCTTTAGTAGCAGTACATCCAGAGTTCACCATGCAACGGCTCCAAACAACAAATTAACACCACTACGAATGAGCCTGTTTACTCAACTAAGTCAAAGACGGATCACTATCTTAAAAGGATAATCCACCCCAAACCACTAATTCCTATGATTAACAGTGTTAAATAATACTAATTAGGGCTGGGAATTTCCAGGGACCTCACGATACGATATTATCACAATACTTAGGTGCCGATACAATACGTATTGCGATTCTCACCATTCTATATGTATTGCGCTTCCGATACTGTGATTTTATTGAGATTCGATGTTCCAAACATATTGCTCACCATATGTTTGCTGCAGAAGGCCAAGAATGCCATGAGAAAATTAGTTTTGATCAGTCATGGAAATAAAAGTGCTGGGCCGAGTTAAAGTTGGCTGTCAGAAGTATTACAATGTAAATGTTCTTTTAATCCATCTGTCTGCATATTTCAAGACATGGCATATGAGGGTGCAGTGAGACACTTTTCTTGTTAACACAATGGAAAGTTTAAATGCTTTATTATCTAAATGTTGAAAGTGCGTGGGCAATGGAGAGAAACAAAATGGTGCAGTTTGAGGCCATGTGGCGCAGGGTGATGCAGGCACTGGAGATGGGGGTGTGAGCATGTGGGTCTGGGCAGGTGTGATGTAGCGGATGTTTGTGTGATGTCTTTTGTACAGTGCATTCAGAAAGTATTCAGACCCCTTCCCTTTGTCCACATTTTTGCTACTTTACAGCCTTATTCTAAAGTATTATATGTTTTTATCCTCAATCTACACACAATACCCCATGATGACAAAGCAAAAACAGGTTCAGAAATGTTTGCAAATTTATAAAAAAAAAAAAACAGAAACAACTTATTTACATAAGCATTCAGACCCTTTGCTATGAGACTCTAAATTGAGGTCAGGTGCATCCTGTTTCCATTGTTCATCCCTGAGATGTTTCTACAACTTGATTGGATTCCACCGGTGTTCAACTCAATTGATTGGACATGATTTGGAAAGGCACACCTGTCTATATAAGGTCCCACAATTGACAGTGCATGTCAGAGCAAAAACCAATCCCATGAAGTCGAAGGAATTGTCCGTAGAGCTCAGAGACAGGATTGTGTCGAGGCACAGATCTGGGGACTGGTACCATTGAAGGTCTCCAAGAACACAGTGGCCTCCATCATTCTTAAAAACTGAAGAAGTTTGGAACCACCAAGACTCTTGCTAGAGCTGGCCGTCCGGGCCAAACTGAGCAATTCGGGGAGAAGGGCCTTAGTCATGGAGATGACCAAGAACACGATGGTCACTGACAGAGCTCCAGAGTTCCTCTGTGGAGAAAGGAGAACCTTCCAGAAGGACAACCATCTTTGCAGCACTCCACCAATCAGGGCTTTATGGTAAAGTGGCCAGACGGTAGCCACTCCTCAGTAAAAGGCACATGACAGCCAGCTTGGAGTTTGCCAAAAAGGCACCTAAAGGACTCTGACCATGACAAACAAGATTATCTGGTCTGATGAAACCAAGATTGAACTCTTTGGCCTGAATGCCAAGCGTCATATCTGGAGGAAACCTGGCACCATCCCTACAGTGAAGCATGGTGGTGGCAGCATCATGCTGTGGGGATGTTTATCAGCGGCAGGGACTGGGAGACTAGTCAAGATCGAAGGAAAGATGAACGGAGCAGCGATATCCTTGATGAACGAAGTACAGAGAGATGCTTGATGAAAACCTGCTCCAAAGCACTCAGGACCTCAGACTGAGGGAAGGTTCACCTTCCAACAGGACAACTACCCTAAGCACTCAGCCAAGACAATGCAGGAGTGGCTTCGGGACAAGTTTTCTGAATGTCCTTCAAAGTACTGAGTAAAGGGTCTGAATACTTATCACATTTACATACGTTTTCTATTTTGAATAAATGTGCAAAGATTTTTTTTTTTTTTATATAACTGTTTTAGTTTTATCATTATGGGGTATTGTGTATAGATTGATGAGGGGGGGAAAAGGTAAATCCATTTTAGAATAAGGCTGTAACGTAACCAAATGTGGAAAAAGTCAAGGGGTCTGGATAATTTCTGAATGCACCGTGTATGTGTATGTTTTGTATTGTTAATTATATTTTATAATCTTACAAAAAAAAGGAAATGAAAGTGTTGAAAACAAATTGGCTCCGTATTTAACCTGGAGAACAAGCTACGAAGGAAAAATACTGGTGTTTTGGTGCAAGTACAGCCAACTAGTGCAATAATGTTGCATATTGTCAAAATGATACGATAGAGCGTCAAAAATAATATCCCGATTTGTAACTGTATCAATCCCCCCCATCTCTAACACTACTACGTGAAAACAATATGTTTGGTGAACAAATGTTTCATTTTGTCATTAGAACAAGATTGGTAGGAACATGTTGGTTGAAGCTCTAGTGGACTACAAAACCCATAATGCAAAGGTAGCTACCAACTAACGTAGCTACACACAATAATACAAGTCAATATCAGCATGTGAAGTACAGTAGCTAGCTACCTGTGAAATCTCCTAAACAAACTGCCCTATCAATTTAAGAGTCTCACCAAGTTCAGCTTGCAGCTCCTCTGCCCAGAGTACGTTGCTATGGCAACAATGGCCAGTTCCCACGTTTCCCACAGACACACAAGCCGCATTGCGAGATGGTACTTGAAAGAGAAACTGAGTTGAATAATTTGGTACACCGTATAGAATGAGCACATCTAAGCAAAATCTCTACTTAGTCATGAGGATATAAACAGATGTGTTTTAGACAGTATGCCCATACCATCTATTGGCTGATTTGGCAATCTGGAAGTAGGTAATTGTTTTAAAAGCATTATTAAATGTTATCCTCTATCTCCAATGACAAGAACCCTGTACAGTAGCTATGATGCGTTCCTACTCGATTTTCCGAATTTCACAGACAGTCCAAATAGAAGTTAAATCACGGGGAAAGTTTTTTTTTACCCACTGAACACAGGCTTTCACCAAGTGACAGGAGTGTCATGTTCTTATTTTATTTCTGGTGGTGGATTATCCCTATAAGTGGAGGCCATCTGGGCCAGAGGGTCAGTAGTGAGTTAGCCTACATAGCAAACAACCAGCAGGTCAGTCAGGCATGTGACTCCTGGCTGCTCCCACCACCTGGCAGAGATAATCCTAGCGTAAGTCCCAAATGGCACCCTATTCCCTATATAGTGCACTACTTTTGACCAGAGACCTAAGGGGCCTGGTCAAAAGTAGTGCACTATATAGGGAAGAGGGCAGCATTTGGGATAAACCCTTGCAGTATGAACTGAAAGCCTCAAGACAAACCCCTTGTACGGCAGAGAAGAGTAGAGCAGAACCGAAACGTACTACTCACCCAGTCACAACAGAGTCTGGCTGGAAAGCAGGAGGAGGACCATTCAGATCACTATACACTACAGCCCTGTCATCCCTGCTGTGACCTGGATATCATCCCATGGCTGATAAGTGTGTGTACTGCACAGAGTGTACAAAACATTAAGAACACCTTCCTAATATTGAGTTGCACCCCCGCTGTTGCCCTCAGAACAGCCTCAATTCGTCGGGGCATGGACTCTACAAGGTGTCGAAAGCGTTCCACAGGGATGTTGGCCCATATTGACTCCAATGCTTCCCACAGTTGTGTCAAGTTTGCTGGATGTCTTTTTGGGTGGTGGACCATTCTTGATACACATGGGAAACTTGTGTGAAAAACCCAGCAGCGTTGCAGTTCCTGACACAAACCAGTGCACCTGGCTCCTACTACCATACCCCATTCAAAGGCACTTACATCTTTTGTGTTGCCCATTCACCCTCTGAATGGCACACATACACAATCCATGTCTCAATTGTCTCAATGCTTAAAAATCCTACCCTTCATCTACACTGATTGAGATGGATTCAGTGACATCTATAAGGGATCATAGCTTTTACCTGGTTTCACTGGTCAGTCAGTCATGGTTTTGTACACTCAGTGCATTAGTGTAAGGGTGCGTACAAGCACATGGTTGTCTGTGTACACGAGTGTGTACAGTATGCCAGCTTGCGTGCACTTGTGTTTGTTCACAGTGCATGCAGAGGTGCGTATGCATGCCATAGGTGTATGCATTCCTGAATGTAATGTGTGTTAGCTAGTGTGCAAGTATGAGTGCGGTCCTGCCCCTAGGAGAGGTTAGTTCCCATCCAGCTGTCTATCGGGTTACACTGTGGGTGTGTCTTCTGTCGCCTGCATGTCTGCTCCTCTGCCTCTTCTTTCTCAGAACATGCAACAGCCAGGCCTCTTCCTCTGGGACCAACGCCTCTTCTCTCTCCCACCACTCCCTCCCTCCCTCCCACTCTCAATTCAATGGGCTTTATTGGCATGGGAAACATATGTTAACATTGCCAAAGCACGTGGAGTAGATATTATACAAAAGTGAAATAAACAATAAAAATGAACAGTAAACATTACACTACCAGAAGTTCCAAAAGAATAAAGACATTACTAATGTCATTATGTATATACACAGTGTTGTAACGATTCTCTCCCTCACTCCGTCCCCACCTCCTCCCCCCCTCCGTCCGTCCGTCCCCACCTCCACCTTCCGTCCCCACCTCCACCCTCTGTCCGTGTCCACCTCCTCCTTCCCTCCGTCCATCCGTGTCCACCTCCCTCCCTCTACCGGTGTCCACCTCCCTCCCTCCATGTCCACCTTCCTCCATCCCTCCGCGTCCGCCTTCCTCCCCCCTCCCGCTGTCGGTGTCCGCCTCCTTTCCGCTCCCCCGTCTCCCTCCCTCTATCGGTGTCCACCTCCCTCCCTCCGTCCGCCTCCTTTCCCCTCCCTCTGTCCGCCTCCTTTCCCCCCATATGTCCCTTCTCCGCCAGCCCTCTCTCCGTGTGTCAACCCCTCTCCCTGTGTGTGTGTCCACCCCTCTCCCTGTGTGTGTCCACCCCTCTCCCTGTGTGTGTCCACCCCTCTCCACGTGTGTGTCCACCCCTCTCCACGTGTGTGTCCACCCCTCTCCACGTGTGTGTGTGTGTGTGTCCACCCCTCTCCACGTGTGTGTGTCCACCCCTCTCCACGTGTGTGTGTGTGTGTGTGTCCACCCCTCTCCACGCGTGTGTGTGTGTGTGTCCACCCCTCTCCACGCGCGCGTGCGTGTCCACCCCTCTCCACGCGCGCGTGCGTGTCCACCCCTCTCCACGTACGTGTGTGTGTGTGTGTGTGTGTGTGTGTGTGTGTGTGTGTGTGTGTGTGTGCACCCCTCTCCACGTGTGTGTTTGTGTCTCCTCCCCTCTCCCCCTGTGTGTGTGTGTGTTGCGTCCACCCCTCCCCCTGTGTGTGTGTGTGTGTGTGTGTGTGCGTCCACCCCTCCCCCTGTGTGTGTGTGTGTGTGTGTGTCCACCCCTCTCCCTGTGTGTGTGTGTCCACCCCTCTCCCTGTGTGTGTGTCCACCCCTCTCCCTGTGTGTGTGTGTGTGTGTCCACCCCTCTCCCTGTGTGTGTGTGTGTCCACCCCTCTCCCTGTGTGTGTGTGTGTCCACCCCTCTCCCTGTGTGTGTGTGTGCGTCCACCCCTCTCCCTGTGTGTGTGTGTGCGTCCACCCCTCTCCTTGTGTGTGTGTGTGCGTCCACCCCTCTCCCTGTGTGTGTGTGTGCGTCCACCCCTCTCCCTGTGTGTGTGTGTGCGTCCACCCCTCTCCCTGTGTGTGTGCGTCCACCCCTCTCCCTGTGTGTGTGCGTCCACCCCTCTCCCTGTGTGTGTGCGTCCACCCCTCTCCCTGTGTGTGTGCGTCCACCCCCCTCCCTATGTGTGTGTGTCCACCCCTCGCCCTGTGTGTGTGTGTGTGTCCACCCTTCTCCCTGTGTGTGTGTGTGTGTGTCCACCAATCTCTGTGTGTGTGTGTGTGTGTGTGTGTGTGTGTGTGTGTGTGTGTGTGTGTGTGTGTGTGTGTGTGTGTGTGTGTGTGTGTGTCCACCCCTCTCTATCCCTCCCTCACCCCCACCCAGCCCTGCAGCTGGTCACCAGTCTCTCTCGTCCTGGCATGATACTCACTGGGCGCCACGTGACTCTTCCCTGACCACCTCTTTTCCCTCTCTTTCTCCTCCTGCTGCAGGCCTGAGACAGAGGGCTGTAGAGCAGCACTCGCCCCTGGCAGCTGCCCACAGAGAACTAAGCCCAATGCTTATAGGGCACTCCGCTCACCCTGCTTCCTCCTGGAGTACACACCACCACTACACGCTGACCCGTCCCCCTGAAAGAGACAGTGAAAGCCGGACCCACTGACCGCCACAGCGATGCTCCGCTGGTCGTCTCCCCCATGGTGCTTCTCTGACCTGTGGACGGACCTGTTCTACTCAGAACTCTTTATCAGCTACGTCCCCTGCTTATATTCACAAGCTAATCTTTGAAATGTATTAAACCATTTAAGGGCTCTAAACTTACCCTTTTTCCCTTCTTTTTTTACAAGGAACACGTGTACACCTAAGTTAAAAAATGTAGGCGGACACAAACATTTAAGAACATAATTTTAAAAAATTGATATTAAAGCTAGAATCCTTACATTTTTCTAGGCGCACTGCCCACAAATTTCAAGTCACACAGGAAAATATTTAGGTTCATATGTGAGTAAAATGGTTGCACTCTAAAGCCCTGCATTTGACACCACTCACTCCAACAAAGACATTATCAATCAAGCCACGCTGTGCAAACAGTGTGTTCACGCAATATGGAAGTTAATGCCCTGGAAGGAGTTAGAGGGATTTTGTTTGTGTACTGTGCACAGACTGGTTCAAGGTTTTACAAACTCTACTGCATGGCTGCCCGACCTGGCTACTAATTGCATGAGATAGTTACATTTTTGGCATTAGGTCTTCCCTGGCAGCCCTACAACCACATGGGAAACCACTTTATAAAATATCATTCTAGCTCTGCTAAGATTGATTGTGTGGTGTGCTGCCTTCAGCCTTCATTGTTTGTTTAATTCTACATGATCATCACTGGTCTTCAACCATCTCCCTGACCACCTTCCTCTGATCAAGCCATGGACTGTCCCTCCGTCTTTAGAGGATGCATGCTCTCAGACTTGACCTCTATTGGGTGACCTAACTAAGGCTAGGCTACTCATGATGTATCGCTTGTTTGTTTTTTGCTTTTGAAGCGCTTTGAGATTTTTATAAAAAGTGCTATAGAAATGTAATTAATTATCACTTATTCTTTCCACTGCCACAGGGGACAAAAATGACAGATTGAAAACGGTTAACTGTAAAAAGAGCACTTACACTGTAGGTTTACAGAGACATTACATTGTGTTTATATTTGAGAAAGTGAATGTAGGTGCATGGCTTACCTTGTCCTTTTCGTGTGGCAGCAGGCGGACAGGTGGGAGGGAGTCCAGCGCCACGGTGCCTGTCCCATCCAACTGGGAGCTACGGCTGATGAGGTGGAACAGCGGCCCATTCTTAGCCACCCTGCCGTGGGCACACGCCCGCTTCAGTGCCACTCTCAGCTGCTGGTGGAACAGCCCGGGCCCCATGGAGCCACTGCCAGACAGGTAGGCCGCCACATCCCCCTGGCACTTGAGGAAGCGCTCAACACTTTTTAGGGTGGAGCCCCCTGGCTCATGGAGCCCCTCCAGGGAACGCTTGATCAGCTTGTTCCAGTCCAGCCCTGGTTTCTTCCCAGAGCGATGGTGGCTCCCGCCATGGCCCACATGCCCATGATGACCACCCCCTCCTCCACCGCTGCCCAGGCGGGGCTTGGGGTAGGCCAGGCGGCCGGGGTTCTCCGGATCCTTGTAAGAGTTGAGCCCCTTGTTAGAGACTTTGAGGATGGTTCCATCCTTGACACTGAGCTCCAGCTGCTCCAGTATAGTCTTGCGGTCCAGCCCATGGGACATGGACACAGCGTTGCATATCCTCTCCTCCGACGGCCGCTGCTTCTGCTTCTTCACCTTCTTGATGGCCTCTAGGATCCAGTTGGTGTACATTGGGTTGGCCAGCTTCACCATGACTGCAGCTGGAGGTCGCAATGACGACACACACACAAACACACGCCCGTAGCGGGCAAAGGGTAAGAATCCCGCGGCCCAGGCCGCCTCCTCCTCCTAGCCCCTCTGTCCGAAGACTATCCTTTGTCCCGGGGCCGCACAGAGAGTCCCTCAGAGCCTGGTCCTGAGCAGCACGGCAGGGAACAGCTCACCATAGCATAGGCTCCCCTGCCAACCCCCCCAATAAAGCTTGGTCCACCCACTACCTCTCCCGGCAGGGTCAGTTAGCCTGGGGGAGAGCAGTGTCGTGGAGCAGCAGGTACTAGACTAACTCTGGAGCTGTGGTGGACCCACACACACTACAACAATAACACTTAGGTTTCTCCCACTACTGCCTGTTGCAAAGGGCCGAGGGACAAACGACTACAACCTGACGATTCAGTCTCCCCTCAATGTAAATAAGAGGCTCTCAGTGTGATGTGGAAACCGTGACTGTCATCTTGAGTTGAAGATCAGTTGTACTGTAAGGGTAGAATCAGGACAGTGGGAAAAAAATGTTTTCTGTAGATTATTGGAATAAACTCTTTTGCAGAAGGATGGAAATGTGTTTCATCCGTGCGGCTCCACTCCTTCACCCTCTTTCTCTCCTTCGCTCTCCAGCGGTATCCACTTGTTCTCCGGACTGGAAGGGGACAGATCTCACCCCAGGGAGCAGCGAGGGCTGATCACCTTCATGCACAGTCAACTTCAGCAGGAAACGCACCCTGCAGAAACAAAGGACACACACATGGAAGGGTCAGAAACTATGTGAAAGAGAGAAAGCAGCAAGACGGTCACATTCTGCAGGCAAAAACTGAAAGAAAAACATGTTTAAGTTTTGTATTAGAGTTGAGGGTAATTCTGCCATTTCAAAACATTTGCTTCCTTTAGTGCCTACTGAATGTAACCCTCAAAAGACATGTACTAAGACACTCCTCAAACAGCAGCAGCATGTAAACAAAGTCATGCTTGGCAACTACACACAGACACAGTTAGGGAGCACACATCTTGTATGAGATGGATATATGCTGCCTGAAGTCTAAATCAACATTACCTGACATGAGCACTGTTTATAACACTGAACATAACAAAAACATTTAGGACAGGAAGAGAAAACCCTGAGCAGAGGGCATAGTTAGCTCAGAAGGACAGTGCCAGCCTAGCGTCTGAGTAGGTAAACATCAGCCACTGTGATGATCTCTAATGTAGATATGGAGGTAACTTTACATTCTGTTCTCCATTTTTGTGTAAATGCAGATTCTTTAAACCACAAAACCAGAACTCTCATAGTAAACACTACGGAAGAAAGCCCTACCTCCTTTATTTACATTTTATAGTATATTATCTTTATATACCTAAGAATTTCACAACATGGGCTCATGAATTGGGTGAGAAAACAGACATTGATAAAAGGTCATAACAACAACAGCCCAGATTATGGAGAACGGGAAACATTGTTGTTGAATTCTTGACATTATGATTTTGCCAAGCCACATGGTTCTCACTTTGAACAGCAAAACAAATAAACTGAAATAGCTAAATAAACAGAACACTACTAGCTATCCACATCTCATGTTTTCAGTGCCTTGGCTTGATTTCAGCAAGCATGCTAACGTTAGATATATTTGTATTCCATGTACAACAAACATGATCTTGGATTACATTTGTGCAGTAGCTGATTAATATATATCGTTAAAAAAAGTGACCTAAGGTAGCTAACGTTAGATGTGTTCGTTATCTGGCTAAACATCTGTCTCATTACTGGTAGCTAGCTATAGTAACCATGTTAACGTTAGCCATTTATTTCAAAACAGATTGGTGTTACCGTTACTATAGCACAGTTAACTAACAGTAGTTAACGTTAGCTAGCTAGCCAAGCAATAGCCAAGTGTCTCACTTTCTCAACCTACTCCTCTGTTTACTCTCACTGATATGATAGGCAATTAGCTGTGTTGCTACAAACCTTCCCGCGAACTGATATTGCTAATTTGCTTGCTAGCAGTAACGAAATAGCGCAAAACAGTAACAACGTGTAGCTAACTAGCTGTCTTAAGGAAACCAGTGCTTTGACACAATCAACAATGACAGATTCCTACAACGCCCGAGGTTTCAAACAATAACACAGGCAACAATCACAAGGAACAATCTAATTTAGAATAGAATGGATGATATTCACGATGAGATCGCTGACTGCAAATGCACAATGTAAGTTGTAAACGGCCATAACCGCTATCGGGAAAGTGACAAAATGACGACTTCATAGTGGATAATTTTTCAACGTTACAATATATGTTCTATGGCCGTTCGGCCTCCTTCGCCTCGGCTCTGGGTGAAAATATTTCCCGCAAGACGCGTCTCTA
Source organism: Salvelinus alpinus (assembly GCF_045679555.1). Taxonomy (NCBI): domain Eukaryota; kingdom Metazoa; phylum Chordata; class Actinopteri; order Salmoniformes; family Salmonidae; genus Salvelinus; species Salvelinus alpinus. Next base: position 24,751,646 of record NC_092104.1, read on the forward strand.
CACACGGCTACCTATCCCTCACCTTTCCTTACTTCCTTCCTGCATCACCCACCCACATAGTGCCTGCGGACTGCGATGCGGTGAAGACAAGGCCGTTGGAGCGAAGTAGGCCTCCGCTCGCTCGCTCGCTCGCTCCCCCCCCTCGCGATCTTCATCTCCCTGTACCCCGTTCCCTCTACCTCTCGCGTTTCCCAGAAAGCTAGGACTGGTCCAGTTCGGGTTTCAAAAGGAAGCTCGGAGACCTTGTAATATCCTCTCCCCACTAGCCGCTACTCACCGGAATTTCGTGTCGAGTTGCCGAAGAGAATGTGCCAAAAATCCTTTGAATCCGAGACAACAACAAGCCCAAAAATGCAGCCAGAGACCAGAGGCTCCAAAGCTGACGCCATCTTTGAGTGAAACAGCAGCTCAGCTAGTGGGGGAGGGGGGAACAGTCGGGGCCAGGGACGGTCTGCGTCGTTCAAACTGCAAAGCCGAGTGGACAGGAAAACTCAATGCAAGGGGAGAGGGGGGGACAACGGAGTTGTAGCTGTGAGGGGTGGATGTCGGTTGAACACATGAAATGGAAGAAAGGGAGGGACAGATGGTGGAGCAGAAAAAAAGGATAGAAAGGTGTTCTTGCTGTCTCCACTGGGCGCGCGCGCACACAGAGAGTGTCATTTAAGGGAACGTCTGAATTTATACATTTTACAGCTGGCTCGTGAGAGAAAAATCAAAGCAACTGAGTGTGGTTTTAAATGAGAGGGTATTTAAAGATCAAAGCGAGAGCCATCTCTACACAGCCCGGTAGGTTCTGCAATCTATTGTAGAGGCTCTGTTATCTATTAGAGCAGGAGGATGAACCAGCAAAGATACAGTGCCCCAAATAAATATCGGAGGCTTGTTACTAGTATCCGACTACGCTAGTATCATTCGACAAAGTGTATCTGTTTAGGTTGATCGCTGGTTCCTCGCCAGTCAGATTATTATGGCTAATATATTCATACCACAATAAAACGATTATTTTAAATGAGCGCAATGCCGAGCAACAGAGAACCACACCAATCGACACCGGAAGAAACGACCATAAATTGGAATTGACAGGTGAATCTTGTAACACCTTTTCCCGCTCATGAATGTTCTGCATTTCAGAAGGGGAGCTGTTTTCAAACAATATGGTATTGTTTGAAATAATAGCATATTTTTCATTTGCATATCATTTGGACATTTAGGGAACATTTCTTGATATCTCACTACACGATCTCTGAATCTACAAGTGCCACATTATGTGCTAAGTGCATTATGTCTTGTAGGGCTACATCATGCATGGATCAGTTTAATGCTATCAGTGAGTGATCTTATTCATACGATTGTATATGATTATATCAACAATGTATAATACATTCAAATTGTCACATCCTACTGGTCACAGAGGTCAATTCAACGTATTTTCCACATTGGTTCAACGTAATTGAATTGAAATGACGTTGAAACAACGTTGATTCAACCAGTGTGTGCCCTGTGGGTTGGAACTGAAGAAATGAATTACATTCTTTAGTTTGCTTTTTGTTGAATAGAAAACATCAACGCCTGCCTGTATATCAACCAGGCAAAGACCAGCCCTCCCTATTAAAACTCCCTATTCATGATGATCTTATGATCTCCCTGGACGCTAAATTAAATGATGTGAAGCTTTGTTTAAAATGATTAGCACCCTGCAGTCCTCAGAGAGGGATTATCAAGTCATAAAGGGAGCAATTAGATCATAGGAGGTTTTCACTGGTTAGAAAAACCATATGAGACAAAACATATGCACATTAAAGTAGCTACCCGTATGACACAGTAAGTAGGTAGGTAGATAGGAATGTAGGCAGGCAGGCAGGCTATTGTAGTAGCTTTTGACAGACGATAAATATATGAGTGCAAAAAACATTCTAAACCAGCATGAAACTACCATTATCACATCAAATCAAATTGTATTGCTCACATACATACAGGCAAAAAAGTATTTAGTCAGCCACCAATTGTGCAAGTTCTCCCACTTAAAAAGATGAGAGAGGCCTGTAATTTTCATCATAGGTACACTTCAACTATGACAGACAAAATGAGGGAAAAAAATCCAGAAAATCACATTGTAGGATTTTTAATGAATTTATCTGCAAATTATGGTGGAAAATAAGTATTTGGTCACCTACAAACAAGCAAAATTTCTGGCTCTCACAGACCTGTAACTTCTTCTTTAAGAGGCTCCTCTGTCCTCCACTCGTTACCTGTATTAATGGCACCTGTTTGAACTTGTTATCAGTATAAAAGACACCTGTCCACAACCTCAAACAGTCACACTCCAAACTCCACTATGGCCAAGACCAAAGAGCTGTCAAAGGACACCAGAAACAAAATTGTAGACCTGCACCAGGCTGGGAAGACTGAATCTGCAATAGGTAAGCAGCTTGGTTTGAAGAAATCAACTGTGGGAGCAATTATTAGGAAATGGAAGACATACAAGACCACGGATAATCTCCCTCGATCTGGGGCTCCACGCAAGATCTCACCCCGTGGGGTCAAAATGATCACAAGAACGGTGAGCAAAAATCCCAGAACCACACGGGGGGACCTAGTGAATGACCTGCAGAGAGCTGGGACCAAAGAAACAAAGCCTACCATCAGTAACACACTACGCCGCCAGGGACTCAAATCCTGCAGTGCCAGACGTGTCCCCCTGCTTAAGCCAGTACATGTCCAGGCCCGTCTGAAGTTTGCTAGAGAGCATTTTGGATGATCCAGAAGAAGATTGGGAGAATGTCATATGGTCAGATGAAACCAAAATATAACTTTTTGGTAAAATCTCAACTCGTCGTGTTTGGAGGACAAAGAATGCTGAGTTGCATCCAAAGAACACCATACCTACTGTGAAGCATGGGGGTGGAAACATCATGCTTTGGGGCTGTTTTTCTGCAAAGGGACCAGGACGACTGATCCGTGGAAAGGAAAGAATGAATAGGGCCATGTATCGTGAGATTTTGAGTGAAAACCTCCTTCCATCAGCAAGGGCATTGAAGATGAAACGTGGCTGGGTCTTTCAGCATGACAATGATCCCAAACACACCGCCCGGGCAACGACGAAGTGGCTTCGTAAGAAGCATTTCAAGGTCCTGGAGTGGCCTAGCCAGTCTCCAGATCTCAACCCCATAGAAAATCTTTGGAGGGAGTTGAAAGTCCGTTTGCCCAGCAACAGCCCCAAAACATCACTGCTCTAGAGGAGATCTGCATGGAGGAATGGGCCAAAATACCAGCAACAGTGTGTGAAAACCTTGTGAAGACTTACAGAAAACGTTTGACCTCTATCATTGCCAACAAAGGGTATATAACAAAGTATTGAGAAACTTTTGTTATTGACCAAATACTTATTTTCCACCATAATTTGCAAATAAATTCATTAAAAATCCTACAATGTGATTTTCTTGATTTTTCCCCCTCATTTTATCTGTCATAGTTGAAGTGTACCTATGATGAATATTACAGGCCTCTCATCTTTTTAAGTGGGAGAACTTGCACAATTGGTGGCTAACTAAATACTTTTTTGCCCCACTGTATATTTAGCAGATGTTATTGCGGGTGTAGCGAAAGGCTTGTAAATGGCATACATTTAAAATATTAGAAAATGGTATCTTTCAAATATTTCAGTATTATAGTGATCATAAAATGAAACTGAACATAAGTTTGTTGAGATATGTATTGAGACCATAACCCCCCAAGTGCACAACCTGAACATAAACATATAGCAATCAACATCAATGAATAATGTCATGCACTATGACAGAGATCTATGACAGAGATCATATCAATTAATGCAGAAGTCTGGTTTAACAAAAACAGTGGAAACACCCCCTGGATGCGAGTAAAAGGATGCATGGTCTTCTGCCAGACAGATCAACAGTGGGACTTTTGTTTTGGTCCATGCTGCTGTTTACATACTGGCCTATGAGGGGTTCAGAGAGGGCATTATATATTCTGATATTTCTTTATTTCTTTCTTTAAACAATTTTTTGCTAGGTATTATTACTGCACTGTTGGAGCTAGAAACACAAGTTTTTCGCTCCACCTGCAAATCTGTGTACGTGGCCAATGGACTTTGATTTGATTAGATTTTTACAGACAGGCAGGGTGCACAGACAGGAGGAGAGGCACTAACCAATAACTGCCAATAGCCTTGGCAGCTATAAAGACGGTCAGACAACTAGATTTTGAGCAGTAGAGAAAGACAATATCACAGAGTATCAAATAACGAATGAAAACATGAGGGAACATGAAAAGAAAATCCTTCTATGCCTGTTGCATTTAGTCAAAGAGAATACTTTATTTTGTAAACACAATGAAGAAACACTGCTGACATTACATACATGCATTCATGTGTAAAGAGGGTTGAATAGTCAGTGCAGCTGTGAGTAACTGACTGCAGTCAATCTGTGCAGTGGTGACGCCGGACCCATATAACTGTGCAAAGTTCCTGTTTTGGGGGTTGGGTGAGTGAGAGCTGTTGAGTCCTGCACAGATAGCTAGGCAGTGGCCAGGACTGCTTTTGTTCATGTGAACTAGCAAGCTTCCTGCTGTGGCTGGCTCCTAGCCAAGTCCCAAAACCCCACAGCTCACACCCCTCCCATCCTGGAATGGGCTGCTGAAACATAAAAAGGAAATTTCCAGGCCTGTCCGGCAAGAGCATGTCCCCACCCATCTCCACCCCCATGGCCCCTATTCCCTCCCCTCCCTCAATCCAAAGGGGACAGAGAGCAGCTGGAAGGTAAAGTGCAGCTTGTTGGAAACCCAGAGCCAGGGCCCCGCCTGACTGGTCACACTCCAGGGATTGAGGTTTGAATTTAAAGACAAGCCAGACACCTCTCACACACTCACAAAGTGGTGGAGAACTCTTTGCAGTCTTTCCTCTTTCTGAAATTCAGCTGAAAACACACGCTCCTCTGCTAATAACTTAAAGTACTTTTAAAGTGCCTTGAAGTACACTTCTCTGTCATAGACATTGCCCAATTGAAAGATAAAGGAAGAGGTTGTTTGGAAAACTCTGAGGTTTGACAAATCAATTGTCTCGCTGACTGTGCCTTGCAATCCTTTCAGTGTGAGTACATTTAGAGATGTGCCACTGACAAGGTAATTTAGATTAACAACTAATTCTGACTCTAATATAATTAATCCTAAGTGGTGGAGTTCTGTATTCAGTAACAATGACAGACAGTAGCGCTACAGTACTGACATATCTATGACAAAGAGCTTTGTCAACTGTAACAAATCTGCATGTCCATGAAGGAACCTGTTGGTTCAAAACAGGAATATTACTCTGTCATAATGCAAGGCATTACTGTGACATACTCATTGTTGTACAGGCAATTTGGGTCCCTTTGGTACTGCTACCATAGCCAAACCCTGTTGGAGAGAATCCATTGGCTAAGGCATCATTCCAAAACACTGCTAGTTTGCCATACCCCAAAATCACAGAATTCTCAGACAAGTCTAGACCTTACAGCGGGATGCATGTCATAATTTAACGCCTCCCTTTTCATGTGTTAAGAGAGGAACATTATTGAAGGTGGTAAAACACATTTGGTGGTTTAACTCTGGCTTAGCTCCATTTCTGCCATGGGCATGTTCCTAGGGGGATAAACAGCCCCCAGTCCATTCAGTGTGTTGTTGGACTCCCTTTGTCTTTCCCAGACACAAACTGGGTTAGGGCTAGGACTCTCCCCTGGGGCTATAGTCCCTGATACACAGTGGTACCACATGCCGCTCTGCCTGAGAGGAGTCAGCGAAGGGATATCGAGGCCCCAAGTTGTATTTATCCAGAAGGTTCTTCAAACAGAGAAGAATGCTGCAATATCCTGGATGATCAGTGTTTCTGTTTACTATTTACATATTTATTTAGATTATTTCAAAAGAAAAAACAAACATTACACACAGAAAAAGTTGCGAGATTGGTGTACCCCACGTGATTTATGTCTTCTACAGTATGTCTTCTCCTACAAAAATAAGCTTGAGCATTCCCATGGACCAGTCAGTCTATAGACCTTGAGTTGTAATGTGGTCTCATACACTGAGCAGGATGCACCTCAGACAACAATGCCCCCTCCAAGACCCTTTCGCATTCCTGTGGGCCCTATTGGCGGGCTGGGGACTTAACCTCTGGAGCTCATTGTCTGCACTGCTTCTCTTCCACTCTGTCTCTGCAGACTCCCATAGTATATCCCCATTTTCTCACGCAACACTTACTTTCTCAATAATCTCCTTCTCATAAGCCTTCTCAATAACTAGTATCACCAGTGCTTCTGCTTTATTAGCTTCATTATGAGTTGGAATGAATGACTACTGGGGGCATGTGGGTTTGTCAATTAATTAACCTATAGGTAATGGAGAGTTCTTTGATATCTTAAGTGTTCTGTGGATATGCCTCTCCTTGAATACTCCCTGTTAATATCATTGATACGTATTCAAGATTATGACCCATATGAAATTTCAACATGGGTTACTTTTAGGTTGAGCCCTTATGTCATAGATCAAATAAAACACATGGTGTAAGTCCTCGCTAAGTATTCTATGATCCTCATTATTCATTTAGCCATTCAAGATAGCACATAATTAGGATCAGGTTTGTGTACAGATCTGTATGTTTGTCTCCCCCCTGTGTCGACCAGGGGAAAGTAGAAAGATCGGGGGGGAAATACGTTTAGAGCATATTTTTCTCATAAGATGCAGTAACGTCTCCCATAATGTACTATAGCCATGATGTCGGAGATAGTAGAATTGTTCAAATAAACAGGAAATGGGCATGTCACAGCTAATCTACAGGCCCTCTGTCCGCTGCCACATGCCCATAGAAGACCATTGCCTGTACTTCCTCTATAAGGTCATCAGTCTGCCACAACTTGACCTTTATCCATCTACATCACAGACACAATTTACCTCCAGGCTAAGTCCCACTCCCTCCCGATCCACTTGGAATCACAACAACCCCTTTTACTGCGGGCAGCCAGCCAGGGCCTGGAAGTCCTCACTGATACCACCGCAAACAGAGAGAGCTTTAAGGTTGTCAATAATGACTCCATTTACTTAACACCGACCCAAACAACTGCTAATTTATCATGGTTGACGTCTGTCATGAACGGAGACAGATCATTTCTCACAGTCACAACCCCAAAGTTAATTTCTACAGATTCAGATCAGGGGCATATTCATTATGCAAAACCTAATGCAACAACCAAAATGAGCGTTTGTTATTGAACCAATGCATGTAGTCCATCCATCTCTGTTTCCGACTGTTTTCTTCTGTTTGGTGCCTAATGAATACGACCCCAGTATATATTTTTTGCAAGCCTTCCTGGGTAGCCTACTTCTATTATCCCTTCAAGGTCACACAGCGTCTAGTTAGTATCATCCCTGTGGTGGGCTAGTCATCTCTGATATGGAGCCTTGTCCAGTGTCATGTTTATATTGACATTTTAGCCATTTAGCAGATGCTCTTATCCAGAGCGACTTACAATCAGTGCATTCATCTTCATTAGTGTATTCATAAGGTTCTGAACCACACGAGGCTGGTGAGGGGAGGACAGCTCAAAATAATGCCTGTAATGGAGTGAACGGAATGGTATTGAACACATGGAAACTATGTGTGTGATGTGTTTGATACCATTCCTAAAATTCCGTTCCAGCCATTACTATGAGCCTGTCCTCCCCAATTAAGGCGCCACCAGCCACCTGTGTTTTGAACCATGATTACTTCTCGTCTAGGTTCTCCACATCAAAAACCTCATGCTATAATAGGTCCACTGGGGAATGAGCTTCCCTCAGAAACACACAGAGATACACACACAGGCAAACTACCCACTGAGCACAGACGTCATCAGTTCGATGTCTAGTTTTGATTTATATCTGGTTGAGTTGTCAACTAAAGTAAATTCTACGTAAAATACAAATAAAATGTCACCATCTCATTGGATTGACGTTAAAAGTTAGGTGATAAAAAATAGGAAATGGCGTTACGTCGATTACTTTTTGCAAATCCAATAATTTTTCGACATTGCTTCAATGTCATCACATATATTTTGGGGGGTTGAAATGATGGGGAAAGAACTTTGATTCAACCAGGGTATGTTCCTCACCTCATCCCAAAGACACACCTTGTCAGATTGTGTCTCATCTAGTCCAGACATGCCCAGAACTCTTCTCTTATAGGTGTTCTATATTCTTCAACTGGGCAGCAGCACAGCTCTTCAGTTTAATGGCTGTCCCTCACTCAGAACATATTGTATGTTGGTTTGGCTTGTTAACATACCGCAAGTCACTTGTCAATCAAGTGACCACCACAATTCTATTCTACTTAATATTCTATTCAAATTAGACTTGTATTTTATTTACTCATATAAGAGCCCTGGGGCGAGTCACCTGCCAGCTAACACTACTACAACCATAGTAGCTGGACAGATCAGGAGAAAAACACAAATAGATTGGAGGAAGCCCACTGAGCACAGACGTCAATTCAATATCTATTCCACGTTGGTTCAACGTCATTTTATTGAAATGCCGTGGAAACAACATTGATTCAACCAGTGTGATCCCAGTGGGAGGGGCCCTAGGAGCCCTTGGTGTTGCAGTAGTCCCCTCCACTCTTTGTTTCCCTCATCCTTCTGCTGTCCTTAGCTTTACAGGAAACCCATGCAGAGCTGAGGGAGAGTGCATGAATAATAGAAAGTTGAGAGCACAGATCCTCATCCTACTATAACACTAAGGTCCCGAGGAGCAGATATGAACAAAACTGTTAACACCATTCACCTCCTTAGCAGAGAAGGGATGTGTGGTGTAGAATGTATGTAACATTATATAAATCAAGTGTTATCTTGTTATTAAGGAAAGTTTTCTTTTGTTGGAATAGCTTTTGCACAATGTGTAAAAACAGATGTAGTGCAAGATCTTGTAAATCACTCATAAGTATCAATGACCCTATCGGTAAATGTTATTGTTCCATGAGCAGGAAATAACAATTGTGTTATTTATCACCTGGTGTCACACTCACTTTCTATTTAGAAGGATAGGTCGGCCTGCCAGGCCTATATAGTATATTAAAACCTGAGATCATAAAGTGGACCTATCCAGCAACAGCTGGAAAGTGCAGTGTAACATATAGGCCTACTACACACACACGTTGATGATTGAGAGAGGGAATGACAGAGTAGACGAGGAGAGGTTCAGTGGAAAGAATGGACTCCATTTTTGTAACTCTCCCTCCAGCTGTCAGCCCGCTCTATCCCATGGGGGGTTGCCACGGTGACAAGAGGCCACATGTCTTAGGGGCGTCTTTTTGGTCAAAGGACTCCATTGTTCTTGTGTTAAGCCGTGTTCTCTATGCCCGTCTGCCAGGCCCAGGGACAGAGGCTTCACACCCCGACACTCACACCACACACACAGCCCCACTGAACCCATTAAGTAGTAGGAGACGACACATTCAGCCCTACACTGCAATTACAGCACATATCACTTTTATAGACAGAAATTAAGGAACAAAGCTATTTATATGAGTCCAACTACAAGGATAGAACAAAGACAAATTGATCAATGACTCAGATTCTACTAATGATCTTATGTAAAAAAGACAAACTTATAACAAATAAGAATGTGTGTTCAAGTATTTCTTAGCGTGTTTTTAAAATGGCAGATTATTCCACATAGTAGTACAATGGCAAAATATCCAACAATGGATTGAATGTCAAGTAGTTGAGTAGGCCTGATGAATTGTTCGATGTATGTATTGTCCTACTGGCTCCACCAGATGGTGACATGTACCCACCTGGCCAAAATAACAAGAGGGATCTTGAAATAAAAAAATAGGTAATAAATCACTGCTTTACCCTTAGTTTACACACTTGACATAGACAAACTATATTTGTCTTGTAATACAGGAAACAGAGGAGCGAGCACGCCCCCATTCACATCGATGGGGCTGTAGTGGAGTGGGTCGAGAGCTTTAAGTTCCTCTGTGTCCACGTCACTAAGGAATTATCATTGTCCAGACACACCCACATAGTTGTGATGAGTGCACGACAGCACCTCTTCCCCCTCAGAAGGCTGAAAAGATTTGGTACGGACCCTCAGATCCTCAGAAAGGTCTACAGCTGTACCATTGAGAGCATCTTGACTGGCAGCATCACCGCTTGGTACGGCAGCTGCAAGGAACCTGTCCTCAAGACGCTATAGACGGTGGTGAGTACGGCCCGGTGCATCACTAGGGCCGAGCTCCCTGCCATCCAGGACCTCTATACCAGATGGTGTCAGATGAAGGCCCAAAACATTTTCAAAGATTCCAGCCCCCCAGACCATAGACTGTTCTCTCTACTACTGCACGTCAAGCGGTACCAGTGCACCAAGTCTGGAACCAACACTACCCTGAAGAGCTTATACCCCAGAGCCATGGCTGCTAAACCGTTAAATAGCGCAATCAAATGGCTACCCAGACTAGCTGCATTGACCTTTTTTTTTGCACTAACTCTCCTGCACTGGCTCTACCCACACACTCAAACATATTTACACTGACTACCCAACACACATACTACATACGCCCACACAACAAGAACATGCATATAGACGCCACACACTTGCCACATACACTGCTGCCACTGTCTATTATCTATCATGTTGCCTCGTCACCCCTACCTATATGTACATAGCTACATCAATTACCTTGTACTCCTGTAAATCGACTCGGTACTGGTACTCCCTGTATATAACCATGTTATTTTTACTCATTCTATTTATTTCCTGTGTCACTATTTCTCTAATTTTTATATTCCACTTTAACTCTGCATTGTTGGAAAAGGACACGTAAGTAAGCATTTCAATGTTAGTGTACACCTGTTGTTTACATATGACAAATATTTGATATTTTTTATTATTGGATGGGTTGGATATGGCTCTGGCTACATTTATTATTAGAAATACATACAGTCATGTGAAAAAGTAAATACATCCCCTGAAAAGTAGTCATTTTTTGTAAATATTTGGACAGATGTATATGAAGTCTTTACTTCAACACTATTGACAGATAAAGGTAACCTAATTTAATAAATGAAACAGATTATACTTTGCAATAATTTATTAATAAAAAAAAAATCTACAGAAATGCAATACCATAGTGCGAAAAAAAGAAGTACACCCCTAGCTTCAATAGCTGGTGTTGCCCCCTTTGGCTGAAATAACTTAATGTAGCCCCAAACCATAATGCCACCGCCTCCATGCTTTACAGTTGATATGAGGTTCTTCTGTTCAAAGGCCGTGTTTCGTTTTTGCCAAAGATGCGGCCAAACAACTCTACCTTTGACTCATCTGTCCAGAGCACATTGTTCCAGTAGCTTTGGTCTTTACCCAGGTGTTGTCTGCCAAACGTCAGTCTTGATATTCTTTTTTTGAGAGCAGAGGCTTCTTCCTGACCTCCCATGTAGGCCAAGTTTGTGAAGTCTCTTTCTGACAGTTGACTCATGCACTTCGATATTGATTGTGGCAAGAGAGGCCTGTAGATCCCTTGATGTTACCCTGGGATTTTTAGAGACTTCTATGAGCATCTTTCGGTCAGCTCTTGGGCTGAATTTGGTGGGACGACCTGTCCTAGGTAGATTGCCAGTGGTCTGGAATTTTCTCCATTTGTGGATGATCCATCGGACAGTGGAACATTGTACTTCGAATTGCTTGGAAATGGATTTGTAACCCCTCCCATACTCATGGCATCAATAATGTTACTTCTGAAGTCCTCTGAGGTCTTTTGATCTTGGCATGATGTGTTACCACATAGCCATATGGTTAAGACAAAACCAGACCAAGTTTCTAATCTTTATGGAAGGTTGGATCCTCCCAATGTACTCTCTAATGATTTCCTAATCATTTGCACCTGTTTTGGGGCACCTGATCCTAATTTTAGCCATTTTAGGTGATGGTAAAGGTAGGGGTGTACACATTTTTTTCTGCATAAGGAAATTGCATTTGTGTTTATTTTAATAGTATAACATTTTCAAAGCAAATGTTTTTGTGTGTAATTTGTTAAATTGGGTTACCTCTATCAATGAATGTGGTTGGAATTTACTTTCAAAAGGGTGTACTTACTTTTTCACATGACTGTATATGGCTCTAGATGTAGCCAGTTACATCCCTCTACGTAATTATATGGTCACCTCACCTACCTATGAAAATATGGATTTCTCCAAATGTTTTATCATGAACATAGGAGACCAATATTCAATCTACATTTCTGTGGTTATGTATTTTCTTGTCACTACACTTGTCTTTGGGATTTAGATGAGGGGAGAGTGACCTCTACTGGCCAACTATCAACATACAGAATTAACTGTCTAATAAAATACAATACATGACCAAAAGTATGTGGACACCTGCTTGTCGAACATCTCATTCCAAAATCAATATGGAGTTTGCTGCTAAAACACCCTCCACCCTTCTGGGAAGGCTTTCCACTAGATGTTGGAGCATTGCTGCGGAGACTTGCTTCCATTCAGCCACAAGAGCATTAGTGAGGTTGGGCACGGAGACATGGCTTGTTCGATGGGGTTGAGGAGGTCATGGCTCTGTGCAGGCCAGTCAAGTTCTTCCACACCGATCTCGACAAACCATTTCTGTATGGACCTCGCTTTGTGCACGGGAGCGTTGTTATGCTGAAACCGGAGAGAACCTTCCCCAAAAAGTTGCTACAAAGTTGGAAGCACATAATCGTCTAGAATGTCATTGTATGCTGTAGCGTTACGATTTCAGTTCACTGGAACTAAGGGGCCTAGCCCGAACCACGAAAAACAGCCCCAGGCCATTATTCCTGTGAACTGGAATAACTGGAACAAGTCACAAAAAAAGTCACAAAGCTCTTTAGTAAGGTTATCCTACTGGCAATGTTTGTCTATGGAGATTGCATGGCTGTGTGCTCAAATTTATACACCTGTCAGCAACAGGTGGCTGAAACCGAATCCACTACTTTTGTATATAGTGTATATGACCCATGCAAAGACCATTTTTTTAATCGCATACATTAGTCACCTGCTATTTTATTTATTTATGTATTTACCATATCAATATGTAGAGCCGAATGTTTTCCTTTCCATTAGCTAAAACATCCATTTCATAACTATACATTTTAGGGTGAAAAAGCATGATTCAGTTTAGGCTCTCTGTAAAAGCCACATTAGAGACAAGGAAAAATACATCCGGTCCAAAGGGGAAATGAATACCAGTAAGACTAAATACAATGGTATTTAATGTTGACATTTAATATTCACTATGATTACCAGTTGAGTTAGTATTGATTGGTAAGTCAGTAGATAATTGTGTGTATATTGACTAGCTTGGTTCGGGAAACCAGATCACTGCAGTCTAATCTATTGTAGGAAATAACTATAGCAGTAACTTTAATTGTTTAGAATTAAAAATATATACACTACCAGTCAAGTTTAACACCTACTCATTCAAGGGTTTCTTTATTTTTACTATTTCCTACATTGTAGAATAATAGTGAAGACATCAAAACTATGAAATAACACATGGAATTATGTAGTAACCAAAAGTGTTAAACAAAACAAAATATAGCCACCCTTTGCCTTGATGACAGCGTTGCACTCTTGGCATTCTCTCAACTAGCTTTTTTATTTTATTTAACTAGGCAAGTCAGTTAAGAACAAATTCTTATTTTCAATGACGGCCTAGGAACTGCCTTGTTCAGGGGCAGAACAACAGATTTTTACCTTGTCAACTCGGGGATTCGATCTTGCAACCTTTCGGGTTACTAGTCCCACTCTCTAACCACTAGGCTACCAGCCGCCCCAAGCTTCACGAGGTAGTCACCTGGAATGCATTTCAATTAACAGGTGTGCCTTCTAAAAAATACATGTGTGGAATTTCTTTCCTTCTTAATGCGTTTGAGCTTATCAGTTGTGTTGTGATAAGGTAGGGGTGGTACACAGAAGATATACTTATTTGGTAAAAGACCAAGTTCATATTATGGCAAGAACAGCTCAAATAAGCAAAGGGAAATAATAGTCCAACACTTTTCTGGTTACTACATCATTCCATAGTTTTGATGTCTTCACTATTATTCTACGACGTAGAAAATAGTTTAAATTTTTTTTTAAACTTGAATGAATAGCTGTTCCATAACTTTTGACCGGTAGTGTATATACACTGCTCAAAAAAATAAAGGGAACACTAAAATAACACATCCTAGATCTGAATGAATGAAATATTCTTATTAAATACTTTTTTCTTTACATAGTTGAATGTGCTGACAACAAAATCACACAAAAATTATCAATGGAAATCAAATTTATCAACCCATGGAGGTCTGGATTTGGAGTCACACTCAAAATTAAAGTGGAAAACCACATTACAGGCTGATCCAACTTTGATGTAATGTCCTTAAAACAAGTCAAAATGAGGCTCAGTAGTGTGTATGGCCTCCACGTGCCTGTATGACCTCCCTACAATGCCTGGGCATGCTCCTGATGAGGTGGCGGATGGTCTCCTGAGGGATCTCCTCCCAGACCTGGACTAAAGCATCCGCCAACTCCTGGACAGTCTGTGGTGCAACGTGGCGTTGGTGGATGGAGCGAGACATGATGTCCCAGATGTGCTCAATTGGATTCAGGTCTGGGGAACGGGCGGGCCAGTCCATAGCATCAATGCCTTCCTCTTGCAGGAACTGCTGACACACTCCAGCCACATGAGGTCTAGCATTGTCTTGCATTAGGAGGAACCCAGGGCCAACCGCACCAGCATATGGTCTCACAAGGGGTCTGAGGATCTCATCCCGGTACCTAATGGCAGTCAGGCTACCTCTGGCGAGCACATGGAGGGCTGTGCGGCCCCCCAAAGAAATGCCACCCCACACCATGACTGACCCACCGCCAAACCGGTCATGCTGGAGGATGTTGCAGGCAGCAGAACGTTCTCCACGGCGTCTCCAGACTCTGTCACGTCTGTCACATGTGCTCAGTGTGAACCTGCTTTCATCTGTGAAGAGCACAGGGCTCCAGTGGCGAATTTGCCAATCTTGGTGTTCTCTGGCAAATGCCAAACGTCCTGCACGGTGTTGGGCTGTAAGCACAACCCCCACCTGTGGACGTCGGGCCCTCATACCACCTTCATGGAGTCTGTTTCTGACCGTTTGAGCAGACACATGCACATTTGTGGCCTGCTGGAGGTCATTTTGCAGGGCTCTGGCAGTGCTCCTCCTTGCACAAAGGCGGAGGTAGCGGTCCTGCTGCTGGGTTGTTGCCCTCCTACGGCCTCCTCCACGTCTCCTGGTGTACTGGCCTCTCCTGGTAGCGCCTCCATGCTCTGGCCACTACGCTGACAGACACAGCAAACCTTCTTGCCACAGCTCGCATTGATGTGCCATCCTGGATGAGCTGCACTACCTGAGCCACTTGTGTGGGTTGTAGACTCCGTCTCATGCTACCACTAGAGTGAAAGCACCGGCAGCATTTAAAAGTGACCAAAACATCAGCCAGGAAGCATAGGAACTGAGAAGTGGTCTGTGGTCACCACCTGCAGAACCACTCCTTTATTAGGGGTGTCTTGCTAATTGCCTATAGTCCCATGGGATGTTGGCTATCAACAACAAGGCAACTCCTTTGACTAATTGGGAATGGGACGCAAGCGTAGGATTGATCACCCTGTCGCTGGCCGCCTTTGGGGAGGGTGTATAGTGTGAAAGGCCGAAACACCCTAGGAACCAAAGGTACACTACTGACGATGCGCTCCCCAAATTTCACCAGTCTCACTGTTCATGAACTCTTGGAAGTGCTTGCACAAAGGATAGTAACATCTCATCCTGTGTTCTTGGAATCTGAATATCTGGACTAGTCCAGTGACTGCTGAGAAAGATCAGCTGACAACAGGGGAAAGTCCTTGTGGCGGCACGGAGAGACGGCTGACAGGAGGGAATAGACCCCACTGGGACAGTCATGGGGTAGCTTCCCATTTCTGTAGTTTCCCAAGCTTCGCAGTATGTTGGAAACACCCGCTTTTAGCTACAGAAAGTCAACATACGAGAATACCCCTAGAGTCTGCGAGAGCGGGGGCGGAAGATGACTCATCGGCTGACAACATGGTAACGACTGGACCGGAAACGACTACGAGTAATGAGAGCACAGCACAAGAGAACACCACAGCAACTGTCACAAGTTCCGCTGCAACAGCGGGCCACAAACAGATGCAGGTATGTGTCTGTGGTTGGAGGAAAGTTACATCACACCATGGGTTGAGGATCCACCAGGGGAAGAAGGGGTGTTTGGGTAAAGAGAGACAGAGGCCCCGCATTGATCACTTTCTGCGAAAGCGATCAAATCAGTCGAATGAAGCACAGCAACTGGACGCAAACCATAGTTTGCAGTGCATCAGTACCACTGTCATGGAGGACGTAAACTCAAGCACCGAAGTAACACCTGAGGTGGAACCAACAACAGGAGTGGAACTCACCCAGCCTCCCAGACCTGCAGTCGAGAGGAGACTACCAGGGCACAGACCGTATGTGAAGTGGCCTGGCGCCAGTGACAAGAAGTTGTGGGAAGCAGTGAATACTGACCTTACCTTGACCCTTGAGAAACTTCGAGGCACAGTGGAGAAGAAGTTGGAGAGGATGGGGGACATCATCTATGAGTACGGGGCAGAAAGCTTTGGAGTGCAAGAGGCAAAAGGCGGGAGAAAGGTTCCAACCCCACCAGTTTCCAGGAGGCAACAAGAAATCAAGCGCCTCGTTCAAGAAAGGAGACAGCTTAAGAAACAGTGGAAGAAGGCCTCGGAAGTGGAAAAGGAGGGCATAGAGGCACTTCAGGCTGACATTAAAACCCGGTTGGCATCCCTCCGTAGAGCAGAGAACCTACGGAAACGCAGAAGGAAGAAAGAACAAACTAGAACTCGATTCTATAAAGATCCCTTCAAGTTCCTTAAAAGTCTCTTCACGAAGGAAAAAAGTGGAGCTCTAAAAACAACAAAGAAAGACCTAGAGGAGCACCTGATAACAACAAACTTTGACTCAAAGCGACATGAACATCTGGCCATCCCATCAGATATCCCACCCATTGAACCCCCGGAACATCATATTGAGACCAGCCCTCCGACATGGAAAGAGGTGGAAAACACAGTTCGACGGGCAAGAACAGCATCAGCCCCGGGGCCAAATGGAGTCCCGTACAAAGTGTATAAGAACGCACCAGACGTCCTGAGGGTCCTCTGGAGGCTTATGAGAACAGCTTGGCAAAAGAAGATAATACCCAAAGTGTGGCGTAGGGCAGGCGGGGTCCTGATCCCTAAGGAGAAGGATGCAGTGAACATCAGCCAATTCCGCCCAATCTCCTTACTGAATGTCGAGGGTAAAATCTTCTTTAGGGTCATTGCCCAGAGGATGTCCGAGTACCTGCAAAGGAATGCGTACGTCGATACATCTGTACAGAAGGCAGGAATATCAGGGTTCTCTGGCTGCTTGGAACACTCCAGCATGATCTGGCACCAGATCCAAATGGCCAAGGTGGAGAAAAGGGACCTTCATGTAGTCTTCCTCGACCTCGCCAATGCATTTGGCTCTGTGCCCCATGAACTCCTGTGGTCTGCCTTCAGATTTTTCCACATACCGGACACCATCACAACCCTGGTGAAGTCGTACTTCCAGGATCTGCAGTTCTGCTTCACCACCTCAGAGTTCACGACCTCATGGCAGTGCCTGAATGTAGGAATAATGGCGGGATGTACCATTTCTCCGTTGGCATTCATAATGGCAATGGAGGTTATCATCAGATCCTCAAAATGGGTTGCTGGTGGACAGCGAGTCGACTCTGGTTTCCGCCTCCCTCCACTCAGAGCCTACATGGACGACATTACAACATTGACCACCACTGTCCCATGCACCAGGAGACTGCTCAGAAAACTCGAGGAGAACATCAGCTGGGCCCGTATGAAGATTAAACCATCCAAGTCACGCAGCATCTCGATTGTGAAGGCAGTACTCTCTGACCTGAAATTCTTCATCGGAGATGACCAAATCCCAACAGTGTCTGAGCAGCCGGTAAAAAGCCTTGGAAGGTGGTATGATGCAAGCCTGAAGGACAAAGACCAGGTGCAACAGCTGCGCAAAGACATCAGTAGTAGCCTACAGTCCATCGACAACACCCAGCTACCTGGAAAGTTAAAGGCCTGGTGTCTGCAGTTTGGTCTCCTACCCCGGGTGTTGTGGCCCCTAGCAGTGTATGAGGTTCCAATCTCAACAGTGGAGAAGATGGAAAGAGGAGTCACAGGCTACTTAAAGAAGTGGCTCGGAGTTCCACGATGCCTTACCACCATAGGCCTCTATGGAGATGGTGTCCTCAAGCTGCCCCTCACCAGTCTAACAGAGGAATTCAAGTGTGCAAAAACCAGGCTCCAGATGACACTGAATGAATCTCGAGACCCAGTGGTGAGCAACAACGCGCCGACCTTGGCAACTGGGCGCAAATGGAGGCCAGGAAAAGCAGTCCAGGAGGCAACAGCAGCCCTCAGACATGCTGACATTGTGGGTCATGTTCAGCAAGGGAGAGGAGGCCTTGGGCTAACTAGCCGTGCTGCTTGGAGTAAGGCCACTGCACCAGAGCGGCGGAAGATGGTAGTGCAGGAAGTACGCCATCAGGAGGAGGCTGCAAGGTGGGCCAAGGCAGTCTCTCTTGCCAAACAAGGACAGTGGACTCGATGGGACAGTGTGGAGAAGAGGAAGATCAGCTGGAAGGATCTGTGGGCCATGGAAGCGAGGCGGTTGAGCTTTTCCATCAGAGCAACATATGACGTCCTTCCAACACCAGTTAATCTTCACCAATGGTATGGTGAAGATCCGGACTGTGCCCTCTGTTCCATGCCAGCCAACCTCAGGCACATTCTCACAGGGTGTAAAACAAGCCTCACCCAAGGACGCTACACTTGGCGTCACAACCAAGTCCTTAAAAACCTTGCTTCCGCCCTGGAGGACAAGCGAGCTGCCACCAACTCCCTACCACCCCCAGCAGCATCACACCCCTTACGGACGACCTTTGTCCGCGAAGGGGCTAAACCACCGAAGAGCGGCTCTACACCATTAGAGCGAGACCAGCTGCGCTTGGCCCGCGACTGGAAAATGCTAGCTGACATTGGCCGGCAACTTGTGTTTCCTCCGGAGATCGCAACCACCACCCTAAGACCTGACATAGTGCTCTGGTCCCGTTCGCTCAAGAAGGTCTTCATCATTGAGCTCACAGTACCCTGGGAGGACTCAGTAGATGAGGCTTATGAGCGAAAACATCTGCGCTATGCCGATCTAGCTGCCAAAGCACGGCATCATGGCTGGAACACAGAAGTCCGACCAGTGGAGGTGGGCTGCAGAGGTTTTGTGGCAACATCTACAACCAGACTGCTTAGAGACCTGGGAATTAAGGGCCAGAGCCAGCGTTCGGCAATCAAAGCTGTATCAGAGGTGGCAGAAGGCAGCAGTCAATGGCTCTGGATGAAGAGGAAAGACCCCAGCTGGTCCCCGAAGTGAGAGGGCCAGGAGGTATGCGGTCAACAATGCTTGACTCAGGGAGGAAGACGCCCCTGCCATGCATAGTCCCATGGGATGTTGGCTATCAACAACAAGGCAACTCCTTTGACTAATTGGGAATGGGACGCAAGCGTAGGATTGATCACCCTGTCGCTGGCCGCCTTTGGGGAGGGTGTATAGTGTGAAAGGCCGAAACACCCTAGGAACCAAAGGTACACTACTGACGATGCGCTCCCCAAATTTCACCAGTCTCACTGTTCATGAACTCTTGGAAGTGCTTGCACAAAGGATAGTAACATCTCATCCTGTGTTCTTGGAATCTATAATTTCCACCTGTTGTCTATTCCATTTGCACAACAGCATGTGAAATTTATTGTCAATCAGTGTTGCTTCCTAAGTGGACAGTTTGATTTCACAGAAGTGTGATTGACTTGGAGTTACATTGTGTTGTTTAAGTGTTCCCTTTATTTTTTTGAGCAGTGTATTTATAAATTCAACTTTTCAGACATTTCAAGAGAGGCCTGTATAATGTTCAGACAATTAATAGTTTGGAAGATCCCCATTTTATTTAATGAATACAGGAGGTACACATTCAAAGAGTAAAACATGCACTGTCTGTACATCTCCTACTCCCATGAGCCTTGGTAAATGACAATAACTGCCAAACTGTTAAATCACATTAAAAGGTAGATCTTATTCAATTTATACTACTTAATTACTAAAAACAGAAACAGTGCTTTATAAAACTCACAACAACCAATAGCTTTTCTAACAGTATCAAAAGCAGGTGTAAATGGCCAACCCTAGTCAAAAAAAGTAACGACCTTCGTAGTGAATAGGGTGCCATTTCATTCACAGCCAGTGTCCAGGTAGTGGACATGCTAGCATTGGAGTGGCTCATAGGTTAGTGTGGTTCACTTCCTCCAGGGGAGGGTGTAGTAGAGCCTGGATGGAGCTGCGTCTGCCCCTGGTCTTCCTGCGGACAGCACTAATGGAGTCCGGAGAGGTGTGGGGTAGCCAGGCCAGGCCGGCGGCCTCCAGGGTGCTGCTCTGGCTCTGGTTCCTCAGGCTGCGGCGGACAGACCGATGCCCCCTGCAGGGGAGAGGCCTTAGCACATCATCAATGTTGAACTCTTCCTGTGCCCAGGGGGGAAGGAGAGAGTCTGGGTAGGAGGTGGAGGCCTGTTCTATAACATTACCCAGCTCCATTCCTGAACCGTGGTTATCATTCTCCACTGCCTGTGGCCCATTTGGCTGAGAAGCCTGCTCCTCCTCTATGACTGAGCTGGCGTATAAAGAGCTCCTTCTACCCCTGGAGCGGCCTGGGCCCTGAGCTGCTCCTCTCTGCCCGCCTTTGTTTGTACTCTGTTCTACATGGCTCACTGCCTTCTGCTCTGAGGGAGCCACTGTGGTGCTAACCTTATCTGGAGGAGGGCAGGGTGTAGTAGTATCAGTGTCTGCTCTAGCTGGACTATCCCCACTCCTACCTGCATCTGGAAGTGTGCCAGTGCATTGATCTGTATCTACAGGGTCTGAGGTATTGTGTGTATTAGGTTCACCCTCTCTGTTACCAGGTACTGTGTGCTTGGCTGGGCTGGACACTAAAACCTCTGGCTGGGTTGTTTCTGTTGGGTCTTGTTCTGTATCAAAGTTCTCTACCTGCTCCTCGGTCTCTTCACTCAGCCAGTTATCAACAGGAACACTGACCTTCCTGCCCTTCCCTCTACCTACTCTAATAACACTCTGCCTTTTGGTTCTGGCGGTCTCTGTTGGACCTGACCATCTTCTCCAGATCTGTGCTGCTCTTCCAGTCCCAGAGCTGTCTGTGGTGGTGGAGCCTACAGGGCTCTGGCAGTCTACTGAAGGCCCATCAGAGGGCTCTGCAGCTGGGGTGGTGTCTTCTGGTGAGTCCTCACTGACCGGGGGGCAGAAGCAGCTTGACCACAGGGCTGCTGCTGTGACCACTCCGGTGATGGGGTCACTGTTAACGTAATCTTCTAATAGGATGGGGTCTTCTTTGGCTGTGGCGGGAGGACACACAACATGGGTTACTACTGAACATGAGAACGTTGGGCCAGTAACCAAAAGGTCATTGGTTCGATTCCCCGAGCTGACTAGGTGAAAAATCTGTCGATGTGCCCTTCCTTGAGCAAGACACAACCCTAATTGCTCCTGTAAGTTGCTCTGGACAAGAGCATGTGCTAAATAACTAAAATGGAAAACATATTGTCTAGGGCTACTAGCTACTAATACAGACTGTATCTGGACATGCACCTAGTCAGAGTGAATGGCCTATGAGAATGCATATACAATACACAGTAGTAGCATTTCTATTGACTGAACTTAGTATTGTATCTCAAGTGTCTGAGTCAGTGAGAGTAGTTGAATGCGCCTTGACTTGAGTGGTGTATCTAAGTCAGGGGTAGGCAACTAGATTCAGCTGCAGCTGGTCAGGGGGCCAGAAAATAACTATAACACTTTACACTGCAAATTGACCACAATTAAGCCCAAAAAGAAATGTGAAAATAACACCTGGAGACCTGTCCCAAAGCCACTCCTGCATTGTCTTAGGTGTGTGCTTGGGGTCGTTGTCCTGTTGGAAGGCGAACCTTCGCCCCAGTCTGAGGTCCTGAGCGTTCTGGAGAAGGTTTTCATCAAGGAGCTCTCTGTACTTTGCTACTTTCCCTCAAGCCTGACTTGTCTCCCAGTCCCTGCCGCTGTAAAACATCCCCACAGCACTGTAAGGATGGTGCCAGGTTTCCACCAGACATGAAGCTTAGCAATCAGGCCAATGAGTTCAATCTTGATTTCATCAGACCAGAGAATCTTGTTTCTCATGGTCTGAGAGTCCTTTAGGTACCTTTTGGCCAACTCCAAAAAGGCTGTCATGTGCCTTTTACTGAGGAGTGGCTTCCATCTGGCAACTCTACCATAAAGGCCTGATTGGTAGAGTGCTGCAGAGATGGGAGAACCTTCCAGAAGGACAACCATCTCCACAGAGGAACTCTGGAGCTCTGGCAGAGAGACCATCTGGTTCTTCTACCATTTAAGAATGATGGAGGCCACTGTTCTTTGGAACCTTCAATGATGCAGACATTCTTTGCTTCCCTTCACGAGATCTGTGCCTCGAACACAATCCTGTCTCGGTGCTCTAGGGACAATTTCTTCAACCTCATGGCTTGGTTTTTTCTCTGACATGCACTGTCAACTGTGGGACCTTTATATAGACAGGTGTGTGCCTTTCCAAATCATGTCCAATCAAATAAATTTACCACAGGTGGACTACAATCAAGTTGTAGAAACATCTCAAGGATGATCAATGGAATGCACCTGAACTGAATTTAGTCTTATAGCAAAAGGTCTGAATACTTATGAAAAAAAGATATTTCTGTATTTAAATGTTTAATACAATACACACATTTTCAAAACCTGTTTTTGCTTTGTCATTATGGGGTATTGTGTGTAGATTGAGGAAAACAATTAATTTAATCAATTTAAGAATAAGGCTAACAATAATGTGGACAAAGGGGTCTGAATACTTTCTGAATGCACTGTATGTCTCTATTTGTGGGAATTCTTGGGAGCAGATTTTCTAATGGTGATTTTAGTATTTTTAGGCCTACAATTAATTTTTTTACAAAAAACTTGGGGGGACCCCAAAAAAGTAAAATCGCTTGCGGGACGGTTGCCGAACCCTGATCT
The DNA here is from genome assembly GCF_045679555.1 of Salvelinus alpinus. Classification (NCBI taxonomy): domain Eukaryota; kingdom Metazoa; phylum Chordata; class Actinopteri; order Salmoniformes; family Salmonidae; genus Salvelinus; species Salvelinus alpinus. The sequence continues at coordinate 24,774,900 of NC_092104.1, forward strand.
AAAGTGTCTTCATTAGTGATTGTAGTCCAAGGCCTGTTCGAATACTTCCTTGATGTATACTGTGAATTCAACAGTGGAAGCCTGGCTCTCACCAAACATGTTAAATCAATGATTAGTTCATGGAAGGAATGATTCTTCCTGGGTATTCGAACAGAGCCTAACAGCTGTGTGCTTACCTGTGGGTTTGCAGTTGTGGGGGTGTTGAGGAGAGTGGCTAAGGGAGAACAGGATCTCCGTGATGGGACTGAGGGTGGGGTTCTTGGATGCATAGTCTCTCTTCCCATACAGAGAACGGTTCACCGCCTTCTTCCCAAAGCAATGCTTTGCTGAGTTCTAGAGAAACACAAACACAGTGAACACCCAAGCTGGTTTGCCCCATTCTTACATCACTCCTTGTTTATGTTTTGTTTATTCATTGTTTTACTGTCACCTCTGAGGAATGCAGCTATTACAAGTGTAGCTCAGTTGGTAGAGCACGGCACTTGTAACGCCAGGGTAGTGGGTTCCATTTCCAGAACCACCCATACGTAAATTGTATGCCAACATGACTAAGTCGCTTTGTATAAAAGCTTATGTTAACTGGCATACACTACAGTGCATTCGGAAAGTATTCAGACGCCTTGACTTATTCCACATTTTGTTACGTTATAGCCTTATTTATTCTAAAATGGATGAAATAAAATGTTTTCCTTATCAATCTACACACAATAACCCATAATGACAAAGTGAAAACAGGTTTTTAGACATTTTAGCAAATGTATATTTTTTTTTAACAAAAATACCTTATTTACATAAGTATTCAGACCCTTTGCTATGAGACTCAAATTGAGCTCAGGTGCATCCCGTTTCAATTGATCATCCTTGATGTTTCTACAACTTGATTGTTGTCAACCTGTGGTAAATTCAATTGACTGGACATGATTTGAAAAGGCACACACACCTGTCTATATAAGGTCCCACAGTTGACAGTAGAGGTCGACCGATTAATCGTAATGGCCGATTAATTAGGGCCGATTTCACGTTTTCATAACAATCGGAAATCTGTAATTTTGGACGCCGATTTTGCCAATTAAAAAAATATATATATATATTTACGCCTTTATTTAACTAGGCAAGTCAGTTAAGAACACATTGTTATTTTCAATGACGGCCTAGGAACAGTGGGTTAACTGCCTTGTTCAGGGGCAGAACGACAGATTTTTACCTTGTCAGCTCAGGGATTCAATCTTGCAACCTTACGCTTAACTAGTCCAACGCTCTAACAACCTGCCTCACGAGGAGCCTGCCTGTTACGCGAATGCAGTAAGAAGCCAAGGTAAGTTGCTAGCTAGCATTAAATGTATCTTATAAAAAACAATCAATCAATCATAATCACTAGTTATAACTACACATGGTTGATGATATTACTAGTTAATCTAGCTTGCCCTGCGTTGCATATAATCGATGCGGTGCGCATTCGCGAAAAAGGACCCGTTGCTCCAATGTGTACTTAACCATAAACATCAATGCCTTTCTTAAAATCAATATACAGAAGTATATATTTTTAAACCTGCATATTTAGCTAAAAGAAATCCAGGTTAGCAGGCAATATTAACCAGGTGAAATTGTGTCACTTCTCTTGCGTTCATTGCACGCAGAGTCAGGGTATATGCAACAGTTTGGGCCGCCTGGCTCTATGCGAACTAATTTGCCTGAATTTTACGTAATTATGACATAACATTAAAGGTTGTGCAATGTAACAGGAATATTTAGACTTATGGATGCCACCCGTTAGATAAAATACAGAACGGTTATTTCACTGAAAGAATAAACATTTTGTTTTCGAGATGATAGTTTCCGATTCAACCATATTAATGACCTAAGGCTTGTATTTCTGTGTGTTATTATGTTATAATTAAGTCTATGATTTGATAGAGCAGTCTGACTGAGCGATGGTAGGCAGCAGCAGGCTCGTAAGCAATCATTCAAACAGCATTCGTGCGTTTTGCCAGCAGCTCTTCATGACTTCAAGCCTATCAACTCTCGAGATTAGGCTGGTGTAACCGATGTGAAATGGCTAGCTAGTTAGCGGGGTGCGCGCTAATAGCGTTTCAAACGTCACTCGCTCTGAGACTTGGAGTAGTTGTTCCCCTTGCACTGCATGGGTAACGCTGCTTCGAGGGTGGCTGTTGTTGATGTGTTCCTGGTTCGAGCCCAGGTAGCGGCGGGGAGAGGGATGGAAGCTATACTGTTACACTGGCAATACTAAAGTGCCAATAAGAACATCCAATAGTCAAAGGTATATGAAATACAAATCGTATAAAGAGAAATAGTCCTATAATAACTACATCCTAAAACTTCTTACCTGGGAATATTTAAGACTCATGTTAAAAGGAACCACCAGCTTTCATATGTTCTCTTGTTCTGAGCAAGGAACTTCTTACATGGCACATATTGCACTTTTACTTTCTTCTCCAACACTTTGTTTTTGCATTTAAACCAAATTGAACATGTTTCATTATTTATTTGAGGCCAAATTGATTTTGATGTATTAAATTAAGTTAAAATAAGTGTTCATTCAGTATTGTTGTAATTGTCATTATTACAAATAAATAAAAATCGTCCGATTAATCAGCATCGGCTTTTTTGGTCCTCCAATAATCGGTATCGGCGTTGAAAAATCATAATCGGCCGACCTCTAGTTGTCAGTGCATGTCAGAACAAAAACCAAGCCGTGAGGTTGAAGGAATTGTCCGTAGAGATCCGGGACAGGATTGTGTCGAGGCACAGATCTGGGGAAGGGCACCAAAAAATGTCTGCTGCGTTGAAGGTCCCCAAGAACACAGTGGCCTCCATCATTCTTAAATGGAAGAAGTTTGGAACCACCAAGACTCTCCTTCCTAGAGCTGGCCGCTCGGTCAAACTGAGCAATCCAGGGAGAAGGGCCTTGCTCAGGGACGTGACAAAGAACCTGTGTTTTAATAAAATCAACTATGTGCATTGATCTTGTCTGGATGGCTCAAGAGGGCGCCAGAGCTAGATAACCAGAAGAAAAAACCTTAACCCAACTACTCTCCTCCCGCTCCTGCTGGCTTTCGCAGATTCTGCCATTACTCTCCTGAAGTTGCCGGTAATAGGCTACACGAGGAGTTGGCAAACTTTCTCATGTAGTATACTACTTCTACCGATCTGCCTGCCAGTTATGGTTTCACATATGCACATTTGTGAAAGTTTCATTTAATTTATAATAATGCCTTTATACCTCAAAATCATTGTCATGTGGTTAATAACAATTCTATCCAAATAAATTAAAATGATAAACCTAAAAAGTTACTTCTATTGCCATCTATGTAAGAACAGCCTACATAAAGCCAACAAATAACATTGCAGCCTGCAGGTAGAAAATATCCAGATTAAAAATAAATAACCAATAAATCACATTGGCTACACATTGCCCATCTGCAACGAACTTGAAACATTGTATCAACTATTAACTTGGGTAAGGCCCAAAGCTTGCCTAGCGAACTTGCAACATTGTAGAAAATATTCTCGGCCCTCATTTTCCCATGCCAGTGAGCTCTGGACAGTAGCTCGCTGAGTACCGGCACCTCAAATGTTCTACTGCTTGAGCTCCTGTTCATCTTATAGAATATTAGGATCAAAATAATTGTGGAGCTCCTGCACCTAAATATAAACAGTACCCGCAGCCAAAATAAGTACCGGAACCTATTTCAGTCCAAGTCAAGTACTGATAAGAAGCCTATTTTATGACGTTTCCACTGGATCAGAGCCTTACATTTTCCCCTTTCACACCAAGTGGTTATTGAAAGGGAGAGAACTGGAAAGATTTTTCAAATTCATTGAGGAACTATTGTCATTCTCAATGGATGTAAAAACAGACTTTGTTTGCTTGCTGTTTGAGGTGAAGAAAACATTACTTTAGGAATTTCCACAGGTTATTAGTGATGGTGCATTAAGCCAATCAGAAATACTATCAGATCCCCAAATGGGCACATTTATATACCTACATTTGCACGCAGGCTAGGTAAACTATATGCCTACTTCTATACGTGAGCGTCCTTACTCAACATTGACAGGAGAGCTCCAAACAAAAGACAATGACTAAATTGACAGAACTAGTAAATGGAATGAAATAAACCAAAACTTGTTTAGCATAGGTTGTGCACTCTGCAAACAACGTGTCCACTCCGACAATGAGAACAGGAAGACTGAAATAATAATATTGAATGCATTAAAATAACCGTAACAAACATTGTAGATTAGAAATTATAGGAATTAACGGTAAATGTACAACTGGTGATATACAGTACCAAGAAACACGAGCAATGGACATTAGACCGGTGGAAATCTGTCCTTTGGTCTGATGAGTCCAAATGAGATTTTGGGTTCCAACCGCCGAGTCTTTGTGAGACGCAGAGTAGGTGAACAGATGATCTCCGCATGTGTGGTTCCCACCGTGAAGCATGGAGGTGGTGTGATGGTGCTTTGCTGGTGACACTGATATATTTAGAATTCAAGGCACACTTAACCAGCATGGCTACCACAGAATTCTGCAGCGATACACCATCCCATCTGGTGTTGCGTTTAGTGGGACTATCACTTGTTTTTCAACAGGACAATGACCCAACACAGCTCCATGTAAGGGCTATTTGACCAAGAAGGAGAGTGATGGAGTGCACAATCACCTGACCTCAACCCAATTGAGATGGTGTGGGATGAGTTGGTGTGGGATGAGTTGGACCGCAGAGTGAAGGAAAAAGCAACCAACAAGTGCTCAGCATATGTGGGAACTCCTTCAAGACTGTTGGAAAAGCATTCCAGGTGAAGCTGGTTGAGAGAATACCAAGAGTGTGCAAAGCTGTCATTAAGGCAAAGGGTGCCTACTTTGAAGAATCTCAAATATAAAATATATTTCTATTTGTTTAACACTTTTTGGGTTACTACATGATTCCATGTGTTATTTCATGGTTTTGATGTCTTCACTAATTATTCTACAATGTAGAAAATAGTACAAAAAAAAAAAAAAAATTGAATGAGTAGGTGTGTCCAAACTTTTGACTGATACTCCATGTAATGGGGAATTGATATACACTAACAATCAAATGCAAACAATTCACACAATGAAGTTGTAAAACAAGGAATATACACAAATTGGCAAGAGAGCGCATTCTGGAGAGCGCAGTGCATTGTGCATCTGGGGGCATGGTCAATCCCACGTCTGCATTGGCCATGCAGCATTTACGGTGATACGACCTCAGCAGAAGTCAAGCCATTCATACTTCTTGCGCTTCACAGAGCTGTTGTCAAGGAAGTGAGTTTGTATTTATACAGGATGTACCACCCCCACCTACCGTCAACCAATCATGTCAATGCGGAGCTTTACAAAGCCCTCCGCATTGTTACAACATTTGGAAGGCACATAGTGATGGGTACAGAGCTGGATTTAGCCTCTGCATGCTCCGCAATTACGTCACACTCTCCATATGGAGCCTCCGACCACATTTTCATATCGAGCCTATATTGGCTTTTAGTCTAGGCCTCCGCAATAGATTAGTTCACCGAGATGGATGCAAATGTTACTGATCGACTAAAACAAATCTCGGTCGACCAACAGCCCAATGACCAAACAATCGACTAATTGGGGTCAGCCCTACCAGAAGGACAACCATCTCTACAGCACTCCACCATTCAGGCCTTTATGGTAGAGTGGACAGACTGAAGCCACTCCTCAGTAAAAGGCATGCGACAGTCCGCCAAAAGACACCTAAAGAAACAAGATTCTCTGGTCTGATGAAACCAAGATTGAACTCTTTGGCCTAAATGCCAAGAGTAAAGTCTGGAGGAAATCTGGCACCATCCCTACGCTGAAGCATGGTGGTGGCAGCATCATGCTGTGGGGATGTTTTTCAGTGGCAGGGACTTGGAGAATAGTCAGGATTGAGGAAAAAATGAAGGGAGAAAAGTACAGAGAGATCCTTGATGAAGTCCTGAGCACTCTGGAGCAGGTTCTGACTGGGGCGAAGTTTCACCTTCCAACAGGACAACGACCCTAAGCACACAGCCAAGACAACGCAGGATTAGCTTTGGGGCAAGTCTCAATGTCCTTGAGTGGCCCAGCCAGAGCCCAGACTTAAACCTGATCAAACATCTCTGGAGAGACCTGAAAATAACTGTGCAGCGACGCTCCCCATCCAACCTGACAGAGCTTGAGAGGGTCTGCAGAGAAGAATGGGAGAAACTCCCCAAATACAGGTGTGCCAAGCTTGTAGTGTCATGCCCAAGAAGACTCAATGCTGTAATCACTGCCAAAAGGTGCTTCAACAAAGTACTGAGTAAAGGGTCTCAATACGTATGTAAATGTGATCTGTTTTTTTGTAATACACAAAAAAAAACTGTTTTGCTTCGTCTTTATTCGGTATTGTGTGTAGATGATTTAATCTATTTTAGATTAAGGCTGCAACGTAACAACATTTTGAAAAAGTCAAGGGGTCTGAAAACATTCAGAATGGACTGTATATATTATTATTATAACAATCCCAGTAGTTTCTTCTGTGGCCCCTCAATGCTCATTCCCTTCCTTTCCAAAACTAAAGTAAATACCACAAGTACTCCAAACACCACCACCTTCTAAATTAAGTTCAATTCTTGCAGAAATTTGAATAAAGTAACTACCTAAATTCCTTGAGCATGAGAAAGGCAGATTGACTGTGGCTTACAACGAGGCAAGTAGCTTGGTGTATGTAATACCTCCCTGAGGCTTAGCTCACTGTACTACCCACAGCCACAGTGTGTAATATTATACGTCTCTGTAGATAGACTTATGCGTGATGAGCAGAGCCCAGACTGACCTTCATCCTCCCACAGGCAGACTTGGCAGCCGTACGAGACGACCTCTTCTTCACAGGCTCACTCTTCTCCTCTGGTTGCTGAAAGAACAGAGATAGATAAGAGAGATATGAAGAGATATGCAGTTAGAGAGGTGGCATTAGGATAGGATCTATTTGGATACACTCACAAGCTCTTCCATTGAGATTAACCCTAGATCATCAGATTAAGATAGTAATAATAGTATGATAATCTTATCTCTGGACCAATATTATCTAATTGGTGTGTAAGTGGAGGGAATGAGGATATCCTGTTCAGTGAATGAGTGGTGCGTTACCAGACCTTTCTCTTTCTGCTGCGAGAGCGGGCTGTGGCAGCTGGTTCTGGCTCCAGGGCAGGGTCAGGCACTGGGGCAGGGTCAGGCACTGGGGCAGCATCTAAAGCAAACACACCTCCGCTTAAGCCTCTCATTTGACCTCACTGACACCCCTGTAAACACTAAACCAATGACTTGAGGCTGAGGAGGAGAGGTGCTGTTACATAAGGGGAGAGAGTGAAAGGTGGGTGGAATAGAATTTGAAGTCTGACCATACGTCCCAAATGGCACCCTATTCCCTATATGGTGCACTATTTAGGAAATAGGGTGTCATTTGAGACACACAACCAGTCTAAACTGAAGTAACTAGATCTCACCTGGCATTTCCTCACGAACAGAGTCCTCCTCTTGAAAAGCTGAGGTCAGATCCAGAGGTCCAGTCTCCAGCTCTGGAAATACATACAAAAGTGACAACAATGTGAAGTTTTACACAGAGCTTGACTAGAAACAGCTTCCTCTCAGCAATGATCACTGTTCAACAACCAACCTGCATTGTCCATCCATGAACTGTCAACATCTTCTTCCATTGAAGGGAAAGGGATCTGAGGGCATAGAGAATTACTGCATTATTTACATGGTCAATAACTAACCCACATGCTGGATTACCAGAAAGAACAATTCAATGATTGGTCGTACTCATTAGGGAACACTGTAGCAAAACGTTTGGCAAAGGAAAACAAGTGTTTCTTATTGGAAGTTCAGGTAGTCCCTTCCTGTTTCAGTAACCGTCTGCTTCCGTTTGGTCACTAATGAATACGACCCTGGCCTCATCATTTTGGGGCAGGTCAATCACTGTGTTGGTGATAGACAGGTACCTTTCCCTGAGTGTGGGTGCTCTCCTGTTCCCCACAGCAGGGTCCCATAGTGAGGGGTGGGGAGGCTCCAGTTAGAGAGGGGCTGCTGAAGTCCAGCTGGGCTAGGGTTAAGGGGGTCTTCAGCAGTGACCTCAGCTGGGACCCCCCGGCAGATGTTGGGGCGCAGACCGGGGTTCCCCCCTTCCGTAGAGGGGTGCTGGGGGGAAGGTTTTTGTCAAAGAGTTCAGGGGGCAGCAGGATCCCGAAACGCACATGCTTCTTTATAGTGGAGTTAACGTTGCCACCATCAGCTTCATCTGAAGGACAAATAAATATTGTTTACTCATCAACATCACTTGACCATAACAGATTTATTCAACCTACTGCTTCTCATACAGAAAAATGTTAGAGGGTGATGAATCATGACCAACAACAGCCTTTGCTGCTCACAGAAACAAGCCTTTTCGTGCCTCAGTTTTTGCTTAGTCAATATTGGCTGTAGTATGCTTAACTTGCACTGGGCTTCAAAGCGTGATAAAGATGAAAGGATAGGATCCTCTATAACAGAGGAGAACAGCATATTTACCAGTGGGGTTCACCTCCAAAAGAGATGGCATGACGAACAGCTGAGGCAGAGTTGTCCTGACTCGTCCTGAATGCAAAACCAGAGGTTGGCTGGGGCTGTGCAGTTCAAAAGAGCACTCCTGTGGGGTGAGAGGGAACCAAAGATAATGTTTGAGAGGCAGGCAGGAACCTGTGGTGAAAGTAGCAGTTGTGTTCACTGCAGAACTGTGAGGGCTTCACAGAGAGGAAAGGAGGCTGGGGTGTTGTGTCTCAAATGGAACCCTATATAGTTCATTACATTTGACCAGGGCTCGGGCCCTGGACCAAAGTTTTTTTGTTTGTTTTTTACACCAGGTGAGTTGACACTACATAAGCAATAGGGTGCCATTTGGAACAAATATTGGTGTGTGTGTGGATGAGGCTAGATGAAATCTTACCTGGTCCTGCTCCTCCTTGGTGGGAGTGCAGTGCTGCTTCATAGGAGAGGGCTGTGGCTTGCCCTGGGACATAGCATCAGTACCCAGGGCTGGTGACAGAGACACACTAGCAGGTTCTACATTGAGAGTTGGCTGATGGTCCTTATTCTGGACAACTGCAACCTAAGGAGGTGATCATGATGGGTTAGTGGTTGTCAGGACATTGTGGTCACAGTATAATGGTTGATAATAATTAATTTAGTTTAGAAAGACTTTTCTTACCAGTTGCTCAACATGCACACGACAAAGTTGAAAAAAAGACACCAACAGATTCTGAATGGTTTGCCAAGTTATATTAGTCATTTAACAGACAGAAATGTTTTGCCAGTGTGATGAGGTTACCTCCTTGTTCTGTTGCTGCTTCAGTATGGTGGCAGTGCGTTTGAGGACAGGAGTGGTGGCCTCCCTAATCTCCTCCACACACTCCCCCAGAGTACGTGCTGTGCAGCGCCTCTTACTGGGTGGGGAAGTCAGAGAGGGATGCTGGCTCACTGGGGACATGTTCTCCTTCCCACCACTATCACAGCTCCACCCACCTGATAGTTAAGACAACACCCATCAACAACTATAGCCCAGAATAGAAAACTCTTAAAGAATATACTAAAAGGGACCATCTGTAGTATCTGGATGAGACATTTTCAGGAGCTCCAAAAACATTACACAAGAAAAATGCTGGTTTCTCCATGCCCTCACTGAAGTATAACGTACATATTAAAACTTTAAAAAGGTGCTACACATAGGATTTGTATTTTTGCATTGTAATTTCAGAAAATGTCCATAATACATATTCCGCTAATAGTGAAATGATAGTGTTTCACAGTATTACTTACCACCGGTGTTGTGATTGAGAAAACAAGCAATGAATAGTGTAGGGAATCATTGTACCACAAACTGAAATTGAGGGAACAGTGTAGAATTTTAGCAAGCAGGAAATGACAGAACAGCTTTCCCAGTTCGACAACAAATTCTGCTCCTTCTGGAAAAATCAATAGGCAAATATCACAGCCAATCACAACACTGGCGTAATACTGTAAAACACTATAATTCCACTATTAGCACCATATACTGTATATTATGGACATTTTCTGAAATTACAATGCAAAAAATATCCTACAAATCCTACAAATCCTTTAAGCACCTTTAACATTTTTTGGGGGAAAAGTCCAACATAACCTAATAACTTTTAAATAGTATACTCAGACAAAGCACCAGTTTCAGTTCACGTAATAATATGTGATAAATAACTGATTTATCCTTTTTCATTGAAGCAGACTGACCACCAGACAGAACATCTCTTGTCTTGATGCATCCCCCTGTGTGATTGTCCTGTTTCAGCACTGCTTCATTCTCCTCCACATTCATAATGCTCTGGAAGATGGCCATCTTCTGCTTTAGAGTAGAGGGGACTCTGGGAAAGAAGGGGATGGCGTGGGTATCCTACGAAGAGAGAAAAAAGAAATGCACAGTAAACACAAATGGCTTCAAATTTTATGTGATGCAATTGGTTCATTTTCAATGACAAATGCAGTGTAGCAAGAGACAGCTTATAGGCTTGTCATGAATGTAACTAAGACTATTATAGCTCCAACTCGGATGAACACAAACAGTCCTAGAGCAATTTTTATCTGCAGTGCACTAGTTATGTTAATTCCACAATCTTTGAGTATGAATGAATGAGCAAACTCATCTCACCTGTTGTGTTGGGGGAGTTTCCATCCTTTGTTGGGCAATGTAGCAGATTAGGGAGTTGGTCTCTGGTGAACTCCGTACCCCAACATTAGACCTCCGCTTCACCTTCAGCTGAGCTAGGCGAGATTTTTCTGGGGAAAGACAATACATGCACCATTCTTGATTCAGAAAAACAAACAATTGTCTTGTGTCTTGACAACGCAATGTCTAGACCTTGAACATATAGCTAGCTACATTGCCCAGATAAATTTGTGTTTAGGGTTATAATAATGAGTTAATTGCAGGGTAAAGTCGGAAAGAGCAGTGGACCCAGTGGAATGATATCAACAGAGTCAACTCACTTCTTCTGTCTGAATTACCTTTGACGTTAGAAGATGGCGTGAAGCTTTGAGTGGAGATACCCAGTTGGGAGGGTGTGAGCAGGGTGAAATCCAAGGGTGATGTGATGTTGCTCATTGTAGAAAGACACGAGGCCTCCAGTAGAGTCAAGTTGTCCATTTTCAACTCTGAACTTAACGTTAGCTACCTTCAACAGAAAGGACTGGAAGCACCTTAAGTGGGGTCTGTCATCTAAACCAAGAAATCACTCAACTGTTGTCAATAACAGTTGATAAAATTGGGTCGATAATGCATTCAATAAAGGCAAGACGGCTGACAAACCAAGCAACGAATGATGATCACACAAAAGTTTAAACAAGTGCTAGCGAGGAAAGGTTATGCGACAGGCGTTTGTAGCTTGCAAGTTATTGACGCTATACATCCAACAAGTACATATTAAAAACGACGTTAAAGCCATTTAACACCTTTATAAACCAACTCTGACGTTAGCGAAATACAAGTTCACATTTACGTTACAAAATGGCTAGCTAACGTTAGCTCAGAGTTTCTTGGCCAGCTAACTTTAACAATACATTCATTGAATCGACAAACATATTACCTAGCGAAACAGATCAGCGACCATAGTAATAATAATAAGCTAGCTAAATGACTAGATAGCAACAACGAAACAGTTTTCCAGCTAGCTAGCCTAGGTCCCTAGCGAAATTTTCAAATTTCGCACCACTCACAGTAGCCGTGGCACGAAATTCCTTCCGCGACTCGAATAAAGGCTAAAATCATGTTGAACGTAAACATGTCCAACAAAATAATTACATCTACGTTTTACAAACGTAAAAGTCAATTCAAAAACGTTTGCATTCAAACGTAACAAAATACTGACATAATGCGATAGTTATGGACATTTGGGGACTATATCGTATGTCTACAGAAGGATCTAATTTCATACGAACTCGCCAATGAATGTGAAAACACATGTCACGTGTCTCTGCAATATCCAATGAATCACATTTGCTTTAGTACTCTAAAATGTGTCCCTACGCATTCAAAATAAGTATGAACAGCTCAAGTATCCCAACGTATTCCCCGAAACAAATCAAAGCTAAAGAAACGTCCCGATTGTTCAGAAATACAGTGGTATTTTCATGCACTCTTATTTGTATTACAACTTAGTCTCACATAGCCTATATAATGCATCTAAAATGTCAAGAAATTGTGATGAAAACCAAATAGGCAGCCAGTTGGATTGGTTAGATCAGTGGTTCCCAAACTTGTTATAGTCCCGTACCCCTTCAAACATTCAACTTCCAGCTAAGTACCCCCTCTAGCACCAGGGTCAGCCCACTCTCAAATGTTGTTTTTTGCCATCAGTGTAAGCCTGCCACACACGACACATTTATTAAACATACGAATGAGTGTCAGTTTTTGTCACAACCCGACTAGTGGGAAGTGACAAAGAGCTCTTCTAGGACCAGGACACAAATAATATAATAATAATATATTTAAAAAATGTCTTTATTTAGCCATTTTACATATAAAACCTTATTTGTTCATAAAAAATTGTGAATAACTCACCACAGGTTATGAGAAGGGTGGTCTTGAAAGGATGCACATAACTCTGCAATGTTGGGTTGTATTGGAGAGAGTCTCAGTCTTAAATCATTTCCCTATCCAGAAATCTGTCAGTGGCTTCTGATTAAATTACATTTTCACAGAACGCTTGTTGCAATTTCGATGAGGCTCTCTAGTTCAGATATCGGTAAGTGGACTGGAGGTAGGGCATGAAAGGGATAACGAATCCAGTTGTTTATGTCATCCGTTTCAGGAAAGTACCTGCGTAATTGTGCACCCAGCTCACTCAGGTGCTTCACTATAGCACATTTGACATTGTCTGTAAGCTTGAGTTCATTTGCACACAAAAAATCATACAATGATGGAAAGACCTGTGTGTTGTCCTTGTTAATGCAGACAGAAAAGAGCTCCAACTTCTTAATCATAGCCTCAATTTTGTCCCGCACATTGAATATAGTTGCGGAGAGTCCCTGTAATCCTAGATTCAGATCATTCAGGCGAGAAAAAACATCACCCAGATAGGCCAGTCGTGTGAGAAACTCGACATCAGGCAAGCGGTCAGACAAGTGAAAATTATGGTCAGTAAAGAAAACTTTAAGCTCGTCTCTCAATTAAAAAACATGTGTCAATACTTTGCCCCATGATAACCAGCGCACTTCTGTACGTTGTAAAAGCATTACATGGTCGCTGCCCATATCATTGCATAATGCAGAAAATACACGAGAGTTCAGGGGCCTCGCTTTAACAAAGTTAACCATTTTCACTGTAGTGTTCAAAACGTCTTTCAAGCTGTCAGGCATTCCCTTGGCAGCAAGAGCCTCTCGTGGATGCTGCAGTATATCCAAGTGGTGTCGGGAGCAACTGCTTGCATGCCACTATGTCTCCCTGTCATGGCTTTTGCGCCATTAGTACAGATACCAACACATCTTGACCACCAAAGTCTATTTGATGTCACAAAGCTATTCAGTACTTTAAAAATATCCTCTCATGTTGTCCTGGTTTCCAGTGGTTTGCAGAAGAGGATGTTTTCCTTAATTGACAACCATAAACGTAATGGACATATATCAAGAGCTGTGCCAGGCCCGCCATTTCTGTTGACTAATCCAGCTGTAACATATAATTCACTGGCTTTTATGCAAAGCAGTAATTATTTCAAAACCTCTCCGGCCATGTCAGTGATGCATCGTGAAACAGTGTTGTTTGATGAAGGCATTGTCTGAAGAATGAGAGGACTTCATTCAATAGTATGGGGCTTGCCTGTCCTAGCCACTCGGTAGCTCACAATATAAGACGCTTCTAGCCCTTTATTATTCGGTATCTGTAGCTTTTATACATGTCTTACTACTCGAAAGTTGTCTTTATTCTCACTCAAAAAATTCCTGTGGCTTATTTTTCAAATTGTCATGTTTCGTTTCTAAATGTCTGCGCAAGAGTGAAGGTGATTGGATGTTAATTATTTGACTAGGCTACCTGTATTTGACATTGTGTTGTTATTTCGCTGAACACTAGATGGTTTAATTTTATTTTTGGCAGTGAAACGAGGCTAATCAGGCGAGAAAAAAACCTCACCCAAATGTATTGCCCCATTGGAAAATATAAATGTACTGTTTGAAAATGTGAAGAAGAATTATTTTAAAAAATAAATAAATGTGAATAACATTTTTATTTGGCGTACCCCCGACGGCATTGCACGTAACCCTGGGGGTACGCGTACCCCAGTTTGGTAATACCTGGGTTAGATTAATTGGTCCCTCTCCTGATAGGCCCTACTCTGACTCGTCTGCTGCTACTCATACAGAGTTGTACTGTGTATTTCTCCTCAGTCTGTTCACAGTTGACTTGATAATTGCCTCCTCCAATCTGTCTGCCAGACAAACATCTTTATGCATTTACCTTTTTCTAAACAGGGAAGGGAGAGTTTATGTTCCTATCTCTGTAGTATTTGTCTGTGAGTACAAGACCGAGGACATCCAGGATTGTAGGAAGAAAGACTACAGAAAATCTGATGTACTGTTTTCTTCCTTCCACTCACTATCTCTCCCTCTGACCCTCCCTCTACAGCACATCCACCTCCTAATTCACATCTGCAGACCAGTCTGCTTCCTTTCATGTCCTCTCAATTCAGTTTCAATTCAAGGGGCTTTATTGGCATGGGAAACATATGTTTACATTGCCAAAGCAAGTGAAATATATAATAAACGAAAGTGAAATAAACAATAAAAAGTGAACTGTAAATACTACACTCACAGAAGTTCCAAAATAATACAGACATTTCAAATGTCATATTATGTCTATATACAGTGTTGTAACGATGTGCTAATAGTTAAAGCACAAAAGGGAAAATAAATAAACATAAATATGGGTTATATTTACAATGGTGTTTGTTCTTCACTGGTTGCCCTTTTCTTGTGGCAACAGATCACAAATCTTGCTGCTGTTATGGCACACTGTGGTATTTCACCCAATAGATATGGGAGTTTATCAAAGTTTGATTTGTTTTCGAATTCTTTTTAGGTCTGTCTAATCTGAAGGAAAAATGTTTGTCTCTAATATGGTCATACATTTGGCAGGAGGTTAGGAAGTGCAGTTCAGTTTCCACCTCATTTTGTCGGCACTGTGCACACAGCCTGTCTTCTATTCAGAGCCAGGTCTGCCTACGGCGACCTTTCTCAAGAGCAAGGCTATGCTCACTGAGTCTGTACATAGTTCTTATGGCTGGGGGCAGTATTGAGTAGCTTGGATGAATAAGGTGCCCAGAGATGCCCAGAGTAAACGGCCTGCTACTCAGTCCCAGTTGCTAAAATATGCATATTATTAGTATATTTGGATAGAAAACACTCTGAAGTTTCTAAAACTGTTTGAATGATGCCTGTGAGTATAACAGAACTCATATGGCAGGCAGAAACCTGAGAAAAAATCCAACCAGGAAGTGGGAAATCTGAGGTTGGTCGTTTTTCAACTCATTCCCTATTGAAGATACAGTAGATATTGGTAATTTGCACTTCCTAAGGCTTCCACTAGATGTCAACAGTCTTTAGAAACTTGTTTGAGGCTTCTACTGTAAAGGAGGGGCTCATAAGGGCTCTTTGAGTCAGTGGTCTGGCAGAGTGCCACAGGCTCGTGATGCTTGTTCACGTGAGAGGTAGCTCGCGTTCCATTGCATTTCTGAAGACAAAGGAATTCTCCGGTTGGAACATTATTGAAGATTTATGTTAAAAACATCCTAAAGTTTGATTCTATACATCGTTTGACATGTTTCTACGGACTGTAACTGAACTTTTTGACAATTCGTCTGCTCCTAGTGAACGAGCTTCGTGACTTTGGATTTGTTTACAAAATGCTATTTGGACATAAATGATGGACATTATCGAACAAAACAAACATTTATTGTGGAACTGGGATTCCTGGGAGTGCATTCTGATGAAGATCATCAAAGGTAAGTTAATATTTATCATGTTATTTCTGCCTTCTGTTGACTGCACAATATGGCGAATATCTTTTTGGCTGGTTTGGGCTCTGAGCGCCGTACTCAGATTGATGCATGGTATGCTGTTTCCGTAAAGCTTTTTTGAAATCTGACACAGCGGTTGCATTAAGGAGAAGTGGATCTAAAATTCCATGTATAACACTTGTATCTTTGATTAACGTTTATTATGAGTATTTCTGGAAATTGATGTGGCTCTCTGAAAAATCACTGGATGTTTTTGGAACTACTGAACATAACGCACTAATGTATACTGAGATTTTTTTATATAAATATGAACTTTACCGAACAAAACATACATGTATTGTGTAACATGAAGTCCTATGAGTGTCATCTGAGGAAGATCATCAAAGGTTAGTGATTGATTTTATCTCTATTTCTGCTTTTTGTGACTCCTGTCTTTGGCTGGAAAAATGGCTGTGTTTTTCTGTGACTTGGCGGTGACCTAACATAATCGTTTGTGGTGCTTTCGCTGTAAAGCCTTTTTGAAATCGGAAACCGTGGTGGGATTAACAACAAGATTACCTTTAAAATGGTATAAGATGTGTGTTTGAGGAATTTTAATTATGAGATTTCTGTTGTATGAATTTGGCGCCCTGCACTTTCACTGGCTGTTGTCATATCGATCCCGTTAGCGGGATCTCAGCCATAAGAATTAAAGCTTTCCTTAATTTTGGGTCAGTCACAGTGATCAGGTATTCTGCCACTGTGTACTCTCTGTTTAGGGCCAAATATCATTCCAGTTTGCTCTGTTTTGTTGTGAATTCCAATGTGTCAAGTAATTATCTTTTTGTTTTCTCATGATTTGTTTGGGTCTATTTGTGTTGCTGTCCCCTAAGAAAGCCCCACGACCAGCTTTCTTAGGGGATTATTCTCCAGGTTCATCTTTCTGTAGGTGATGGCTTTGTTATGGAAGAATTTAACGTCTCTTTTCTGGATTTTGATAATTAGTGGGTATCGACCTAATTCTGCTCTGCATGCATTATTGGGTGTTTTAAATTGTACACTTGGGATATTTTTGCAGAATTCTGCATGCGGAGTCTCAATTTGGTGTTTGTCCCATTTTGTGAATTCTTGGTTAGTGAGCGAACCCCTGACCTCACAACCATAAAGTGCAATGAGTTTTGTAACTGATTAAAGTATTTTTAGACAGATCATAATTGGTATGTCAAATTTCATGTTCCTTTTGATGGCATAGAAGGCCCTTCTTGCCTTATCTCTCAGATCGTTGGAAGTTACCTGTGGCGCTGATGTTTAGGCCGAGGTATGTATAGTTTTTTGTGTGCTCTAGGGCATCAGTCTCTAGATGGAATTTGTATTTGTGGTCCTGACAACTGGACCTTTTTTTGGAACACCATTATTTTTGTCTTACTGAGATTTACTGTCAGAGCCCATGTCTGACAGAATCTGTGCAGAAGATCTAGGTGCTACTGTAGGCCCTTCTTGGTAGGGGACAGAAGCACCAGATCATCAACAAACAGTAGACATTTGACTTCAGATTCTAGGATGGTGAGGCCGGGTGCTGCAGACTGTTCTAGTGCCCGTGCCAATTCGTTGATATATATGTTGAAGAGGGTGGGGCTTAAGCTGCATCCCTGTCTCACCCCACGACCTTGTGAAAAGAAATGTGTGTGTTTCTTGCCAATTTTAAATGCACACTTGTTGTTTGTGTACATGGATTTTATAATGTCGTATGTGTTTTTCCCAACACCACTTTCCATCAATTTATATAGCAGACCCTCATGCCAAGTTGAGTCAAAATATTTTTTGAAGTCAGCAAAGCATGAGAAGACTTTGCCTTTGTTTTGTTTTGTATGTTTGTCAATTAGGGTGTGCAGGGTGAATACGTGGTCTGCCGTACAGTAATTTGGCAAAAAGCCAATTTGACATTTTCTCAGTACATTGTTTTCACTGAGGAAATGTACAAGTCTGATGTTAATGATAATGCAGAGGATTTTCCCAAGGTTGCTGTTGATGCATATCCCACGGTATGCAGGCCAGGCAGCAGGCTGTTAGCCAGCCTGCCAGCTTAGTGGAGTCTGACACTAGCACAGTCAGTGTAGTCAGCTCAGCTATCCCCATTGAGACCATGTCTGTGCCTCGACCTAGGTTGGGCAAAACTAAACATGGCCGTGTTTGCCTTAGCAATCTCACTAGGATAAAGACCTCCTCCATTCCTGCCATTATTGAAAGAGATTGTGATACCTCACATCTCAAAATAGGGCTACTTAATGTTAGATCCCTCACTTCAAAGGCAGTTATAGTCAATGAACTAATCACTGATCATAATCTTGATGTGATTGGCCTGACTGAAACATGGCTTAAGCCTGATGAATTTACTGTGTTAAATGAGGCCTCACCTCCTGGTTACACTAGTGACCATATCCCCCGTGCATCCCGCAAAGGCGGAGGTGTTGCTAACATTTACGATAGCAAATTTCAATTTACAAAAAAAAAATACGTTTTCGTCTTTTGAGCTTCTCGTCATGAAATCTATGCAGCCTACTCAATCACTTTTTATAGCTACTGTTTACAGGCCTCCTGGGCCATATACAGCGTTCCTCACTAAGTTCCCTGAATTCCTATCGGACCTTGTAGTCATAGCAGATAATATTCAAATTTTTGGTGATTTTAATATTCACATGGAAAAGTCCACAGACCCACTCCAAAAGGCTTTCGGAGCCATCATCGACTCAGTGGGTTTTGTCCAAAATGTCTCTGGACCTACTCACTGTCACAGTCATACTCTGGACCTAGTTTTGTCCCATGGAATTAATGTTTTTCCTCATAATCCTGGACTATCGGACCACCATTTTATTACGTTTGCAATCGCAACAAATAATCTGCTCAGACCCCAACCAAGGAGCATCAAAAGTCGTGCTATAAATTCTCAGACAACACAAAGATTCCTTGATGCCCTTCCAGACTCCCTCTGCCTACCCAAGGATGTCAGAGGACAAAAATCAGTTAACCACCTAACTGAGGAACTCAATTTAACCTTGCGCAATACCCTAGATGCAGTTGCACCCCTAAAAACTAAAAACATTTGTCATAAGAAACTAGCTCCCTGGTATACAGAAAATACCCGAGCTCTGAAGCAAGCTTCCAGAAAATTGGAACGGAAATGGTGCCACACCAAACTGGAAGTCTTCCGACTAGCTTGGAAAGACAGTACCGTGCAGTATCGAAGAGCCCTCACTGCTGCTCGATCATCCTATTTTTCCAACTTAATTGAGGAAAACAAGAACAATCCGAAATGTCTTTTTGATACTGTCACAAAGCTATCTAAAAAGCAGCATTCCCCAAGTGAGGATGGCTTTCACTTCAGCAGTAATAAATTCATGAACCTCTTTGAGGAAAAGATCATGATCATTTGAAAGCAAATTACGGACTCCTCTTTAAATCTGCGTATTCCTCCAAAGCTCAGCTCTCCTGAGTCTGCACAACTCTGCCAGGACCTAGGATCAAGAGAGACACTTAAGTGTTTTAGTACTATATCTCTTGACACAATGATGAAAATAATCATGGCCTCTAAACCTTCAAGCTGCATACTGGACCCTATTCCAACTAAACTACTGAAAGAACTGCTTCCTGTGCTTGGCCCTCCTATGTTGAACATAATAAACGGCTCTCTATCCACCGGATGTGTACCAAACTCACTAAAAGTGGCAGTAATAAAGCCTCTCTTGAAAAAGCCAAACCTTGACCCAGAAAATATAAAAAACTATCGGCCTATATCGAATTCCATTCCTCTCAAAAAAAAATGTAAAAGCTGTTGCACTGCAACTCACTGCCTTCCTGAAGACAAACAATGTATACGAAATGCTTCAGTCTGGTTTTAGACCCCATCATAGCACTGAGACTGCACTTGTGAAGGCGGTAAATTACCTTTTAATGACGTCAGACCGAGGCTCTGCATCTGTCTCCGTGCTCCTAGACCTTAGTGCTGCCTTTGATACCATCGATCACCACATTCTTCTGGAGAGATTGGAAACCCAAATTGGTCTACACGGACAAGTTCTGGCCTGGTTTAGATCTTATCTGTTGGAAAGATATCAGTTTGTCTCTGTGAATGGTTTGTCCTCTGACAAATCAACTGTACATTTCGGTGTTCCTCAAGGTTCCGTTTTAGGACCACTATTGTTTTCACTATATATTTTACCTCTTGGGGATGTCATTCGAAAACATAATGTTAACTTTCACTGCTATGCGGATGACACACAGCTGTACATTTCAATGAAACATGGTGAAGCCCCAAAATTGCCCTCGCTAGAAGCCTGTGTTTCAGACATAAGGAAGTGGATGGCTGCAAACTTTCTACTTTTAAACTCGGACAAAACAGAGATGCTTGTTCTAGGTCCCAAGAAACAAAGAGATCTTCTATTGAATCTGACAATTCATCTTGATGGTTGTAAAGTCGTCTCAAATAAAACTGTGAAGGACCTCGGCGTTACTCTGGACCCTGATCTCTCTTTTGACAAACATATCAAGACTGTTTCAAGGACAGCTTTTTTCCATCTACGTAATATTGCAAAAATCAGAAACTTTCTGTCCAAAAATCCATACTTTTGTTACTTCTAGGTTAGACTACTGCAATGCTCTACTTTCCGGCTACCCGGATAAAGCACTAAATAAACTTCAGTTAGTGCTAAATACGGCTGCTAGAATCCTGACTAGAACTATTACTCCAGTGCTAGCCTCCCTACACTGGCTTCCTGTTAAGGCAAGGGCTGATTTCAAGGTTTACTGCTAACCTACAAAGCATTACATGGACTTGCTCCTACCTATCTTTCCAATTTGGTCCTGCCGTACATACCTACACGTACGCTACGGTCACA
The DNA here is from genome assembly GCF_045679555.1 of Salvelinus alpinus. NCBI lineage: Eukaryota > Metazoa > Chordata > Actinopteri > Salmoniformes > Salmonidae > Salvelinus > Salvelinus alpinus. The sequence goes on from NC_092104.1 coordinate 24,795,854, forward strand.
AGACACAGGCCTCCTAATTGTCCCTAGAATTTCTAAGCAAACAGCTGGAGGCAGGGCTTTCTCCTATAGAGCTCCATTTTTTATGGAATGGTCCTTCTACCCATGTGAGAGACGCAGACTCGGTCTCAACTTTTAAGTCTTAACTGAAGACTCATCTCTTCAGTGGGTCATATGATTGAGTGTAGTCTGGCCCAGGAGTGTGAAGGTGAACAAAAAGGCTCTGGAGCAACGAACCGCCCTTGCTGTCTCTGCCTGGCCAGTTCCCCTCTCTCCACTGGGATTCTCTGCCTCTAACCCTATTACAGGGGCTGAGTCACTGGCTTACTGGTACTCTTTCATGCCGTACCTAGGAGGGGTGCGTCACTTGAGTGGGTTGAGTCACTGACGTGGTCTTCCTGTCTGGGTTGGCGCCCCCCCTTGGGTTGTGCCGTGGCGGAGATCTTTGTGGGCTATACTCGGCCTTGTCTCAGGATGGTAAGTTGGTGGTTGAAGATATCCCTCTAGTGGTGTGGGGGCTGTGCTTTGGCAAAGTGGGTGGGGTTATATCCTTCCTGTTTGGTCTGTCCGGGGGTATCATCGGATGGGGCCACAGTGTCTCCTGACCCCTCCTGTCTCAGCCTCCAGTATTTATGCTGCAGTAGTTTATGTGTCGGGGGGCTAGGGTCAGTCTGTTATATCTGGAGTACTTCTCCTGTCTTATCCGGTGTCCTGTGTGAATTTAAGTATGCTCTCTCTAATTCTCTCTTTCTCTCTTTCTTTCTCTCTCTCGGAAGACCTGAGCCCTAGGACCATGCCTCAGGACTACCTGGCATGATGACTCCTTGCTGTCCCCAGTCCACCTGGCCGTTGGACTGGGTGGACTGGGTGGACTGCTGCTCCATTTTCAACTGTTCTGCCTGCGGCTATGGAACCCTGACCTGTTCACCGGATGTGCTACCTGTCCCAGACCTGCTGTTTTCAACTCTCTAGAGAGCAGGAGCGGTAGAGATACTCTAAATGATCGGCTATGAAAAGCCAACTGACATTTACTCCTGAGGTGCTGACTTGCTGCACCCTCGACAACTACTGTGATTATTATTATTTGACCATGCTGGTCATTTATGAACATTTGAACATCTTGGCCATGTTCTGTTATAATCTCCACCCGGCACAGCCAGAAGAGGACTGGCCACCCCTCATAGCCTGGTTCCTCTCTAGGTTTCTTCCTAGGTTTTGGCCTTTCTAGGGAGTTTTTTCTAGCCACCGTGCTTCTACACCTGCATTGCTTGCTGTTTGGGGTTTTAGGCTGGGTTTCTGTACAGCACTTTGAGATATCAGCTGATGTAAGAAGGGCTATATAAATACATTTGATTTGATTTGATTTAGTTATTGTGTTCAAATTTGTCTCCACTTTTGTAAATTGGGGTTATCAGTCCTTGGTTCCAAATATTGGGGAAGATGTCAGAGCTGAAGATGATGTTAAAAGAGTTTAAGTATAGCCAATTGCAATTTGTGATCTGTATGTTTTATCATTTCATGTAGGATACCATCAACACCACAGGCTTTTTTGGGTTGGAGGGTTTGTATTTTGTCCTGTAGTAATTGGAGAATCCAGTGGGTTCTGGTAGTCTTTAATAGCTGATGAATCTAAGATTTGTAATTGATCATGTATATGTTTTTGCTGTTTGTTCTTTGTTATAGAGCCAAAAAGATTAGAAAAGTGGTTAATCCACACATCTCCGTTTTGGATAGATAACTCTTCATGTTGTTGTTTGTTTAGTGTATTAAACATTTCCCAGAAGTGGTTCGATTCTATGGATTCTTCAATTACCTTGAGATGATTTCTGGCGTGCTGTTCCTTCTTTTTCCGTAGTGTATTTCTGTATTGTTTTAGTGATTCACAATAGTGAAGGCGTAGACTCAGGTTTTCTGGGACTATCTTTTTGATTGGATAGGTTTCTCATTTTCTTTCTTAGGTTTTAGCATTCTTCATCAAACCATTTTTCATTGTTTTTCATTTTCTTAGGTTGTCTGCTTGAAATTTTTAGATTTGATAGGGAAGCCGAAAGGTCAAATACACTTTTTAGGTTTTGTACTGTAAAGTTTACACCTTCACAATTGCAGTGAACTGTTTTGTCCAGGAAGTTGTCTAAAAGGGATTGAATTTGTTGTTGCCTAATTGTTTTTTGGTAGGTTTCTACACTACTTTACTTCCATCTATAGCATTTCTTAATATTGTGCAGCTCCTTTGGCGTTGATGCCTCATGATTGAGTATTGCTCTGTTCAGGTAGAGTGTGATTTTGCTGTGATCTGATAGGGAATACTGTCACCTCCAGGTAGGTGTTTGTTTCCCTGTGTGCTGAGTGTGTCAGGTTCTTGTCCGGTTCTGGCATTAAGGTCGCAACAGACTATTACATGTCCCTGGTCCTGGAAATGGTTGATCTCCCCCTCTAGGATGGAGAAGATGTCATCTGAGTCCCTTCCCAGTTTCACACCTGGTAGTTTGGTGGATGGGACTACCAGCTCTCTGTAACCTAGAGGGTAACCAGTTGGTCCGTCTCCTCCATACCATTTTTCTTGTAGGATGACAATGTCTGTATTTTCCATTTTTTTAATGAAGTCTGTTCCTGCTCTTTAGACCAAAGGCAGATAACCTCAGACCTTGTATATTCCAGGATGAGATAGTGAAAGCTTTGTGTTTCATAGTGTCTAGTGTTGTTTTCGTGTGGTTTAGGGACCATTACAGTAGGTGTGAGCAGAGCATGTTGAGCATCTGATACATACCTCTTATGTCACGGGATGGTGTTTGGGCGGGTGTAATAGTGAGGGTTGGGCCTGTTGCTCTGCTCACGGCCTGGGCATATGTGCAGCTATCATGTTCTCTCTCTCTGTCTCTCTCTCTCACTTTATTTCTCTCTCTGTAGCCTGTGTGTGTCTGTGTGCGTGCATGTGAGTGCGATGAGTAAGAGCATACATAGCCGTGGTTGGTGACCTATAAAGAGGAGATTAAAGCATTCTCTGTGGCCCAGCTGTGTACTCTGTGACGTCACACTCCCACCTCTCACTCCCCACAGCTGGGTCTGTGGGTCTGGCACACTGAGAGCATGTGGCTTCGCTAGCACCAGGCATGCGGGCAAGCAGCAGGCACAACGTCAACAGGGAAGAGGAGACTGGATGAACGCTAGACATGGTAATGCAGACCTTGAAATTGGAGAGAGAATAGGCCTGATAGAATAAATTAATAGGCATTATACTGTATCAGGCCTAATAAAATAGAACCAGGCCTATTAGAATATAGCCTTGGCTCCCAGGCTTTGCTCAAGGTGAGTTGAAAGGCTCTGACAGAGGCTTAATAGAATATAATAATGACTCAACCTAATATCAGGCCTAATAGAATATTATATTGAGCCTAATAGAATGAATGACATGTTCAAAAAAGGACTCCAAAAGCACAGGGCCAGTAGGCCTCATTTAAGATGTTAGGGTGGCAGGTAGCCCAGTGGTTAAGAGTGTTGGGCCAGTAACTGAAAGGTCACTGGTTTGAATCCCCTATGTGAAAAATCTGTCGATGTTCCCTTGAGCAACTTAACCCAAATTTTGGGTTGCTCTGTATAAGAGTGTAGGCTAAAATGTAAGTGTAATGTTACTAATTGGTTCAGTTTCTTTACGAAGCCCTTATATAACCATTATAATTCCCCTGTGTGATAAAGAAGAATCTTTAATGAAGTATCTTAAATAAGTTCCTACATAACATGTGTGATGTTTGTGTTTCCTGTTCTTTCCCCATAGCTACTTGTTTCAATTAGTGAGAGTATACGACTAGGTCTACATCCTCTGCACATTCTGCCTCTAATGCACTGAATGGCCAGGCTGTTATCTCACTAATGAGTTGAAGCTCACTCTGATTAAAATGTATAGTATAATTTTGTACCCTTGAATGTTGGATAACAGGGATGTTTATGCTTACACCCAGGCTCTTGGTTTGATGGGTCATTTACATGAACCCCCAGCACACACATACACAATTTGAGTAGATTTCTACTTTTATTCATGTATATATACACATATAAAAAAATAAGGACATATGTACAATGATAATAAATATTGACATGTTTTTACAAGCGAAATAAGTTACTTAACATCATTTCATAAACATTAAAAGATTGAGAACAAACAGCCAGAGGAACTTTTGCAACTTAAAGCCAAAAAGGAAATTAATAACAATAATAATGGTAATATAATAATATTATTGAAAAACAACAGAATAAAAAGGCTTAGGTGAAGAGATGTGGAAAGCGTTGTTTTTGACAGGCAGAGTGTAATCTCCAAAAAGGCAGTAACTGCTCATTTGGTCTAAAATAAGTTAATGTCATTTTTGCTACATTAAATACATGCTTAATCATGTGGACAAGTATCCTGCCTCTATTGTATTGTGGTTTGGAGAAAATGGGGGTCATGTTAGCAGTAACTGCATAAAGTTACTGTGAAACCAAGGTAAATAAAAGCCATTTTTCTCAGATCCACGCTATGAGCAGTCACTGCCTTTTTGCTTGGTAGGGCAGTAATAACTAGCCTATATAGATCCAGAATTGCACATGCAGATTTTTTGGGGGATTGTGCCTTACATCCCTTTTGTGAGTTTGAAGGATAATTTTCTTCTAAGAGAGTTTTATGACATATCAGACATAATGTCCAAGGATTTTTAAAAATACATAATTGTAAGACAAATCAGTTAAATATCTATACCAATCTTAACAGCTCCTGTAGCTTGAATTCACAGCAATGTTAATAGATTGTAAAGTGTCTGAACCAGTGCTTGGTAACATATTCAATCTATACATATTAAATGGATGTATAAATATTTAAGATTTTATATCAAACCTCAGATCATGAAATCACGAGTTATCATTTGGTTAAAAGGAAGTTGCTTTGCTTGGTTGGTCCTATGACGCTCTGATGATCTGTTTACTTTCTCATGTGGTAGGAAGTCAGGGATCGGCTTCAGTAGATTACTACTGACATCTAAACAGGATGTTGACCATCCACAAGCTTGTTGCCTTCTGAAGAAAATGAAGCTCTAAATAAAATATGCAGGAATGTTCCAGGCATGAGAGCTCTTTGAACTGAAGTTTGACAGGCTGTTGAAACTTAAATATCGAAGTGAAATAATAAAATAATATCTAATAATACACCTTTTCAAAAAAAGCAACTGCAGTCTACTTTGGCTTATCCGAAGGTGAAGAGGCACAGCGAAAGTAAACATGTTAAGAAGATGGACAAATTCATGAACAAGTCCTTAACAACTCTTAATCATAAATGAAACTTTTTTTTAGTAGAAAACATTAGTGTCTGCAAAAGTTTGAAACATGATACACTTCTTTTACAATGATGATCATGTCATCAGAAATGTGTACAGTACATTTGCAGAGAAGGTCATGCAACACTAGGATGAACTAACCACTGATGGCCAAGTAAGTACCTCTTCAACCCAGGGATCATTACAATATTCTACATCCCCTTCAGCTGTCTCTAGTATACATTTTGGTGAGAAAGAAAGAAACATCGTACTCCTCTTGTTCCTCCTTTGTGTTGTGTTGTTCTCCGGTCCCTGCAGATGTGTCACAAAGCCACCCCTGGAAGACAAAGCACAGGGAGAGGAACAGGTTAGAGTGGGCACACAGTGATATATAGTCCCTGGAGCAGTATATTTAATTGTATATGCAAGGCTGTAAAACTTGATTGTGGCAGTTATTTTTCTGGCTAGGTCTTTGGGTGTCTCTTAGGCTGGTCCCAGATTTGTTTGTACTGTGTCTTGCCAACTCCTACATCAACTCCTACGCCAAGTCATAACAATGACCTAGTAGTTGGAATGACAGCACAAACAGATCTGGGATCAGAATAGGTGTCTGTAGGCTTTCAGAGAGAGAGAGCGAGCCATACCTCTGATGGGAGCGATCAGATGAGCCTCTGATCACTCTCTGGAGCCGTTGGTTTGTCACAGGCCTTTCATCTATCTTCCATCTGTTGTCTGCTTGTCCCTCTAACAGCACAGGCAGTGTGGGTTTACAGTTCAGTGTCCATCCTTCTCTCTGAATTCAGGCTTTCCACAGTAGCGCCAGGTCATTCTCTGGACATCGGTAGGTAGGTAGGTAGGTGGGTGGGGTTTAGGGAAATAAGGGGTTATTAAAGGGTGTGTCTATAGGACAGGTACAGTGCTGTGGCCCGTCCCCTCCAGGACACACTACTACATCCACCAGGTTTGGCATTCAGGGCAGTGCAGGGGAGGGAGGGCTTCTTTTGGCAGTTCAACCCATCCACCACCCCCGCCCTTACACATACATATTATAAAGCACTTGTTGAGACATCCACTGCAGTCGCAACAGTTTAGTGAGAGTTGACCTACATTCCCCCGTGCCATCCCCACCACATGACTGAAAGCAATGCCTTTGTCTCATCTCAAATTCGGAATAATAAGTGAATGTGCTGTTGTAGGTTCTGTTGTGGGATTATGTCAAAGAGAAATTTCCATAATCACATCACAAGGAAGTGTATCTGAATGGGTTTAACTGAAATTCCCATGAACCACTTGTGTAAATGTGTAGTGCAGTTATTGTAAAAGTAGTACTAAAATGTATTTACTAGTGTGGAGGTTATTTGGGGAGATATCTACCTTGAGCAGGGATAGGAGAGGTTTGTACATGCTTCTCTCACATTCTCATTCACAGAGGGGTGCTTTAAAGCCAATGGTCTTCATTTGTTGCTTCTGTAGTCCATAAGACATAGAAAAACAACACATAAAAATGTCTTAATTTAAATTGTCACAATATATCAGGCAGGGATTGAAGACTTTCTCAGAGGAAAGACTGACAACGTAAAAAAAAGTACAAATCGAGCCGAGAAAGTCTAATTGAGAGTTTGTCCTTCATGTAAACCCCCTGTGTCTTTCACGCAAAGCTCCCTTCATTTTCTCTCTCTTCATCCCTCCCTTTCCTTCCCAGGTTTTATCCCCGGAGAGAGGAACGTGATTGTCGTCTTGCTTTTGAGATTAATTTGTCTTTTATGTGACTCTCTCACTCTCTTTGCTCACAAATACAAAATCGACTCCCATACTTCCATGTTAAGTGCAGAAAGCGAAAAATTCTTCAACAGAACAGAAAAAAGGCAAGCCAGCTCCTCCATCTTTCAGTCAGTCGACTAGTACTGCTTGATTATTGGATGATTGGTATAGCGCTGAAGCTACAACCTTGTCATGAGATCTTGGTCCTCTCTTATCATGAAGCAGTGCTCTGAGGAAACCTTTCCATTTGTTTGACTGCCATGCTTGAGGTGTAGGCCCTCTGCGTTCAATTGTCTTTAAATACAGAATTTACACAGCTTGAGATTTGCACAGCGAAAGCAAGTTAAACTGCTGAAGAAGTTAAAATGTGACAGCCAGTTTGGCGGATGGAACACAATAATAACAGGAGCGGATGGAACACAATAATAACAGGAGCGGATGGAACACAATAATAACAGGAGCGGATGGAACACAATAATAACAGGAGCGGATGGAACACAATAATAACAAGAGCGGATGGAACACAATAATAACAGGAGCGGATGGAACACAATAATAACAGGAGCGGATGGAACACAATAATAACAGGAGCGGATGGAACACAATAATAACAGGAGCGGATGGAACACAATAATAACAGGAGCGGGTGGAACACAATAATAACAGGAGCGGATGGAACACAATAATAACAGGAGCGGATGGAACACAATAATAACAGGAGTGGATGCTGATGAATATTCGGCGTGTGTGTCACATCACATGCTCTGTGCAAAAAGCGTCTTCTGCCAGTCACAGAGTTAGCCAAACGAGCATTGTCAGAAAAAGAGAGAGAGAAAGAGCATGGAGTGACAGTGGAGCCGAGAAAGAGAGAGAGAGGAGGGAGGTAGGTTAGTTGCCGTTCGTTGTCTCTTGTTTTGTTTTTTCATTACGGCAGGCGCGGAGAAAGACTACACAGACGACTCTTCAGGGTTGGCGTCAGGCAGCACGCTCCTCTGCTGCAGGGTCCGACGCAGCTCCTCCTTGAAGGGGCTGGAGTAGTCGTTCCCGCCCCCACTCAGCCCCAGCCCTCCTCCACCAGAACCACCCCCGCTAACCCTCTCCTCCCCGGCCGAGCTTAGGTTGAGGCGGATGTAGCCGTTGCTGCCGGAACCCCTGATGTTGGTAAGGCTGAGCCGGCTGGGGGAATGGATGGGCTGGCCGGGGATGGTGCTGGGAGATGCCGTTGGAGCGTGGTGGTGAGACTGGCTGCTGGGGCACAGGGCGTGGCCCGGAACGATCTTCAGCGAGCCGTCTGAGTAGTAGTAGTTGGCGCCCGTCTCCCAGAAGCGGTCCTCGTCGCTGGGCATTTTGCTGGGCACGAAGGTGGGTGGCTCCTTGGGCAGGGTGATGGGGTAGACCAGGGTGCTCTCCAGAGGCTTCATGTCCGCCCCTTTACCTAGAGCCAGCTTCAGACGTCTCCTCAGATACAGAGCTGCCACCAATAGTAATAAACAGGCGGCCCCCAGGGTGATCACCAACACCCAGAACAGACCCATGCTGCCGTCAGGGGCCCGGGCCGCCATGACCACAGGGGAGCTGGCCACCACCGACACCTGGTAGCGCTCCGTCTGGAACTTGACCCCCTGCTCCTCGGAGTAGCACACGTAGCGTCCCGCGTGCACTGGCATGACGTTGGGAACCACCAGAGCCTTCAGGGCCTGGTCGAAGCGTGGCCCTCCGGCCTCCTCGTCTCCTAGCTGCAGCTCGCGGTCATTGAGGACCCAGGAGGGCTGGGCCAGGTTGGACACCAGCTGGCAGGGCAGCACCATGTCTGATTCTACCACTACTGTCACATTCCTCAGCCGAGAGTTGTCTGGGAGAGAGAGAGAGGGTATGTTAGCCAAGATGTTTATATCCTGAACTCTAAGTTCAACTCATCAACTCTAAGTTAAATTGAGTTCAATTCACTCTATTAGATTTCAATTATCTACTCTTAGTTCAACTCAACAAAAAAAATCTCAATTCTAAGTTCAACTCCATTCAACAACTCTACAAAAATTACTACAACTGTAGTGACCAGCTTTCACCACCAGGGTCCATCAGTCAAGTTTCTCTTTCCCACTCACCAGGGCTGGGGATGGCCACAGGCTTGTCAAACTTGGCTTTGCCCCTGCTGAATCTCTCCAGCATCAGATCTTGGGAAAGGGAGGAGGTAGATCTGTAGGAACAGAGAACAGGCATTAATAACATGTCTTTCTGCTATACTGTCTGAGAAACCTCCACTGAGCTGCTGCTGGCACAGTCAGACCCAACCCACTGAGCAGGGGCAGAAGGGAGAGGAGGGGAGTGAGCGAAGGGGGGAGGCAGAACCTCTGAGCAGGGGCAGAGGGGAGAGGCAGACATGCTCACCCGCGGTGGAGGTCGATGCGGACACAGGCGCGGCCCTCGCTGTCCCAGGCGCAGTAGGGGTCCCGGGACAGAAGGCAGTCTGGCTGCGACTGATAGCGGCTGCAGTTAGCCAAGGGCAGCTGGAGCACCTCTGAACGTGAGCCAATGTACAAGTACTTCTGCAGACATAGACAGAGAAAGAGGGAGAGATAGAGGGGTGGAGACAAGAGGGTAAAAAGAGAGGGGGGAGAGAAAGAGAGGATGGGAAAATAGAAAAAGAACAATTCAGAGAGGGCAGCAGAGATAATAGGATAATCATTCTAAATTACAATAACATTTTGTTCTGCTAGAGAGAAGAGTTTGTTATGAAATCGCTGGCCATGAAAAGTCTGGTTTAGTTAGATAAGGATCAGCATGAGTGTAATGCCAGTTAACATGTGAGTGTAATGCTGTGAAACAGAGGTGATGAGTAGGGCCGGGAGTCACATGGTAATCTGATTGGATAATGGTGATGTTTAAGGCCAGGAGTCACATAGTAATCTGATGGGATAATGGTGACGTTTAAGGCCAGGAGTCACATAGTAATCTGATGGGATAATGGTGATGTTTAAGGCCAGGAGTCACATGGTAATCTGATGGGATAATGGTGATAAGTAGGGCCAGGAGTCACATCGTCATCTGATTGGATAATGGTGATGTTTAAGGCCAGGAGTCACATGGTAATCTGATGGGATAATGGTGATAAGTAGGGCCAGGAGTCACATCGTCATCTGATTGGATAATGGTGATGTTTAGGGCCAGGAGTCACATGGTAATCTGATGGGATAATGGTGATGTTTAGGGCCAGGAGTCACATAGTAATCTGATGGGATAATGGTGATGTTTAAGGCCAGGAGTCACATGGTAATCTGATGGGATAATGGTGACGTTTAAGGCCAGGAGTCACATGGTAATCTGATTGGATAATGGTGATGTTTAAGGCCAGGAGTCACATGGTAATCTGATTGGATAATGGTGATGTTTAAGGCCAGGAGTCACATGGTAATCTGATTGGATAATGGTGATGTTTAAGGCCAGGAGTCACATGGTAATCTGATTGGATAATGGTGATGTTTAAGGCCAGGAGTCACATGGTAATCTGATTGGATAATGGTGATGTTTAAGGCCAGGAGTCACATGGTAATCTGATTGGATAATGGTGATGTTTAAGGCCAGGAGTCACATCGTCATCTGAGGGGATAATGGTGATAAGTAGTCACATGGTCAGAGAAGACTCTTGTCTCCAGTGATGGTCTGTGTGTAAGTAAGCCTTGTCCAAGCCAGAACGGCCCATAGGTAAGGACCCTATCTCCAGTTTCTGTAGTGTGAGAAAGCTTGATGCACATATCCACCTTGTCGGTCTGTCTATGTGTAAAGCTGGGGAAAACTCCAGACCCTAGCGATGGTCCATGATGGTGTAGGCCCAGGGATACTTCCTGGGCCTAGTGACAGTCTACTATATGGAGGGCTGGGGAAAACTCTTGTGCCTAGTGTAGGGTTGCAAAATCCCTGGAACGTTCAATAAATTACATTTTTTTCCGAAATTCTGGTTGGAGGAATCAGGAGGGAATAAGCAGGAAATCCAGAATCCTCCAACCAGGATTTCTGGAAAAGCAGGGAATTTATTGAAACCCTAGCCAAGTGTTGAGTGTTACCTTGGTGTGAGAGATGGTTAGGCTGTCCACTGGCTGGGGAGAATCAAACAGCTGTATCTCTTCAATCACATGGGCCTCCGAGCCAAAGATCACTACCCTCTGTAACCAGCCGTCTGCTACAGGAGGAGAGTAGAGGGGGAGGGGAAAAGGAGAGAAAAGAGGGCAATGAAAGAGAGTAGGAGAAGAGAGGAAAGGTAGAGGAGAGAAAAGAGGATAGGACGATACGAGAGAACAGATAGAAAGAGAGGAGAGGAGGAAAGATTGTGGAAGGAAAAGAGAAGAGGGAATACAGAGGAAAGGTAGGAGGCAGGAGTTGGTAAGATGAGAGGAGAGAGATATATAATGTCAGAATATTGTACTGTAGTTTTCTATGTGGATATATTGTGATCAAGGTTACATCCCCTGCTTTGAATGGCGATTGAGCTACTGCTGCCAGCGGTGTGACATTGTGTGTCTGTCTGGGTGTATGAGGCTTTTATGAGCAGAGATGTGCTGTGTGTGTTGCGCCTGCCCTGCCTCCCGCCCTCACCACAGTGGGACTGTTAAGGATAATGTGAGGGAATGACCCTGCACACTACAGGAGCCTGGCACAGAGCAGAGCAGCAAAACACACACACACACACACACATCATGCTCCTCTCTCGTTGTGTCGGGAATTTCGGCTAATCCCCCAATCCCAGCCTCCGTTTCTAACCGCCCTCGCCAGATTTGTTCTCTCGGCATAAGCTATCGTCCTGCTGCAGTTAATAGCTAATCAAGCCTGCAGCCCAATTGGCAGTGTGTACGTCTGCCAAGGGCCCCATTGAGTTTGTGCTGTGAAGCACAGCAGCAGGGAGCCTGCCAGGCTACTGAGCCCATCGTCACTCTGACAGTTATGGGCCTCCAACACACCGCAGGCACAGTAAGGGAAACACTCTGCACTGCACTGCAGTGAGTGGAATTATAAATAGCTAGTAGGCTATTATAAATAGCCAGTAGGCTATTATAAGTAGCCAGTAGGCTATTATAAGTAGCCAGTAGGCTATTATAAATAGCTAGTAGGCTATTATAAGTAGCTAGTAGGCTATTATAAGTAGCTAGTAGGCTATTATAAGTAGCTAGTAGGCTATTATAAGTAGCTAGTAGGCTATTATAAGTAGCTAGTAGGCTATTAGAGGTAGCTAGTAGGCTATTATAAGTAGCTAGTAGGCTATTATAAGTAGCTAGTAGGCTATTATAAGTAGCTAGTAGGCTATTATAAGTAGCTAGTAGGCTATTATAAGTAGCTAGTAGGCTATTATAAGTAGCTAGTAGGCTATTATAAGTAGCTAGTAGGCTATTATAAGTAGCTAGTAGGAAGTACTGTAGTTGGAGTAAGATGAAGTTGTCCTGAAACTGCCTGAACGCTGATCTCTTGTAAATTGTGGGTCTTCTTGTTTTTGGGGGGGGATTGGGGGTAAAGTAAATTGATCGTACATCTGTGGTTCAGGGCAACTTCTCTAGCATATTTAGTGAGCATACGGGTTCATCTGGGCCCTGTCAGAAGGTACCATAAACATACCGACTGTATATTCATCATTGGTAGGTACTTATTGAGCATGTTGTATTCCCTGTCAGTGGTTACCTGTTCCTATGAACAGCATATAGTTCTACATAGTTACAGTGCCTTCAAAAAGTATTCATACTACTTGACTTATTTTGTTGTGTTACAGGCTGAATTCAAAATGGATTTAATATATGTTTTTTCTCACCCATCTACACACAATACCCCATCATGACAAAATTAAAACATGTTTTTAGAAATGTTAGCAAATGTATTGAACATGAACTATCGAAATATCTCATTTACATAAGTATTCACACCCCTGACTCAAAACATGTTAGAATCACCTTTGGCAGCGATTACAGCTCCGGCAACTATCTGTTCTTTGTGTTTGAATCAGTGTTTGAAATTCACTGCTCGACTGAGGGATCTTACAGATAATTGTATGTGTGGGGTACAGAGATGAGGTAGTCATTCATAAATCATGTTAAATACTATTATTGCACACAGAGCGATTCCATGCAACTTATTATGTGACTTGTTAAGCAATTAAGCACATTTTTACTCCTGAACTTATTTAGGCTTGCTATAACAAAGTGGTTGAATTCTTAAATTTAGACATTTCATATTTTCATAGAAAATTAATTTGTACAATTTTCTAAAAACATAATTCCACTTTGACATTATGGGGTATTGTGTTTAGGCCAGTGACACAAAATTTAAGCCATTTTAAAAATTCAGGCTGTAACACAACAACATTTTGAAAAAGTCAAGGGGTATGAATACTTTCTGAAGGCACTGTACCTGCACCAATGAACAGTATATACAGTGGGGAGAACAAGTATTTGATACACTGACAATTTTGCAGGTTTTCCTACTTACAAAGCATGTAGAGGTCTGTAATTTTTATCATAGGTACACTTCAACTGTGAGAGAAGGAATCTAAAACAAAAATCCAGAAAATCACATTGTATGATTTTTAAGTAATTAATTTGCATTTTATTGCATGACATAAGTATTTGATACATCAGAAAAGCAGAACTGAATATTTGGTACAGAAACCTTAGTTTGCAATTACAGAGATCATACGTTTCCTGTAGTTCTTGACCAGGTTTGCACACACTGCAGCAGGGATTTTGGCCCACTCCTCCATACAGACCTTCTCCAGATCCTTCAGGTTTCGGGGCTGTCGCTGGGCAATACGGACTTTCGGCTCCCTCCAAAGATTTTCTATTGGGTTCAGGTCTGGAGACTGGCTAGGCCACTCCAGGACCTTGAGATGCTTCTTACGGAGCCACTCCTTAGTTGCCCTGGCTGTGTGTTTCGGGTCGTTGTCATGCTGGAAGACCCAGCCACGACCCATCTTCAATGCTCTTACTGAGGGAAGGAGGTTGTTGGTCAAGATCTCGCGATACATGGCCCCATCCATCCTCCCCTCAATACGGTGCAGTCGTCCTGTCCCCTTTGCAGAAAAGCATCCCCAAAGAATGATGTTTCCACCTCCATGCTTCACGGTTGGGATGGTGTTCTTGGGGTTGTACTCATCCTTCTATTCCTCCAAACACGGCGAGTGGAGTTTAGAGCAAAAAGCTCTATTTTTGTCTCATCAGACCACATGACCTTCTCCCATTCCTCCTCTGGATCATCCAGATGGTCATTGGCAAACTTCAGACGGGCCTGGACATGCGCTGGCTTGAGCAGGGGGACCTTGCGTGCGCTGCAGGATTTTAATCCATGACGGCGTAGTGTGTTACTAATGGTTTTCTTTGAGACTGTGGTCCCAGCTCTCTTCAGGTCATTGACCAGGTCCTGCCGTGTAGTTCTGGGCTGATCCCTCACATTCCTCATGATCATTGATGCCCCACGAGGTGAGATCTTGCATGGAGCCCCAGACCGAGGGTGATTGACCGTCATCTTGAACTTCTTCCATTTTCTAATAATTGTGCCAACAGTTGTTGCCTTCTCACCAAGCTGCTTGGCTATTGTCCTGTAGCCCATCCCAGCCTTGTACAGGTCTACAATTTATCCCTGATGTCCTTACACAGCTCTCTGGTCTTGGCCATTGTGGAGAGGTTGGAGTCTGTTTGATTGAGTGTGTGGACAGGTGTCTTTTATACAGGTAACGAGTTCAAACAGGTGCAGTTAATACAGGTAATGAGTGGAGAACAGGAGGGCTTCTTAAAGAAAAACTAACAGGTCTGTGAGAGCCGGAATTCTTACTGGTTGGTAGGTGATCAAATACTTATGTCATGCAATAAAATGCAAATTAATTACTTAAAAATCATACAATGTGATTTTCTGGATTTTTGTTTTAGATTCCGTCTCTCACAGTTGAAGTGTACCTATGATAAAAATGACAGACCTCTACATGCTTTGTAAGTAGGAAAACCTGCAAAATCGGCAGTGTATCAAATACTTGTTCTCCCCACTGTAGTTGTATAGTTATATAGTTGTATATAGTTATCTGTGACTATGAACAGTATATAGTTGTATAGTTATATAGTTGTATATAGTTATCTGTGACTATGAACAGTATATAGTTGTATAGTTATATAGTTGTGTATATAGTAACCTGTGCCAATGAACAGCATGTTGTATGCACGCTGGTCCAGGGAGCTGACCCGGTCCACTGCCAGGCGGGTGAAGTTGATGCCCTTGGTGAGCAGTAGGGGGCGAGCCTGAGCCTTCTCCTCCATCAAAGGGTGCTTCTTGGCAAAGTTGAGAGTGGCGTCTGGCAACTGAAGAGAGCTGTTGTAGCCGTTCTCCCTATGCCAGCTTGTAATGCACTGCACCGTGAAGAAGAAAGAGAAGAGACAGAGAGGAGAGAGAGGGAACAGAGAGAGGTGAGGGAGAGAGGAAGAAACAAGGAATGTTGTTAGTTGTGGGACAGGCTGGCATCGCTTGTTGGCTCTGATCGCTCTCCAGACTCCCTTCTCTCTGTCCAACTCACTCTCCATTCCTCCACTATACCCCTTCTTTCATCCCTCTCTCCCTTTGTCTCTCCCTCCACCCGTCACCCCCTCCCTTCACCCCCCCTTCATCCATCACTCACCGCTCCGGGCCGTGGGCTGGGGACAGTGCCAGTGTATCGTCCCCATCTCTGGGAGCCCTCTCTGTACTCCTTATACGGGCCGTCAAACACCTTCTTCACCTCCCCTATCTGGTACTGACACACCGCTGACACATCCACATCACCCCTGGGACAGGAGACAACAACAAAAAAATGGGCTTAAGATGATCAAATCAAATTTTATTTGTCACGTGACGAATACAACAGGTGTAGACCTTACCGTGAAATGCTTACTACAAGCCCTTAACTTGTTTGGGATAGGGGGCAGCATTTTCACTTTTGGATGAATAGCATGCCCAGAGTGAACTGCCTCCTACTCAGTCCCAGATACTAATATATGCATATTATTATTAGTATTGGATAGAAAACACTCCGAAGTTTCTAAAACTGTTTGAATGATGTCTGTGAGCATAACATAACTCATATGGCAGGCAAAAACCTGAGAAAAAATCCAAACAGGAAGTGATGTCAACCGTCTTTAGAATGTGGTTTCAGGCTGCTCATGTGAAGGGGGGCCGGATGGGAGCTGTTTTACTAAGGGGTCTGCCTACAGCCTCGTTCTCAGTCACGCGCTTTCACTTGAGAGGTTGCTCTCGTTTCAGTGTCTTTCTACAGACAATGGAATTCTCTGGTTGGAACAGCATTGAACTTTTATGATAAAAACATCCTAAAGATTGATTCTATACTTAGTTTGACAAGTTTCTTCGACCTGTAATATAACGTTTTGAACGTTTCGTCCGAATGGACCAGATCGAGCTTTTGGATTGTTTACCAAACGCCCAAACAAAAGAAGCTATTGGACATAAATGGACATAAATGATGGACATTATCGAACAAAACAAGCATTTATTGTGGAACTGCGATTCCTGGGAGTGCATTCTGATGAAGATCATCAAAGGTAAGTGAATATTTATATATGAATAATATGAATAATGTTGACTACCCAACATGGCGGATATTTCTCTGGCTGGTTTGGGCTCTGAGTGCCGTTCTCAGATTATGCTTTTTCCGTAAAGTTTAAAAATAATCTGACACAGCAGTTGCATTAAGGAGAAGTGTATCTAAAGTTTCATGCATAATAGCTGTATTTTCATCAACATTTATTATGAGTATTTCTGTGAATTCATGTGGCTCTCTGCAATATCACTGCATGTTTTGGAACTACTGAATCTAACACGCCAATGTAAAATACGATTTTTGGATATAAATATGAACTTTACCGAACAAAACATTAATGTATTGTGTAACATGAAGTCCTATGAGTGTCATCTGATGAAGATCATCAAAGGTTAGTGATTCATTTTATCTCTATTTGTGCTTTTTGTGACTCCTCTCTTTGGCGGGAAAAATGGCTGGGTTTATCTGTGACTTGGTGGGGACCTAACATAATCGTTTGTGGAGCTTTCGCTGTAAAGCATTTTTGAAATCAGACACTGTGACTGGATTAACAAGAATTGTATCTTTAAAATGGTGCCTAATACTTGTATGTTTGAGAAATTTGATTTATGAGATTTCGGTTGATTTGTATTTGGCGCCCTGCAATTTTATTGGCTGTTGGCGAGGGGTTCCGCTAGTGGAACGGAATGCAGTTTAAGAAATAGAGCTAAGAAAATATTTACTAAATAAATTAAGTACAGTTTTTTATAAAAGTAACACAATAAAATAACAATAACGAAGCTATATTTTTACATAATTTTATTTAACCTTTATTTAACTTGGCAAGTCAGTTAAGAACAAATTCTTATTTTACAATGATGGCCTACCCCGGCCAAACCCTCCCCTAACCCGAACGACACTGGGCCAATTGTGCGCCACCCTATATACAAGGGGTATAGGTACCGAGTCAATGTGCAGGTTAGTACAGGTTAGTCAAGGTAATTTGTATATTTACATTTTACATTTAAGTCATTTAGCAGACGCTCTTATCCAGAGCGACTTACAAATTGGATATGTAGGTAGGCATAAAGTGACTATGCATAGATAATAAACAGCGAGTAGCAGCAGTGTAAAAACAAAGGGGGGGGGTCAATGTAAATTGTCCGGGTGGCAAGGGGAAGCAGGTAGCCTAGTGGTAAGAGCATCAGGCCAATGCTGGATTGAATCCCCGAGCTGACAAGGTAAAAATCTGTTTTTCTGCCCCTGAACAAGGCAGTTAACCCACTGTTCCCCAGTAGGCTGTCATTGTAAATAAGAATTTGTTCTTAACTGACTTGCCTAGTTAAAAAAATGTTTTTTAAAATTAATTGTTAAGCAGTCTTATGACTTGGGGGTAGAAGCTGTTGAGGAGCCTTTTGGACGTAGACTTGGCGCTTCGTTACCACTTGCATTGCAGTAGCAGAGAGAACAGTTTATGACCTGGGTGACTGGAGTCTTTGACAATTTTTGTGGCCTTCCTCTGACACCACCTAGTATATGGATGGCAGGAAGCTCGGCCCCAGTGACGTACTGGGCCGTATGCACTGCCTTCTGTAGCGCCTTACGGTCGGATCCCGAGCAGTTGCCATACCAGGTGGTGATGCAACCAGTCAGGATGCTCTCGATGGTGCAGCTGTAGAACTTTTTGAGGATCTGAGGACCCATGCTAAATCATTTCAGTCTCCTGAGGGGGAAAAGGTGTTGTCGTGCCCTCTTCACGACTGTCTTGGTGTGTTTGGACCATGATAGTTTGTTGGTGATGTGGATACCAAGGTACTTGAAACTCTCGATCCGCTCCACTGCAGCCCTGTCGATGTTAATGAGGGCCTGTTCGGCCCTCCTTTTCCTGTAGTCCACAATCATCTCCTTTGTCTTGCTCACATTGAGGGAGAAGTTGTTATTAGCTAGGTGTGTTGTTTCTGTAGTCATTTTACATTGTCTGTTTGTATGACATAGGATATGGAGAAATAGGATGATGGTTTGGTTTTATTAGGATAATAACTTATTTTTTTATAACAGAATTGGAAAAGTCCATCACAGGATGTTGGTGGCACATTAATTGAGGAGGACGGGCTCGTGATAATGGCAGGAGCGGAATAGGTGTAATGGTATCGAGCACGTGGTTACTATGTATTTTATGCCATTCCATTAGCGCCGTTCCAGACATTATTATGAGCCGTCCTCCCCTCGGCAGCCTCCACTGAAGTCCATCTATACACAGAGAAGACACATTAGCTGACTCAAGGCTAGTAAAACTGTAATTTTGGGTATAAAATAATATCTTCAAAAGAATTGGAAAAATGTATAGACTTAGAAGTCACGCCAGGCCAGTGTTAGCAAAGGTGCTAAGTTGGACAGAGAGATTATCTTTGGCACATTTAACTCCCTGGCAGTGCTATTGTGTCCGCGTCTCAAATGACACCATATTCCCTATATAGTGCACTACTTTTGACCAGGGCTCACAGGGCTCTGTTTAAAAGTAGTGCACTATTTACGGAATAAGTGCCATTTGGGGACGCAGACAAACGCTATTCTCTTTGGCACATCGACTCCCTGGCGTTAGTGTTATTGTGACTCACCACTGGGCGTGGAAGATGCCATAGAAGGTGGTGGTGCGCCAGTCGATGCCTGGCAGGGTGAAGACTTCCCGCAGGTTGTTGAAGGTGACGTGGCGTTCAGGGAGAGAACACACCAGCCTGGCCTTCTGGAAGGTGGTCCACTTCTTCTGCAGGGTCCTGGTGCCCCCCAGATCACCCTAAGAGGAGAGACACATGGTCAGTCAAGGGACAGGAGTCAGAAGAGGTGCCATAACGCCAGTAGGGTGTAAAAATCTGTTTACTTCCATAATATTTGTGGATGGTTTTTGACGGAATGGGGTGAGAAGAGTGATTGTAAAGGAGAGAGAGAGAGATCACCCTGCTGTGATAAACAGACAGACTGGGGATAGAGGAGTTAGGACATAGTCTAGGGCAAGGAGTTAATCCAGACCACCAGGAAAAACAACGGGTCGTATAATGCAATGATAGTGGATGGTCAACTCTGAGCTTATAACTCGTAACTGGGTGAGAGGAGTGATTTTAAAGAAAGAGTAAAACGGAAGTGTGTGTGTCTCAGTGTAAATAGCCAGTTAGCAGTTACTTACCAGTACCCAGAGTAGGGTTGAGTGGTGTGTGTGTGTTCGGTGGCTGTGGGTGTGAGAGAGAGACTGCGTGTGTGTGTGTGTGTGTGTGTGTCAGAACCACAATGTCCTAACAATTCACCAGAATGTCCTGACAAGGTAGGAAAACAAGAACATTTCTGAAAAGGCAGGACTTTTTTCATGTCCTGAATGTGTTAAAATGCAATTTTAGGCTTATGGGTGAGGTTTAGGGTTTGGGGTTAGAAGGGCTAGAGTTTGGAGTTAGGGTTAGGAGTTAGAGTTAGGATAAGGATTAGGTTAAGGTTAGGATAAGGATTAGGTTAAGGGTTAGGTATGGTTTAGGGTTAGGAGTTAGGATAACGGTTAGGTTAGGTGAGGAGTTAGGATAAGGGCTAGGATCAGGTTTAGGAGTTAGGATAAGGGTTGGGAAAAGGTTAGGAGTTAGGATAAGGGTTAGGTTAAGGGTGAAGTTTCTAAAACTGTTTGAATTATGTCTGTGAGTATAACAGAACTCATATGGCAGGCAAAAACCTGAGAAAAAATCCAAACAGGAAGTGAGAATTCTGAGAAGGGTCGATGTTAAAGTCATCGCCTATTCAATTCCCTGTAATATATGGATCTGTTTGCACTTCCTACGACTTCCACTAGATGTCAACAGTCTGTAGAATGCTGAATGAAGTGTGATGTGGGGCCAGATGGGAGGTGTTTCAGTCACTGGTCTGGCAGATTGCCAGTTCTTGCTCACGCGCTTTCCTCATGATATCGCCTTGCGTTCCATTACTTATACAGACATGAAGAAATGCTCCGGTTGGAACGTTATTGGATATATATGATAACAACATCCTGAAGATTGATTCTCTACTAAGTTTGACCAGTTTATTCGACTTGTAATATAACTTTTAGAAGTTTTCGTCCGACGTTTGCCTGCATCTGCGCGAGCGTTTGGACACGTGTACTACACATGCTAGGAAAAGTAGCTAATTGGACATAAGTAATGGACATTATCGAACAAAACAACTATTTATTGTGGAACTAGGATTCCTGGCAGTGCATTCTGATGAACATAATCAAAGGTAAGGGAATATTTATGATGTAATTTCATATTTCTGTTGACTCCAACATGGCGGAGAAATGTTGTTAAATCTGAGCGCTGTCTCAGATTATTGCATGGTGTGCTTTTTACGTAAAGTTTTTTTTAAATCTGACACAGCGGTTGCATTAAGAACAAGTGTATCTTTAATTCTGTGTATAACATGTATCTTTCATCAAAGTTTATGATGAGTATTTCTGTTATTTGACGTGGCTCTCTGCAATTACTCCGGATATTTTAGAGGCATTTCTGAACATGGCGCCAATGTAAACCGAGATTTGTGGATATAAATATGCACATTATCGAACAAAACATAAATGTATTGCGTAACATGATGTCCTATGAGTGTCATCTGATGAAGATCATCAAAGGTTAGTGATTCATTTTATCTCTATTTCTGCTTTTTGATACTACTATCTTTTGCTGGGAAAATGGCTGTGTTTTTCTGTGGCTATGTACTGAGCTAACATAATTGTTTGGTGTGCTTTCCCCGTAAATCCTTTTTGAAATCAGACATGTTGGCTGGATTCACAACATGTGTAGCTTTAATTTGGTGTCTTTCATGTGTGATTTCATGAAAGATTGATTTTTATAGTAATATATTTGAATTTGGCGCGCTACATTTTTCTGGATTTTGGCCAAGTGGGACGCTACCATCCCACCTATCCCAGAGAAGTTAAGGGTTAAGGTTAGGTAAGGTTTAGAGTTAAGGTTAGGAGTTAGGATAAGGGTTAGATTAAGGGTTAAGGTTAGGTAAGGTTTAGGAGTTAGGATAAGGGCTAGGATCAGGTTTAGGGTTAGGTTAAGGTTTATGGTTAAGGTTAGGAGTTAGGATAAGGGTTAGGTTAAGGGTTAACTTCTTATGGCTGCAGGGGCAGTATTGAATAGCTTGGATGAAAGGTGCACAGAGGTGCCCAGAGTAAACGGCCTGCTCCTCAGTCATAGTTGCTAATGATAATAATAATATATATGCATATTATTATTAGTATTGGATTGAAAACACTCTGAAGTTTCTAAAACTGTTTGAATTATGTCTGTGAGTATAACAGAACTCATATGGCAGGCAAAAACCTGAGAAAAAATCCAAACAGGAAGTGGAAATTCTGAGGCTGGTGGATTTTCAACCAAGATCCCATTGAAATTACAGTGAGATATAAATGGGTTTGCACTTCCTATGGCTTCCACTAGATGTCAACAGTCTGTAGAACTTTGTCTGATGACTCTACTGTGAGGGGGGGGGGGGGGGAGAATGAGAGAAGAATTAGTCACCACTGCCATGAGGTTACCATTCATTGACCATGCGTGTTCACATGAGAGTGAGCTCCGATCCATCACTCATCTGAAGTCAATGAAATTCTCCAGTTGGAACGTTATTCAAGATTTATGTTAACAACATTCTAAAGATTGATTCAATACATCGTTTGACATGTTTCTACTGACTGTTACGGAACTTTTGGACATTTCGTCACGTTTTAGTGAACGCAATTCGTGACTTTGGAATTGTTTACCAAACGCACTAACCAAAGTAGCTAATTGGACATAAATAACGGACATTATCGAACAAATCAAGCATTTGTTGTGGACCTGGGATTCCTGGGAGTGCATTCTGATGAAGATCATCAAAGGTAAGGGAATATTTATCATGTAATTTCTGGTTTCTGTTGACTCCAACATGGCGGCTAATTTGACTATTGTTCTGAACGCCGTCTCAGATTATTGCATGGTTTGCTTTTTCCGTAATCTGACACAGCGGTTGCATTAAGGAGAGGTATATCTATAATTCCATGTGTATAACTTGTATTATCATCTACATTTATGATGAGTATTTCTGTTGAATAGATGTGGCTATGCAAAATCACTGGATGTTTTTGGAACTAGTGAACGTAACACGCCAATGTAAACTCAGATTTTTTTATATAAATATGAACTTTATCAAACAAAACATACATGTATTGTGTAACATGAAGTCCTATGAGTGTCATCTGATGAAGATCATCAAAGGTTAGTGATTCATTTTGTCTCTATTTGTGCTTTTTGTGACTGCTATCTTTGGCTGAAAAAATGTCTGTGCTTATTCTGTGGCTTGGTGGTGACCTAACATAATCGTTTGTGGTTCTTTCGCTGAAAAGCATATTTGAAAATCGGACACTTTGGTGGGATTAACAACAAGATTACCTTTAAAATGGTATAAGACACATGTAAGTCTGAGGAATTTTTATTATGAGATTTCTGTTGTTTTCAATTTGGCGCCCTGCACTTTCACTGGCTGTTGTCATATCATCCCGTTAACGGGATTGCAGCCATAAGAAGTTAAGGTTAGATAAGGTTTAGGGTTAAGGTTAGGAGTTAGGTTAAGGTTAGGTAAGGTTTAGGAGTTAGGATAAGGGCTAAGATCAGGTTTAGGGTTAGGAGTTAGGATAAGGGTTAGGTTTAGGTTTAGGGTTAGAGTTAGGTTAAGGTTAACATTAACATTACAACATATTATGCATTTGATACAACATAGTACACTGTGACAGAGGAATAAGCTAAAATCTATCGACCCAGAGATTGCCATTCACTCCAGCTGGGGAAAGATGAAGTGATGGCATGGGAAGGTAAGCATTTCCTGTTACATTTTTACTCCCCAAAAAGTCCTGAAAATTTCCGAAAACAAATCTGTGTGTGTGTAACCATATATGCGTGTAGCCTACCTTGCAGACGCGGGCCACCCTGGCCACAGTGAGCTCTGTGTCACAGTCCAGCTCTACAGCTCTCTCACTGAAGAAGAAGTAGATCTTGTCATCGTCCCCTTCCTTACTGCCACTGCTCTCCCTCACCAGGGCCGAGCCCACAAAGTCAGGCTCTGAGAGGACAACACACGGACGCACACACGCACAGGAGCATGAGATGTGAACACACACACACACACACACACACACACACACACACACACACACACACACACACACACACACACACACACACACACACACACACACACACACACACACACACACACACACACACACACACACACACACACACACACACAGACACAGACACAGATGTAGGATCTAAATTTGAGCCAGTTTGCCACAGCAGGAAAATAATGTTATAGCGGATGATAAACCTAACCCTAAATTACAAACTTTAGAAGCCTTTTTAAACCTTGAATACATTACAAGTTAGCATTTCCTTCTATGTAGGAAAATAATTCTCAGCAACAAAAGTGTTCATATTAAGATCCTACATCTGTATGCCCGCACGGTCACACTCATGTGCACACAAACACATGCACGCACACACACACACACAGCCACCTCCACTCCCTCTAATATAATGTAATGTTTTACCCTCTAACCTCGTCTCATCTAATACCCTTCCATCATCTTCCATTATCTCTCTCTAACACCTCTTCCCCCTCTTCCCTCATGTATCACTCCTGTCCACTCCTCTAACCTCATCTCTCCACCTCTCACCCCTCTACCAGGCTTTTTCACACTCACCTGCTTTTTCCATCTCTCACTGCCTCTGAGGTCCTATTAGCTAGCCCCTAACCTCTCCATTTCTCATCTCCAACTCCTTCACCATATCTACAGTTCCATATTCCCCTCTCCCTCACTTCCTCCATTTACCTCTCTCATTCTATCCTTGCTTTCTTTTTACATACCTCTCCCTCTCTCTCTCTCCTCCCCTCCTCATTTAAACCCCGCCCTCTCTCACCGTTGAGCCAGGCCGGCAGGTATTCACTCTTCATGCTGTAGTGTTGCTGTCCCAGGTTCCTCAGGATCACAGGCTCAGTACCCAGGAAGTTATTCAGTGTGGCAGAGTACAGCTCCTTGTCTGGGAGACACAGAGACAGGCAGGATGAGCACCATTACAGAACATTTACACATAGAATAAAATAGAGTAGAGTAGAGTGAAATAGATGGCCTACCCACTATGAGGCCTGTGTGGCCTTTGGCAGGGTCGTAGGGACACTTGCCCTTCCCATCCTCCAGGGAGCCAGGGTTGAGACTGAAGTGGTCAGCATTCTGTGGGTTGACAACAGGACACACGCAGAGACACGCACACAGACACACAGAGACACAGGTGGTCAGTGCATGACTAACACAGCTCCGGGCTCTGTCTGTCCGTGACAACCGTTCTAACAGGAGCCACAGTCCTCGCTCCCTGCCTTTGCCACACCCGTCTGATCATATCTCCGTCAGGCAGGTGCACACACTCACTCACTCACTCACTCACTCACTCACTCACTCACTCACTCACTCACTCACTCACAACCAGATACCACTGCCGCGTTTGCATGGGATATTCTTTCCTTTGACACAGATGATTCAGCCGTATGGGGAGGATGTGGTGTGGAGGTGTCAGACAGAAGATAGAAGACATGACACCATGTCACTGGTGCTGCTAGCTGTGACACCACCACAAGGACAGATCAACTCTAATATCACCTCCAGACAGAGTGGGATGAAGACACAGATTTAAGGTCAGGAAGTGATTGAGACCTTGTTGGTCCTAAATAGCACCCTATTCCCAGGGCTCTGGTCAAAAGTAGTGCATTAAGAAGGGAATAGGGTGCCATTTGGGACTCTGCCATTGAGAGCCACTCACGATGTAGGTGCACTTGGGCTGGAAGGCGAAGGTTCCACAGGTGTAGAGGTGGGTGTGGTTGTAGCTCTGCAGGAAGCGGATGTAGTTGAAGCACTCCGTCTGTGGGAGAGGAGACTAACACTGAAGCATAATATTCTACCATTCATAGCAATAATCATCAACTCAGTCTAATGAAGGAGTTGAATGTCAACAGAAACTTTAAGGATCCGTACCTGGTTGTTCTTGCCCTTGGCAGAACACTCTCTCTTCTTCTCCTGTGGTGCTGGCCACTCAATCTGCGAGAGAGAGATAAAGAGAGGGAGCAATCGAGGGATGGGTGAGAGAAAGAGAGAGAGAGAGAGAGAGAGCGAGGGATGAGTGCAAGAGACACAGTCACACATATAGAGTTGGCAGAGTGAGGTAGAGATGTCTTTATTCTTTTGGAACTTCTGTGAGTGGAACTTCTGTGAGTTTACTGTTAATTTGTATTGTTTATTTCACTTTTGTTTATTATCTACTTCAGTTGCTTTGGCAATGTTAACATGTGTTTTCCATGCCAATAAAGCCCTTAAATTGAATTGATAACAGCGAGAGAGATAGAGAGAGATGGATTTAGAGAGTGGGAGGAGAGAGAGAGATGGTGGGGAGAGATAGAGAGAGATGGAATTAGAGACAGTGGGAGAGAGAGAGATGGTGGTGGAGAGAGAGATGGATCAGAGAGAGAGATGGATTTAGAGACAGTGGGAGGAGAGAGAGAGAGTGGGGGAGAGAGACAGTGGGAGGAGAGAAAGACAGTGGGCGAGAGAGAGACAGTGGGGGAGAGAGAGACAGTGGGAGAGAGAGAGAGAGATGAGAGGATGACACAGCAGATGATGAGATAGGTGCAGAGTGGGGACATAGTGAGGCAGTTGGCATCCAGTGGCCCTATCATCCCTCTAAACCACACCAGAACAGCAGCAAACAGGTGGGCTGCTTATTACTGGGATGCTCACAACACAGAACTGTTGGATGTTCATTATCAGTCACACAACAATCCAATTAACGCTCATTATAAAGTTAAATCAAATAACAATCTCTATACTGCTGTTCAAAGACGCATTTGTCTGAGTGGATATAAGATGTGAGGTACGTTAACAAGTTTTACCAAGCCTTCATTGCACTCAGCTTTTTATGGACTAATTACCTAATTACATTCATATAGATAATCATGTAATCACATTGTTACCCCTCCACCACTGAACAAACGACATCAGAATCGGGCAACTTTAATTCCATTCAACATTGTTAAGGAATGTTGCACAAGAAACTGACTGCACTCTTGTAGCAGGTCTATGGGGTTGAGGTTGTAGCTGTGGTTGATGTCTGCCGTGCTGAGGTGTGTGTGTGTGTGCGTGCATGTGTGTATGTGTGTGTGTTTGTCTGTGTGTAGTTACCAGAGGTCGTAGCTGTCTGCTGATGTCGTTAGGGTCCAGGGCAAACAGGACCTCTCTAGCTCCTACATACAGAACCCTCTCGTGTTCTGCTAGAGTCACCATGGTGTAGTTCCACACACCTAGAGCCCGGAACCTGGCCATGCTGTCCAGCACCTCTGTAGAGGAACACACATACAGGGCCTTCAGAAAGTAATCATACCCCTTTGAATTATTCCACAAATGTTTTCCCACCCATCTATGCACAATACAAAGTTAAAACATGTTTTTAGAAATATTTGCACATTTATTAAAAATGAAATACTGAAATATCTCATTTACATAAGTATTCACACCCCTGAGTCAATACATGTTAGAATCAACTTTGGCAGCGATTACAGCTGTGAGTCTTTCTGGGTAAGTCTCTAAGAGCTTTGCACACCTGGATTGTACATTATTTGCACATTATTCTTTTTTAAATTCTTCAATTCTGTCAAGTAGGTTGTTGAGCACTGCTAGACAGCCATTTTCAAGTTTTGCCATAGATTTCCAAGACGATTTAAGTAGATAATTTAATTAAGCCCCTCAGGAACATTCAATGTCGTCCTGGTAAGCAACTCCAGTGTATATTTGGCATTGTGTTTTAGGTTATAGTCCTGCTGAAAGGTGAATTCATCTCCCAGTGTCTGTTGGAAAGCAGACTGAACCAGGTTTTCCTCTAGGATTTTGCCTGTGCTTAGCTCCAACTATTTTTATCCTAAAAAACTCACTAGTCCTTGCCGATGACAAGCATACCCATAATATGATGCAGCCACCACCACGCTTGAAAATATTAAGTGTGGTACTCAGTGATGTGTTGGATTTGCCCCAAACATAACACTTTGTATTCAGGACATAAAGTTAATTTCTTTGCCACATTTTTTTCAGTTTTACTTTAGTGCCTCAATGCAAACAGGATGCATGTTTTGGAATATTTTTATTCTGTACAGGCTTCCTTGTTTTCACTCTGTCATTTAGGTTAGTATTGTGGAATAACTACAATGTTGTTGATCCATCCTCAGTTTTCTCCTTTCACAGCCATTAAACTCTGTAACTGTTTCTTTGTAGTGGCTGGGTGTATTGATGCACCATCCAAAGTGTAATTAATAACTTCACCATGCTCAAAGGGGTATTCAAAGTTTATTTTAATTTTATTTGTACAAAAAAACAACAACATTGAGCATTCCTTTGAGCATCCCGTTGTGCATCCCTTTGTGCATCCCTTTGAGCATCCCTTTTTAGCACCCCTTTGAGCAACCCTTTGAGCATCCCTTTGAGCATCCCTTTGAGCATTGGAAAACCTCCCTGAGTCTTTGTGGTTGAATCTGTGTTTGAAATTCACTGCTCGACTGAGGGACCTTACAGATAATTGTATGTGTGGGGTAGAGATGAGGTAGTCATTCAAAAATCATGTTAAGCACTATTATTGCACACAGAGTTAGTCCATGCAACTTATTATGTGACTTGTTAAGTACATTTTTACTCCTGAACTTATTTAGGTTTGCCATAACAAAGGGGTTGAATACTTATTGACTCAAGACATTTCAGCTTTTCATTTTTAATTAAAAACATAATTCCACTTTGACAGTATGGGGTATTGTGCGTAGGCCAGTGACACAAAATACATTTTTAATCAATTTTAAATTCAGGCAGAAACAACAAAATGTGGAAAAAGTCAAGGGGTGTGAATACTTTCTGAAGGCACTGTACCTGGATAATACAGTTTGAAACACACACGTTTCACTTAACTTAAGATTGGCAATGCACATCGAAGCGTCGTACATGTTTATGTCACAAATGAAACACCTTTGAGGCCATAATTATCAGAATTCAGCAGCAGTGGGATGTTGATGACTTTCTCTGTCATCAAAGTGGCACACACCCACATACACACACCCACATACACACACCCAAATACACATACACACACCCACATACACATACACTCACATACACACACCCACATACACCCACACACACCCACATACACACCCACCCACCCACATACACACACACCCACATACACACACCCACATACACACACCCACACACAGAGACACATCCTCCCAACACACACACACCCACACACACAGAGACACATCCTCCCAACACATACACACAGAGACACATCCTCCCAACACATACACACACCCACACACACATCCTCCCAACACACACACAGAGACACATCCTCCCAACACACACACAGAGACACATCCTCCCAACACACACACAGAGACACATCCTCCCAACACATACACACACCCACACACACAGAGACACATCCTCCCAACACACACACAGAGACACATCCTGCCAACACACACACAGAGACACATCCTCCCAACACACACACAGAGACACATCCTCCCAACACACACACAGAGACACATCCTCCCAACACACACACAGAGACACATCCTCCCAACACACACACAGAGACACATCCTCCCAACACACACACAGACACATCCTCCCAACACACACACAGAGACACATCCTCCCAACACACACACAGAGACACATCCTCCCAACACACACACCCACACACACACAGACACATCCTCCCAACACACACACGCCCGCCCACACACAGAGACACATGAATAGACACAACCACACACACACCCACACACACAGAGACACATCCTCACAACACACACACACCCACACACACAGAGACACATCCTCCCAACACACACACACATCCTCCCAACACACACACACCCACACAATGCAGTAAAACACAAACACACAGAGCCACAGACAGTAAGAAACCGATAGAGCGGAAATGAAAATGCAGTGTAGTTTCCATTATCCACGCCTGTGTTCCCTGTCGCATCTCCGTGCCTCGCTCTTATCAAAGGGAAGTCATGTGCAAAACATCAGACAAGCCTCAGTAAAGTGATATCATGAATTGAATAATATTTATGTTCCTCTAAAAATAAGACCCGAGCTCCTTCAGGAGGAGTTATGATTTATGGTGACGACATCACGTTACTTCCTTCCTGGCCTAGTTTGAGGGTATAGCAACGAACCAGAACTATAGAGGTGGTGGGTTGGAGGACAACAAGTCAGAGACAAAAAGAGATGGGGAGGGAGAGGGACGGAGAAAGAAAGAGACCATGGAGGTATAGAAAGCCAGGATAAGGAAGAGAGGAGGGGAAACTTGAGGCAGTGGGGAGAAGGGAATAAATGTGGAATATAGTTATTATCTAGAGAGCAGCAGCGTATAAACATTGGAGGGTATGGGCGCGTGTGCTGGATGAGGAGAGACAAGATGAGAGGAGAAGAGACGAGATCCTCAAGGGAGCCAAGAGCACATCTGCTAGGTTCTACCCTGCCAGAAAAGGTCTGGTGTTGACACACACACACACACACACACACACAAACAACCCTCCGGGGTACCTGCTTAGTGACTTGAACGTTTACCCACAATAACGTAACATTTTGCAGAGCTTGAAGGCGGTTGTTTAAAATGATTAGTGCCACTGTCATTACCAGTCGCTATGGCAGGCTGCACTTCCCATCTGTCACCACACAGCGTCAGCCCTGAGGCCAGTCTGACTGCCTGCATGGTAGGGTGGCTTAATGAGGGGTCTCTGTCAGATTTAGCAGGTATTATGAAAAGATACTACATATTAAAGTCACTACATAAGAGAAGAGACTAAACTAGTAAGGGAAAATAGAATGAAAGGGAGAGAAGGAGTACCATGCCACAGAAATGAGAGCAAAGAGAAGGTCTAATGATTTCAACAGATGAAACACACACACCACAGACCAAAGGGAAAACTGCAAACCCATAAAAGGTTGATTGTGGGTGAGGCAGCAGAGGTCTGTGTCTCTCCACAGTTGAACTCTTGAGATGTGCCAAGGTCACTTCTATGGGTTCTATGGAAACAGAGTAGCAGTGTTCCATCTCTCTGGGACTTTAGCTAGCCACTCCGCTATAAGAGTTCTCTACTCCCATCTCTGTGATGTCTCGCTCTAGCTCCCATCTTCAGGTGTGTGTATGTGCGTGTGCTGCGTTGAGGAGAGCTCACGGTCAGGCTGGTGGAGGGAAGGGCCAGAGCAGCAGAGAAGCAGACCAGGGAGCAGGGCTTGGCTGGTTCAGAGCTCCTTTAGGTCTCCTCTGATGTGCCTCCATGTATGCTGCTGCTCCAGCCTCTCCTCTTCAGTCAGCTAGCGCTCCTTTCAATGAGAGCTTTACTGGAGATACTGCCAGGCTCTGCGTTACGCTGCTAACCATGGAGGAGCTCACACACTGCACTATAATTAAAGGGCTATTTTAGGCTCTTTGAAGCAGCAACATGCAGACTAAAATGATTCAGACCAAGAAAGAAGGAAACCTACACTGTACAGCACCCGACCACTACAAAAGAATACACACACAAACCCTGGTCAAAAGCAGGTGAGTCATTCCATGAAATGAGTGCATTTTGCATCCCTTTGATATTTTAAGTAGAAATTGTGCACTAATATTGAATATAATTTTAAAAGCCTGTTATACTCAATAGAGTGCCCTTTAATATAAACCACATGGAAAATCTTGCTAAAGTGCTAAGATTCTGCATTTTGACACTTAACACCAACATTTACAGATTTTAACCCACTTAACACCAACATTTATCCAAGTTTTCACCATAATTGTAAAGCCCTAGTAATTTTGTTCACAATGTCATTTTTGAAGATCATTATTCACTTTAAGGTAAAAAACAACAACTTGTTCCTCATTTTAAGGGCAACCCTGTTACGTGAATTGAACTCTTGTTTTAATAGGGTGAAACTATTCCTTTTTTTTAGTCTTCAAAAGAAACATTGAACATCTAATAGTCAAATCATAGTGTAAAAGCGTGTGAGCTGGTTTTACTCCTTATGGCCATTTTGTGGTGGATAACTAAGCAGGTTGCACATAACACATCAACACTATTACCCATAGATAGACAGGCTAGACATGTTTAACAATAAAACAAATGTGAAAGCTTAAGTTGAATTCAATTGCCCTTCCCTGTTGCACACAACAAGCTTCCATTCCCTCTGTCACAGGAGAATTTATGGATGATTTAAGATGAAGTCGTCAACCCTGTTATGGTCAACCCTGTTACTTTATTTGGCACTTAATAGGCACTTACTATAGTATTTATTTGTATAATTTTTTTTAGATGGGAAAACATGTCTTTTATTAAGTTGAAAATGCACTCTTTATGACAGAATGTTAAAATTAGGTGACCAAGTTACACTACTCAAAAGGCACCCAATTGATGGAACAACCCAGGTACCCACATGGAGATAAATACACAGACAAACAGTAGTTTAACGGGGACACACACACAAACCCAGTTGTTGCATCAAGAGACGAGAGAAACTTCAGAGGAGATTGTATTGAAAGTCAAGGCATGAGACACTGAGTACATGGAGAGAGATGGGAAGAGCTGTGTAATTGCTGTAGATTAGGGGAGGGAGTGGTGAGAGAGGGGTGAAGTGGACTAGGATATATGGGGAGGAGAAGTGGGAGGGCAAACATGGAGAGGAAATGCTCAAATTGGATTAACACAACAACAGGATGAGTGGAAGACCAGGGGAGATAGGATGAGAGATGAGGGTGATGAAAGCAGAAACATGGCAGTGACTGAAGCAGTGGGAGATTGCAGTTCAATTCTACATAAAGACGATTAAATCAAGTTGATTTATTCCACAAATTACCTTGCTGAAAAAGAGTGACACGGTTAAGAGTGCCCACTTCATGCTGTCTGGCCGCCTTGCTTTGGCAATGTAAACATATGTTTCTCATGCCAACAAAGCCCTTTGAATTGAATTGAGAGAGGGACAATGAGAGAGAAAGACAGAGAGAGAGAACGGCGCATGGATGGATTAATGATAATCATAACCGTTTTGTGATGGACCCCCAGCAGTTTACAGAACAATATGACTAGTTATATTTAGCTCTGTTTATCAAAAGTGTTGGAAAAACTTGTCAATAATCAACTGACTGGCTTTCTTGATGTCTATAGTATTCTCTATGGTATGCAATCCGGTTTCCGCTCAGGTTATGGATGTGTCACTGCAACCTTAAAGGTCCTCAATGATGTCACCATTGCCCTTGATTCTAAGCAATGTTGTGCTGTTATTTTTATTAACATTCTTGTGGGCTGGCTAAGGAGTATTGGTGTCTCTGAGGGGTCTTTGATCTGGTTTGCTTACTACCTCTCTTAAAGAATGCAGTGTATAAAGTAAAAAAAAATCTGCTGTCTCAGCCACTGCCTGTCACCAAGGGAGTACCCCAATGCTCGATCCTAGGCCCAACGCTCTTTTTAATTTACATCAACAACATAGCTCAGGCAGTAGGAAGCTCTCTCATCCATTTATATGCAGATGATACTGTCTTATACTTAGCTTACCCCTTCCTGTTAAATGGTCTACAACAGGTATTCCCAAACTGGGGTACACGCAATGCCGTCGGGGGTACGCCAAATAAAAATGTGATTCACATTTAAACAAACAAAAAATTCAAACAGTCCATTTATATTTTTCAATGGGGCTATACATTTGGGTGAGGTTTTTCTCTCGCCTGAGTAGCCTCGTTTCACAACAAAAAATAAAACTAAACCATCTAGTGTTCAGCAAATAACAACACATTGTCAAATACAGGTAGCCTAGTCAAATAATTAACATCCAATCAGATTAACGTTACTCTCTCGCGGGAATTCCACTAATGGTCCATATGTAGCCAAAAGCTTGCATGATGACAAGTTTCTCACACGACTGGCCTATCTGAGTGATGTTTTTCTCGCCTGAATGATCTGAATCTAGGATAACAGGGACTCTGCAACTATATTCAATATGCGGGACATTAACAAGGACAACACACAGGTCTTTCCATCATTGTATGATTTTTTGTGTGCAAATGAACTCAAGCTTACGGACAATGTCAAATGTGACATAGCGAAGCACCTGAGTGAGTTGGGTGCGCAATTACGCAGGTACTTTCCCCCGAAACGGATGACACAAACAACTGGATTCGTTATCCCTTTCATGCCCTGCCTCCAGTCCACTTACAAATATCTAAACAAGAGAGCCTCATCAAAATTGCAACAAGCTGTTCTGTGAAAATGGAATTCAATCAGAAGCCACTGCCAGATTTCTGGATTGGGCTGCGCTCAGAGTGTCCTGCCTTGGCAAATCGCGCTGTTAAGACACTGATGTCCTTTGCAACCACGTACCTATGTGAGAGTGGATTCTCGGCTCTCACTAGCATGAAAACTAAATACAGGCACAGACTGTGTGGAAAATGATTTAAGAGTGAGACTCTCTCCAATACAACCCAACATTGCAGAGTTATGTGCATCCTTTCAAGCACACCCTTCTCATTAACCTGTGGTGAGTTATTAACAATTTTCGATGAACAAATAAGGTTTTATATGTAAGATGGTTAAATAAAGAGCAAAATTATTGATTATTATTACATTATTATTTGTTCCCTGGTCCTATAAGAGCTCTTTGTCTCTTCCCACGAGCCGGGTTGTGACAAACACTCATTCTTATGTTTAATAAATGTATCGTATAGTGTGTGTGGTAGGCTTACAATGATGGCAAAAAACAACATTTGAGAGTGCGCTGACCCTGGTGCTAGAGGGGTACGCAGCAGGAGGTTGAATGTTTGAAGGGGTACAAGACTATTAAAAAGTTTGGGAACCACTGCTCTACAACAAAGCTTTCTTAGTGTCCAACAAGCATTCTTAACCTTGTTCTGAACACCTCCAAAACAAAGGTCATGTGGTTTGGTAAGACGAATTCCCCTCTTCACACAGGGGTTATTACTACCTCTGAGGGGTTAGAGCTTGAGGTAGTCACCTCATACAACTACTTGGGAGTATGGCTAGACGGTGCACTGTCCTTCTCTCAGCACATATCAAAGCTGCAGGCTAAAGTTAAATCTAGACTTGGTTTCCTCTATCGTAATCGCTCCTATTTCACTCCAGCTGCCAAACTAACCCTGACTCAAATGACCATCCTACCCATGATAGTTTATGGAGACATCATTTATAGATCGGCAGGTAAGGGTGCTCTCGAGCGGCTAGATGTTCTTTACCATTCGGCCATCTGATTTGCCAACAATGCTCCTTAAAGGACACATCACTGCACTCTATACTCTTCAGTAAACTGGTCATCTCTGTATACCCAACGCAAGACCCACTGGTTGATGCTTCTTTATAAAACCCTCTTAGGCCCAGTCACATTCTGTTGAAGGTCCCCAAAGCACACACATCCCTGGGTCGCTCCTCATTTCAGTTCGCTGCAGCTAGTGACTGGAACGAGCTGCAACAAACACTCAAACTGGACAGTTATCTCAATCTCTTCATACAAAGACTCAATCATGGACACTTTTACTGACAGTTGTGGCTGCTTTGTGTGATGTATTGTTGCCTTCTTGCCCTTTGTGCTCTTGTCTGTGCCCACTAATGTTTGTACCATGTTTTGTGCTGCTATAAATGTTCTGTTCCTACCATGTTGTTGTTATGTTGTGTTGCTACCATGCTGTGTTGTCATGTCTTGCTGCCTTTCTATGTTGCTGTCTTGTATCTCTTGTAGTGATGTGTGTTTGTACTATATTTATATTTTATTTATTTTTAATCCCTGACCCCGTCCCCGCAGGAGGCCTTTTTCCTTTTGGTAGGCCGTCATTGTAAATAAGAATTTGTTTTTAACTGACTTGCTTAGTTAAATAAAGGTTAAATCCTTATTATTATTATTATTATTTTTTTTTAATGACTATACTCCACTTTAGATCATGCCATATGCTCCATCTTAATTCCATTCAACCAGGGACATAGTGGAGGATGGAGAGATCCTCTCTCGATTCAATTCCATTCAAAGGGCTTTATTGGCATGGGAAACATATATGTTTACATTGCCAAAAACACCCCACCTCCATCCATCTATCCCTGCCTCCATCCCTCCCAACCACTCATTACCGTAATTGGTGGGCAGAGAGAGAAAGACTTCGAAAACAAATCCAGTTTTGATAAACTCCCATATTTATTCCGTGAAATACCACAGTGTGCATCACAGCAGCAAGATTTGTGACCTGTTGCCACAAGAAAAGGGTAACCAGTGAAGAACAAACACCATTGTATATACAACCCATATTTATTTCCCCTTTTGTACTTTAACTATTGGCACATCATTACAGCACTGAAATAGCCATAATATGACATTTGAAATGTCTCCAGTGTAATGTTTACTGTTGACATTATTGTTTATTATCTATTTCACTTGCTTTGGCAATGTAAACATATGTTTCCCATGCCAATAAAGCCCTATGAGTTGAATTGAGTGAGTGATTGAGTGAGTGAATGAGTGAGTGAGTGAGTGAGTGAGTGAGTGAGAGAGAGAGAGAGAGAGAGCCAAACCTTCCATGACAAAGCCATCACCTACGGAGAGATGAACCTGAAGAACAGTCTCCTAAGCAAGCTGGTTCTGGGGCTCATATTTCCCTCAGATTACACAGATCCACAAAGAATTTGAAAACAACCCAATTTTGATAAACTCCCATATTTACTGGGTGAAATACCACAGTGTGCCATCACATCAGCGATATTTGTGACCTGTTGCAACAAGAAAAGGGCAACCAGTGAAGAACAAACGCAATTGTAAATACAACCCATATTTATGTTTAATTATTTTCCCTTTTATACTTTAACTATTTGCACATCGTTACAACAGTGTAATGTTTATTGTTTATTTCACTTTTGTTTATTATCTATTTCACTTGCTTTGGCAATGTAAACATATGTTTCCCATGCCAATAAAGCCCTATGAGTTGAGTGAG
Source organism: Salvelinus alpinus (assembly GCF_045679555.1). Taxonomy (NCBI): domain Eukaryota; kingdom Metazoa; phylum Chordata; class Actinopteri; order Salmoniformes; family Salmonidae; genus Salvelinus; species Salvelinus alpinus. The sequence continues at coordinate 24,832,540 of NC_092104.1, forward strand.
TGAGTGAGTGAGTGAGTGAGTGAGTGAGGGAGCGAGAGTTTTAAATCATCTTTATTGGGTCTGGGAGCCCACCGCAGAATAAATACTCATACAAAACCACAGTTACACATCAATTAAAAACACAACTCCAATTCCTCCTCCACAGTAACTAAACACAACAGCCTCTGAATACCCCATATACTCATAAACAGATCAATATTGTTGACCAGTTTATAACAGGCAAACTCAACCCTCAGTCTCGCTGCCAACATCCTCTCCAGCATTCCCACCACATCCACAGACCCCTGTCCCCGAATACAGTTTTTTCGGGTCTTCCATATCGCTAATTTAGCTGCCCCTGACACAAAATTAAGCAACACAACTACACCCTTTTGACTGAACCTGTACTTTGGCCCAAATATATACAGTTGGGAAGAGAAAACCTCTCCCAACGTTGAGAACCAATTAGTGATCAGGTCAATCATCCCGACCAACCTGGGACACAGTAAAAACAGATGTGCCAGAGTTGCAGACTCAGCACAGAATGGACACCCTTCCCCAACAGTAGGATCCAGATGTACCAGATGCATGTTGGTGGCTATGGCTCCATGTACACTGCTCAAAAAAATAAAGGGAACACTTAAACAACACAATGTAACTCCAAGTCAATCACACTTCTATGAAATCAAACTGTCCACTTAGGAAGCAACACTGATTGACAATAAATTTCACATGCTGTTGTGCAAATGGAATAGACAAAAGGTGGAAATTATAGGCAATTAGCAAGACACCCCCCAAAAAGGCGTGATTCTGCAGGTGGTGACCACAGACCACTTCTCAGTTCCTATGCTTCCTGGCTGATGTTTTGGTCACTTTTGAATGCTGGCGGTGCTCTCACTCTAGTGGTAGCATGAGACGGAGTCTACAACCCACACAAGTGGCTCAGGTAGTGCAGTTCATCCAGGATGGCACATCAATGCGAGCTGTGGCAAAAAGGTTTGCTGTGTCTGTCAGCGTAGTGTCCAGAGCATGGAGGCGCTACCAGGAGACAGGCCAGTACATCAGGAGACGTGGAGGAGGCCGTAGGAGGGCAACAACCCAGCAGCAGGACCGCTACCTCCGCCTTTGTGCAAGGAGGTGCACTGCCAGAGCCCTGCAAAATGACCTCCAGCAGGCCACAAATGTGCATGTGTCAGCATATGGTCTCACAAGGGGTCTGAGGATCTCATCTCGGTACCTAATGGCAGTCAGGCTACCTCTGGCGAGCACATGGAGGGCTGTGCGGCCCCACAAAGAAATGCCACCCCACACCATGACTGACCCACCGCCAAACCGGTCATGCTGGAGGATGTTGCAGGCAGCAGAACGTTCTCCACAGCGTCTCCAGACTCTGTCACGTCTGTCATATGTGCTCATGTGCTCAGTGTGAACCTGCTTTCATCTGTGAAGAGCACAGGGCGCCAGTGGCGAATTTGCCAATCTTGGTGTTCTCTGGCAAATGCCAAACGTCCTGCACGGTGCTGGGCTGTAAGCACAACCCCCACCTGTGGACGTCGGGCCCTCATACCACCCTCATGGAGTCTGTTTCTGACCATTTGAGCAGACACATGCACATTTGTGGCCTGCTGGAGGTCATTTTGCAGGGCTCTGGCAGTGCTCCTCCTTGCACAAAGGCGGCGGTAGCGGTCCTGCTGCTGGGTTGTTGCCCTCCTACGGCCTCCTCCACGTCTCCTGATGTACTGGCCTGTCTCCTGGTAGCGCCTCCATGCTCTGGACACTACGCTGACAGACACAGCAAACCTTCTTGCCACAGCTCGCATTGATGTGCCATCCTGGATGAGCTGCACTACCTGAGCCACTTGTGTGGGTTGTAGACTCCGTCTCATGCTACCACTAGAGTGAAAGCACCGCCAGCATTCAAAAGTGACCAAAACATCAGCCAGGAAGCATAGGAACTGAGAAGGTGTCTGTGATCACCACCTGCAGAACCACTCCTTTATTGGGGGTGTCTTGCTAATTGCCTATAATTTCCACCTGTTGTCTATTCCATTTGCACAACAGCATGTGAAATGTATTGTCAATCAGTGTTGCTTCCTAAGTGGACAGTTTGATTTCACAGAAGTGTGATTGACTTGGAGTTACATTGTGTTGTTTAAGTGTTCCCTTTATTCTTTTGAGCAGTGTATTATCCTCCATTGGAGGTCAGCCGTCCTCTTATCAATAGGCAGTTTGTATAATGATCGCCAACAGCCTTTTGGAGAGGCACCTGGACCAAACACACCTGCCCACCTCGTCGATTTTACCCCTTCCAGGGAAGAAGCACGGGACACTTTTACACATATTCTTCTTTCCCACCTCCTTGAACTCCCCCAGCTCTGGGGTATCGAAGGAAAGCAGCATCCCCACGTCCTCCTCGAATGCCCCCACCGCAGCACTAACAATCAGTGCAGGGAACATATAATCCAGACCCTCCTTCCACCGATCAGAATTGGAAGTGTCAGTCACATACTGCAGATGAAGTACTGGCAAGGAGTCACAGACCTCAGCGACGACCTTCCTCAGTAGGCGAGATGATCGCATCCCCGCTCTTTCTCCCAGCTCCTCTAACAATCTGCTCCTGTTCCGCATCAGATGACCCAGCTTAGTACACCCCACACCTAACAGGCATGAACGTAGGCTGGCTGAACCCAGAACACGGGACTGGATGGCAGTGTTGTAAAAAGAGGCTCTTCAAAAAGCCACATCCCTGGTGGCGTGCAGGCCTTACGGGACTTGACAAAAACTCTCTAAGCTGCTTAATAACAGACTCATAGAATGGAGTCAAGCCAGACAAATCACCCCCCTTATAGCTTTAAGAGGAAAAGATGCTTGTCTAAGCCCAAACAGCCCGCTCTCCTCGTCAATGTATAGGCTGTGTCGACCCAGCTAGAACCGTCACTGGACAACAGTCTCTGGGCTGCTTGAAGCCGGAAAGCCATGATCCTAGAGGAAATGTCCACCAGGCCTTGCCCACCCTCATGCAGTGGCAGGTACAGGGCTGCAGCTTTAATCCAGTGTTGTCCAGACCAGAAGAAATTGACAAGGGTTCTCTGAAGCTCTTGTATCAGACCCTTTGGTGGCTGAAAAATCATTAGTCTGTGCCACAGGGTAGAGGCAGCAAGATTATTAGCTACCAGTACCCTTCCCCTATAAGACAGCTGGGGCAGCACCCATTTCCATCTTGACAGTCTGGCACAAACTTTCTCCAATACACCCTCCCAGTTCTTTCCAATACACCCTCCCAGATACTCTTTCAACCTGTTTGAGAGACATTTAGAAAAACATTTTTTATGAGAGCCAAACCCCCCCTTTTTTGGCAACAGTGAAAGCACAGCACGTTGACAGGATACAGTAAGAGAACCCTCATGAAAAGATTCACACACCACTTCATAAAAATCTTCCCCAATTGACCCCCAAAAGTGCTTATAAAACTCAGATGGTAAACCATCGATGCCAGGGGATCGGCCTGTTGAGAGCTGCATAACTGCTGTGGACAGCTCTTGCAGTGTAATGTCAGAGTCCAATGCGACTCTCTGCTCAGGTCCCAATTGAGGAAGTCCATGTAACAACTGTTCAGTACACAGAGAGTCACAATCCTCCGCCTTATAGAGGGCAGAGTAGAAATCCACGGCATGTTGACGCATTTCACTGTCATCCGTGGTCACCTTCCCATCAGGGAGACGAATGCAGACCATCTGTTTACGTTGCAATGTCGACTGTCCTAGGTTAAAAAAAAAGCACTAGGAGCATCCATATCCTTGAGGGAAGCGAAACGAGACCTAATCATGGCACCCTTCACTCTTTCATGCAGAAACGACCTCAGTTCATGTCTCTTGTCCTGTAAGTTCATGACTAGTCCGGGGTCATTCTGAGTGAGCAACTTCAATTCAATAGATTTGATGTCCTGTTCAAGGGCCTTGATACTCTCTTTAACTTCAATTTGAGACAGAGCAGTATACTGTTGACAAAATAATAGTATTTGGGCCTTCCCAACCTCCCACCATTGTCTCAAGGACTCAAAATTCCCTTTTGTAACCCTCCATTTTTCCCAAAACAACAAAAACCTTTCACAAAACATGACATCATGTAACAATTTAACATTAAAATACCAGTAAGGTGATGACCTTCGTGGACAGGACAAGTGAATATCAACAGTAACAATATGATGATCAGAGAAACCCACAGGAGTAATGTCTAACCTTCCAACCCTACTACAGTAGTGATCAGATACATACAACCTGTCTAACCTTCCAACCCTACTACAGTAGTGATCAGATACATACAACCTGTCTAACCTTCCAACCCTACTACAGTAGTGATCAGATACATACAACCTGTCTAACCTTCCAACCCTACTACAGTAGTGCTCAGATACATACAACCTGTCTAACCTTCCAACCCTACTACAGTAGTGATCAGATACATACAACCTGTCTAACCTTCCAACCCTACTACAGTAGTGATCAGATACATACAACCTGTCTAACCTTCCAACCCTACTACAGTAGTGATCAGATACATACAACCTGTCTAACCTTCCAACCCTACTACAGTAGTGATCAGATACATACAAGCTGTCTAACCTTCCAACCCTACTACAGTAGTGCTCAGATACATACAAGCTGTCTAACCTTCCAACCCTACTACAGTAGTGCTCAGATACATACAAGCTGTCTAACCTTCCAACCCTACTACAGTAGTGATCAGATACATACAAGCTGTCTAACCTGGCTGCACTGACACCACCTTCATTAACTACTACAGTAGTGATCAGATACATACAACCTGTCTAACCTTTCTGCACTGACACCATCTTCATTAACTACTACAGTAGTGATCAGATACATACAACCTGTCTAACCTTTCTGCACTGACACCATCTTCATTAACTACTACAGTAGTGATCAGATACATACCTACCTGTCTAACCTGGCTGCACTGACACCACCTTCATTAACTACTACAGTAGTGATCAGATACATACAACCTGTCTAACCTTTCTGCACTGACACCATCTTCATTAACTACTACAGTAGTGATCAGATACATACCTACCTGTCTAACCTGGCTGCACTGACACCACCTTCATTAACTACTACAGTAGTGATCAGATACATACAAGCTGTCTAACCTGGCTGCACTGACACCACCTTCATTAACTACTACAGTAGTGATCAGATACATACAACCTGTCTAACCTGGCTGCACGGACACCACCTTCATTAACTACTACAGTAGTGATCAGATACATACAAGCTGTCTAACCTGGCTGCACTGACACCACCTTCATTAACTACTACAGTAGTGATCAGATACATACAACCTGTCTAACCTGGCTGCACTGACACCACCTTCATTAACTTTTAGCCATGTGTACTGCCTAACTTTTGCCTTCCTTACTCTCCACACATCAGAAAGCTCAAACTCAGTTAATAGGCCAGACAGGAAAGTGAAGTAAAACAGTAAAATCCACTGTACAGTTCCAGTCCCACCCTAAAACCACTCCCCTCTTGGTCACACTGTCTTAAGGTTTCCTTTATTTTATCAAAAACAACACTACGCTCTGTACCCTCATTAGGAGCATAAACATTCAAAACAACAAACAAAAAAACCATAACATCCACCTTGACCAATAAAACCTTGACAATCTCTGTTGTAGATACCACAGTCACCCCTAAACCTGAGGAAAACAAGATTGCCACCCCAGCACTGAAATTAGTACCATGACTGAGTATCTGCTGCCCCTCCCACCATATACCCCAGTCAACCTCATTTTCCTCATCACTATGTGTCTCCTGTAGGAAAACTACATTAAGCCTTTTCTGTTTTATTACTTCTAACACCCAAGCCCTCTTATTCCTGTCCCTTCCCCCATTAATATTGAGAGAACCTCCCCTTAGTACCTCCGTATAGAAAAGAGAAAAGAAAAGCAGAAGAAACCACAGAGAAACCAAAGAGAGAAAAAAGACACCCTATGAAGCATGATCATCGTCATTATTAAAATTCTCTCTTATTAACCTGACTACGTTTCCCACCACCTTTTGCTGCTGCAACAGCAGTAACAAATTTTCTCAAGCAAAATCGCTTCTTCTCACTCAACTGGTCTAACCCCACCGTCTTCTGTAACATCACAGCTGACCTCACAAACTTATCAACATCAAAATAATCTGCCAATTTGACAGATTTCCCAAAAGTCTGATCCAGAAACCCATTTACCTCCTCTAGATCGTAAATTGAGTCCTCACCAGCTGCTATCATATCAAAAGAGATATCCATATCCTTCTCCTGATCCTCCTCAGCTGAGGCCACAGACCCCTGACTCCCCTCTACCACATCCCTTTCAACACTCCCCACTTGCACCCCATCACTCGTACCAGAAATCTCCTCCACTACCTGGGAGCCTAGTTCCACATGACCCCCCTCCTGTACCCCATTACTCATAGTGGGCATCTCCTCCACTACCTGGGAGCCTAGCTCCACATGAACCCCCCCCCCCCCTGTACCCCATTACTCGTAGTGGGAATCTCCTCTACTACCTGGGAGCCTAGCTCCACATGAACCCCCTCCTGTACCCCATTACTAATAGTGGGCATGTCCTCCACTACCTGGGAGATTAGCTCCACATGAACCCCCTCCTGTACCCCATTACTCGTACTGGGCACCTCCTCACCAGTCTGAGGAACTGGCTCTTCAGATCCTTCCTTACCTTCTACAACAATATTTTTCTGCTGCATAACATTTCCCTCTAATACAAGTTGCAACTCCGTGCCCTCAACACGGATAACTTGTTCCTCAGCAACAGGTGCTTGTGGCTGCTCAACCACTGTTCGCCCACCTCTCCCTACATCAGTGGACCCAGGCGTTACGAGAACCACCTGCGCCCCTCCCTCTGCCTTCTCCCTTTTCGGGCAAGCATGTCGCTTATGACCAACATCCCCACACTCAAAACACCGTTGACTACCCGTACTAGCATAAGCCATATAAAGTCTATTGTCATACTTGATTTTAAATGATAACTCTAAAGTCTGCTCCGGTGAGTCCAAAAACAAACACCTGTCGCCGAAACGACATAATCTGTTTCAACGCCGGGTGTTTGCAACCCAACGGGACAACCTTAGTTGAACTTGCAAACTTCCCAAAGCGCAATAACTCGCGCTCCAAGAGCTCATTTGGAATAAACGGCGGTACATTTGAAATTGTTACCCTTGTTGACGGAGAAAAAAGCGTCGTAACTTGAATAAACATTCCTTTAAGAAGTACGCCATGCTCAACCATACGATCATCAACACGCTCTTCTTTAAGAAATACCACCACCGCTTTATTCATCCGTGACGCATAAGCAACATTCTCATATCCTACCTTCTCTCCTACGGCGACCAGAAACTCCTCCACCGTGACAGTAGCTTCAGTAACACACCTAAAGCCGTGCCGAAGTGACAGGGACGGCATCCCCATTCGGGCTGCCATCCCCGCCAAACTCAGGGTAATTTCGATACGAAAAACAAAATACTTAATTCTACCACAACAAAAATAAAAATAATAACCTTAATCATGCACAGAAGAAAACAAAAAATGCCACCAAGAAAGAGAAAACCGAAAGAAAGTTCTGAATATCTAACTATACACAACACACGCACTCCTTCGCTCATACAATTCCCAGCATGCACCAAACACTCCCAGCATGGAGAGAGAGAGAGAGAGAGAGAGAGAGAGAGAGAGAGAGAGAGAGTTTACTGTTAATTTCTGATTGTTTATTTCATTTTTGTTTATTTTATCTGCTTTGGCAATGTAAACATATGTTTCTTATGCCAATGAAGCCCCTCTGAATGGAATTGAATTGAGAGAGGGGTGGGGGTTTGTTTGAAATGCCAGCAGGATGCTTTGATGCAGAGAATGAGACTAAAACTTAAAAGGAAAACCAATGCAAATGAGTGGCACTGATTGAAAGGGCTTCATTGGCATGAGAAACATATGTTTACATTGCCAAAGCAGATAAAATAAACAAAAATGAAATAAACAATCAGAAATTAACAGTTGGGGTTGGCCTAGGAGAGGGGTGAGGGGGGGACAAGCCCCCCTCCCCCACACACACCTAACTCTATTTTAACTGCTCCTGACTGGGCACAAGAAAGGCTGGGACGAGTAGCATCTAGCGGGGCTGTGTCTATGTCCGTTAAGTGCCTGAAAATAACCAGCTAATGGATACTCCAGTCAGGCGTGCTCAAATCAGGGAGCAACGAGGGAGGTGTACTGGAGTGTATGTGAGAGATAAATGAGAAAGAGAGAAGAGTGGAAAAGAAAGAGAAGGAAAGAGAGGAGAGAGAGAAAGGGAAGAGAGGACAGAGAGAAAGGGAAGGGAAGACAGAGAGAAATGGAAGGGAAGAGAGGACAGAGAGAAAGGGAAGGGAAGAGAGGACAGAGAGAAAGGGAGGAGAGGACAGAGAGAAAGGGAAGAGAGGACACAGAGAAAGGGAAGGGAAGAGAGGATAGAGAGAAAGGGAAGGGAAGAGAGGATAGAGAGAAAGGGAAGGGAAGGGAAGGGAAGAGAGGATAGAGATAGAGTGAGAGAAGAAGTAGAGAGAGAAGAAGCAGTTAAAAGTGTCTGTGTTTTTTCCTCTTCAGATCCCAAATGACTTAGCCACACATAATTATAGAAGTGGGGCTTGGGCCTGGGTGGGGTGTGGGGGGGAGAGGGAATAAATATTATCTCTGCTCCCATCTCCCTACTTCCCCCTCCCTAACCCTCCCCCATCACCACTCACCCCAAACTGCCTGGGAGCACTAAATCCCTCAGACTGCTAGGCTAAGCATTATACACACTCTGGTAGCTCTCTCAATTCAATTCAATTTAAAGGCTTTACTGGCAGGGGACACATGTTTACATTGCCAAAGCAAGTGAAATAGATAATAAACAAAAGTGAAATAAACAATAAAAAATGTAGAGTAAACATTACACTCACAAAAGTTCCAAAATAATAAAGACATTTCAAATGTCATATTATGTCTATATACAGTGTTGTAATGATGTGCAAATAGTTGAAGTACAAAAGGGAAAATAAATAAACATAGGTTGTATTTACAATGGTGTTCGTTCTTCACTCTCTCTCCCCCTCTCTGCTTCGTTCTGCTTTTCTCTGCCTCACTCTTTATTGGCCTACTCTTGCTCGCACCACCAAACACACACACACACACACACACACACACACACACACACACACACACACACACACACACACACACACACACACACACACACACACACACACACACACACACACACACACACACACACACACACACACACACACACACACACACGATGTTTATGTGATCTGCGTGTGCAGAGACAGCTCCACCGTGACATAAAACACTTTGTAGACGTTATGCTCTGTGTGTTTGTCTTTTCTGTCTCTTTATCACTGCGTTGCTCCTCTTACTCCTGTGAAGATATTTCCTCTCCTTTTATGTCTATCTGCTCCTCTCTCTCTCTCTCTCTCTCTCTCTTTCTAATCTATTCTCTCTTTCTCTAACTCTCTCTCTCTCTTTCTAATCTATTCTCTCTCTCTCTCTCTCTATTTCTCTCTTTCTAATCTATTCTCTCTTTCTCTAACTCTCTCTCTCTCTTTCTAATCTATTCTCTCTCTCTCTCTCTCTATTTCTCTCTTTCTAATCTATTCTCTCTTTCTCTAACTCTCTCTCTCTCTTTCTAATCTATTCTCTCTCTCTCTCTCTCTATTTCTCCCTCTCTCTCTCTCTCCCTCTCTCTTTCTAATCTATTCTCTCTTTATGCTCTCTCTCTCTTTATGCTCTCTCTCTCTCTTTCTCTCTTTATGCTCTCTCTCTCTCTCTCTTTATGCTCTCCCTCTCTCTCTCTCTCTCTCTCTCTCTCTCTCTTTCTAATCTATTCTCTCTTTCTCTAACTCTCTCTCTCTCTTTCTAATCTATTCTCTCTCTCTCTCTCTCTATTTCTCCCTCTCTCTCTCTCTCCCTCTCTCTTTCTAATCTATTCTCTCTTTATGCTCTCTCTCTCTTTATGCTCTCTCTCTCTCTTTCTCTCTTTATGCTCTCTCTCTCTCTCTCTTTATGCTCTCCCTCTCTCTCTTTATGCTCTCTCTCTCTCTTTCTCTCTTTATGCTCTCTCTCTCTCTCTCTTTATGCTCTCTCCCTCTCTCTTTCTAATCTATTCTCTCTTTATGCTCTCTCTCTCTTTATGCTCTCTCTCTCTCTTTCTCTCTTTATGCTCTCTCTCTCTCTCTCTCTCTTTATGCTCTCCCTCTCTCTCTTTATGCTCTCTCTCTCTCTTTCTCTCTGTATGCTCTCTCTCTCTCTCTCTTTATGCTCTCTCTCTCTCTCGCTGATATTGACTGCTTGTCGATTGCTGTTTCCATTGTGTTTCCATCCACACCCCTCACACTAACAATGACGGTTGAGAGTCAGGGACAGGAAAAGGAGTGTGGGGGAGAGGGGGATAAAGAGAGAGAGAGAGAGAGAGAGAGTGGAAAGAGTGTGACGGAAAGAAAAGAGGCTGCTTTTATATAATAGCAGTCTTGATAAGTACAGCTGAAGTGTGATGTCTTTGTGAGAATAGTACAGGCAGTTTGGCTCTTATCAGGGCTGAAAGCAAAGAACGGAGGGAGGAGTGGGATAAAAAGGAGAAGGAAGAGAAGGAAGTGAAGGAAAAGAAAGCACAGAATAAAGGTGTGAGGTGGTTATGTGGTATATGAGTGAGAAAGAGGCAGAAGTAAATCAACTTCCCCTTCTGAAATGATATTTTGTCAGCTTCTAACAATTGCTATTGTTTTTCATTGTCAGCTGGACTTAAAACAGACAGATGAAAACAGCAAACACAGTGACTGTGAACAGTTCATATTTTAAGTGGGAGAACTAGTGTGCTCTCGCTGAAAATAGAAGGCATTTGAGAGAAAACAGCGTCAACGGCGTCTACGGCATCATAGCAGGTCAAATTGGAAAGCAAGTCTATTTTACTTGCGTCTACACGGAGCAATCTGGTAAAAGCACATAAATTGCGTGGGTCGTTTGTAGAAATGGAACTTGAGGAACCGTTATGTCTTCCCTATGCTAAGTAGTATAAAGATGTAGTTTAAAATGTATTGGGCAATAAGCTAAGGTTTATCAGTCAAATAGGCTACATATTTGAAAACACTTGCAGCCTACCTGTGTTGATTTCAATCAAAGGCATATAGCCTAGTCAGGCTACAACTGGAAAAGTAGAGGACTCGGATTTCAATAGAGAATACTGTTTATGTATAAGAACGAGACATGGTTGTTTATAAGCAACTCTGGTTTATTAGCTATAACATCCTTGTGAGCTAGCAAAGCAACAACAGTTTAGCACTGGTACGGTGGCTCTCGTAGACATCTAAGGAACTCACAACAGTAACGCTGAGGGGCTACATAGCGAACCAACACCACTGTTTATTATGGATTTTCATGACAACGTTGGCATATACAGTGTATGTGAATTGACACTGGCTACTCTGGGGTCTCTCCATGTGATTTTGGCTTTAGAGTAGTGAGTACATCCATTTTTCATACTGATCCCCCATGGGAATCAAACCCACTAACCTAACGTTACAAACGCCATGCTCTACCAACTATAAATGAGCCCTATGGACCCTGGTTAAAAGCAGTGCACTATAGTGTGAATAGGGTTTCACTTCAGGTAGACACTCACCATGGTATCTGACGGTCTTGCGTGGTATTGGGTTCCAGTTGAGACTCAACGACTTCTCCCAACCGATCAGAAGAAGCAACATCAGGACCTTAGCCTCACCCATGGCTCCGATAGAGCCCGGCAGTCTCAGCGAGGCCGTTGATTCGCTGGTTGATGTTGAGTGACAGTGGAGATAGACAGTGTGGGAACAGCCTCTGGCAGCCTGCCAAAGACAGATCAAAAATAAAGTCAGTTAAAGCAGCATGAACAACAACCACTGTGTCTCCCCAGCCGAGCAGGTGGACGACATTCACAAACATCTTATCAAACTTGTTGGGAGATTTTAATACGGTTTTAAATACCTCTATGGACCGTAAAGGAAATCACACTACAAACTATCACCCTCAGGCACTTAAGGAAGTCATAAATGTCATAGATATATTGGAATCAGTGGATATATGGAGACTTAAATACCCTGACCTAGTGAGATATAAATGGCGGAGGCTTAATCAAGCTAGTTGTCTTGAATACATTCTTATGTCATTCTCTCTGGCACCAAAAGTTTAAAAAGTGTTGATAGGGGACAGAATGCGGTCGGATCATCACATAATTGGCATATATATTACTCTTACAGAATTTCCACGTGGGACAGGATATTGGAAATTTAATCAAAGCCTATTGGATAATAACTTGTTTTTAACTAGGATAGAATCATTTATAACTGACTTTTTCAGACATAACATAGGTACAGCTGATCCCCTTACTGTATGGGACACTTTTAAATGTGTCTTTAGAGGCCATGCAATTCAGTACTCATCTATAGAACAAAAGCAATTGAGGTCAAAAGAATCCATATTAACAAAGGAAATTGAAGAACTAACAGTACAGATAGATAGCAATAAAAACTGTACCATAGAGGCACAGAATAAGTTAGAGAAAAAACAAAAAGAAATGGAAGAACTTATTCAAGAAAGATCCAGTGTAATATATTATAAAAAATAAAGCGAGCTGGATGGAATATGGGGAAAAATGCACCAAATTATTTTTCAATCTTCAATATAGAAATGCTACCAATATTTTTTATTGAAACTTGTTCCAAATGATGGAGTCACTCACGATTCACCAAACTATATTTTGAAAGAGGAAGTAAAGTACTTTAAGAATATGTTTTCGTTTCAGTCTCCTCCATCTCCACTAACCGAAGCTAATTGTATGGATTTTTTTCCCTATTATTAATGTAAAATTAACATCTGTACAGAAAGACTCATGTGAAGGCCAAATTACAGAGGAGGAACTTATTGATGCAATTAAAGCCTGGGAAAACTCCAGGGCTGGATGGCATACCAGCGGCAGTATACCAAACCTTTTTATATATACTCAGAGGACCATTATTAGTATGTTTTAACCACTCCTATATAAACGGTAGATTATCAGACACGCAACAAGAAGGTCTGATATGATTATTACTGAAACAGGACCCAAATGGTATATACACTGCTCAAAAAAATAAAGGGAACTGTAACGCTCTTCTACCTCGTCCTCCTCCTCAGACGAGGAGAGGAGAGAAGGATCAGATGACCAAAATGCAGCGTTGTAATTAGACATGATATTTATTAAACAAGGACGAAAACGAACACGAAAATATACTTGAAGAATTTACAAAACAACAAACGACGTAGACTGACCTGAACATAAGAACTTACATAAAACCGAAGAACGCATGAAACAGGAACAGACTACAACAAACGAACGAAAACACGAAACAGTCCCGTGTGGTGCATACAGACACAGACACAGGAAACAACCACCCACAACAAACAATGTGAAACCACCTACCTTAATATGGTTCTCAATCAGAGGAGATGAAAACCACCTGCCTCTAATTGAGAACCATATCAGGTCACCCATTAACCAACATAGAAACACATAACATAGAATGCCCACCCACACTCACGCCCTGACCGACTAACACATACAAAAACAACAGAAAACAGGTCAGGAACGTGACAGGAACACTTAAACAACACAATGTAACTCCAAGTCAATCACACTTCTGTGAAATCAAACTGTCCACTTAGGAAGCAACACTGATTGACAATAAATTTCACATGCTGTTGTGCAAATGGAATAGACAGGTGGAAATTATAGGCAATTAGCAAGACACCCCCAATAAAGGAGTGGTTCTGCAGGTGGTGACCACAGACCAATTCTCAGTTCCTATGCTTCCTGACTGATGTTTTGCTCACTTTTGAATGCTGGCGGTGCTTTCACTCTAGTGGTAGCATGAGACGGTGTCTACAACCCACACAAGTGGCTCAGGTAGTGCAGCTCATCCAGGATGGCACATCAATGCGAGCTGTGGCAAGAAGGTTTGCTGTGTCTGTCAGCGTAGTGTCGAGAGCATGGAGGCGCTACCAGGAGACAGTACATCAGGAGACGTGGAGGAGGCCGTAGGAGGGCAACAACCCAGCAGCAGGACCGCTACCTCCGCCTTTGTGCAAGGAGGAGCACTGCCAGAGCCCTGCAAAATGACCTCCAGCAGGCCACAAATGTGCATGTGTCTGCTCAAACAGTCAGAAACAGACTCCATGAGGGTGGTATGAGGGCCCGACGTCCACAGGTGGGGGTTGTGCTTACAGCCCAACACCGTGCAGGACGTTTGGCATTTGCCAGAGAACACCAAGATTGGCAAATTCGCCACTGGCGCCCTGTGCTCTTCACAGATGAAAGCAGGTTCACACACACATGTGACAGACGTGACAGAGTCTGGAGACGCCGTGGAGAACGTTCTGCTGCCTGCAACATCCTCCAGCATGACTGGTTTGGCGGTGGGTCAGTCATGGTGTGGGGTGGCATTTCTTTGGGGGGCCGCACAGCCCTCCATGTGCTCGCCAGAGGTAGCCTGAATGCCATTAGGTACCGAGATGAGATCCTCAGACCCCTTGTGAGACCATATGCTGGTGCGGTTGGCCCTGGGTTCCTCCTAATGCAAGACAATGCTGGACCTCATGTGGCTGGAGTGTGTCAGCAGTTCCTGCAAGAGGAAGGCATTGATGCTATGGACTGGCCCGCCCGTTCCCCAGACCTGAATCCAATTGAGCACATTTGGGACATCATGTCTCGCTCCATCCACCAACGCCACGTTGCACCACAGACTGTCCAGGAGTTGGCGGATGCTTTAGTCCAGGTCTGGGAGGAGATCCCTCAGGAGACCATCCGCCACCTCATCAGGAGCATGCCCAGGCGTTGTAGGGAGGTCATACAGGCACGTGGAGGCCACACACACTACTGAGCCTCGTTTTGACTTGTTTTAAGGACATTACATCAAAGTTGGATCAGCCTGTAGTGTGGTTTTCCACATTAATTTTGAGTGTAATTCCAAATCCAGACCTCCATGGGTTGATAAATTTGATTTCCATTGATAATTTTTGTGTGATTTTGTTGTCAGCACATTCAACTATGTAAAGAAAAAAGTATTTAATAAGAATATTTCATTCATTCAGATCTAGGATGTGTTATTTTAGTGTTCCCTATTTTTTTTGAGCAGTGTATAAAGATCCAGTCCATTTAAAAAAATTGGAGGCCTCTTACACTTCAACAACATTGTGATGTTCTAGCAATTCTAGCTAAATGCTTGGCACATAGAATAAAAAATGTTTTGGCAGATATTATTCAACCTAATCAGACAGGTTTTTTACATGGACGGTACATTGTAGATAATATAAGACAAGTACTGGAAACAATAAAACACTATGAAATATCGGGGAAACCAGGCCTAGTTTCCATAGCTGACATTGAAAAGGCTTTTGATAAAGTACGACAGGAGTTTATATATAAATGCCTGGAATATTTCAATTTGGGAGAATATCATATAAAATGGGTTAAAGTTATGTATAGTAACCCTAGGTGTAAAATAGTAAATAATGGCTACATCTCAGATAGTTTTAAACTGTCAAGAGGAGTAAAACAAGGTTGTCCACTATCGGCATATCTATTTATTATGGCCATTGAAATGTTAGCTGTTAAAATTAGATCCAAAAATAATATCAAGGGATTAGAAATCCATGTCTTGAAAACAAAGCTGTCATTGTACACCGATGATTCATGTTTTCTTTTAAAACCAAAATTAAAATCCCTCCACAGCCTCATAGAGAATCTAGATACATTTGCTAACTTCTCTGGATTAAATGCAAATGATGATTACGTATGTGGATGTAGACATACTCGGTATTTATATCCCGAAATAAAAAAATTCTCTCACTCCAATAAATTTGAATAGAAAGTTAGCAAAAATAGCTCTTCCTAGGTTTTGGCCTTTCTAGGGAGTTTTTCCTAGCCACCGTGCTTCTACACCTGCATTGCTTGCTGTTTGGGGTTTTAGGCTGGGTTTCTGTACAGCACTTTGAGATATTAGCTGATGTACGAAGGGCTATATAAAATAAACTTGATGGATTTGATAAGATCTTGCTACCATGGAAAGGAAAACACCTGTCTATTTGTGGAAAAATCACCCTGATTAACTCTTCAGTCATATCACAGTTTACCTATTTGCTTATGGTTTTGCCTACACCTAGTGACCTGCTTTCTAAATTATATGAACAAAAAAGATTCCATTTTATTTGGAATGGCAAGTCAGACAAAATTAAAAGGGCCTATTTATATAATGAATATGAATTTGGAGTGCAGAAAATATGAAATATTAAAGCATTAGACCTCTCACTAAAGGCATCAGTCATACAAAAGTTATACCTAAATCCGAAATGGTTCTCTAGTAAATTAGTAAGAATGTCTCACCCTATGTTCAAGAATGGCCTTTTTCCCTTTATTCAGGTTACAACTTCTCACTTTCAGTTATTTGAAAACGAAATAATCTCCAAAATATAGTTATTTTTTAAACAAACCTTAGAAAGTTGGTTGTAATTTCAGTTTAATCCACCTGAAAAACAGAACAAATAAAACAACAAATATTGTGGTTAAACTCAAATATACTAATTGATAAAAAAAAAGTATTTTTCAATATTAAAAAAAGGTATAATCTTTGTTAATGATATAATAAATAGGACCGGTGGAGTTATGTCACACATGCAGCTCACACAGACATATGGAAATGTCTGCTCTATCCAAAATTACAACCAACTAATTGCGGCATAACCACAAAAATAGAAGAGGCAAGTGGAAGGGGGGAAAGTAAGGAACTTGTCTGTCGGACCTGCATTAAAGACCAAAAATTATTATAGAAAATTGTGATAAATAAAAATATATACCAGTTTCATTTAAGGACCAAAAAATTGACAGCGGTGCCATATAAATTGCAAAATCGCTGGGAAGAGATTTTCGATGTACCGATTCCATGGCACATGGTTTATGAATTGACACACAAAACGATGTCGGATTGTAAACTTCGAATTTTTTAATTTAAATTATTATTCAAAATTCTTGCAACCAATAGAATGTTATATATATATATATATATATATATATATATATATATATATATATATATATATATATATATATATATATATATATATATGGGGGATACAATCTTCCCAGCTCTGTAGATTTTGGTCACAGGTCCAGGAATGGCTCAAGAATTGCAACATTTACCTAGAACTAACACTGCAGATAGCAATACTGGGTAATTTGAAAAGTCATAGTCAATCAATCAATAATATAATAATTATTTTAGCAAAAATGTTGATCTTTAATTTACAATCTGTAGAAACTAGGAGAATAGAAAGGTTTTAGAAATCCAAAATGGATGATGTTGAGAGATAGATGGGAGGGGTTGAATGGAGCTGAAGGGACTAATAACAACAAGATAACAAATGTAAAACATACAGGGTCTGTAAAATGTATATAGGTTCAGAACTTTTGTGAAATAGCACAGTTACAAATAGAAATCAGACTGGATGGACATCAGAAATAGAGGAAGGCCAGGACTAAAAACAAACAAAATATAACTATTGTAAAATAGATTGTGTCTGTAAAATGTGAATAGTATGTATAAACTGAAGGAAGAAGCCTAAGTGTTATTGTTTATTAGTTTACTCCAATTGGGGGAGGGGTGGTAGGGTTTGTGGGGAATATTAAAGGGAAAATAAATCAATCAATCAATAAGATTGATTGATTGGCGTGTGTTGGCAGCCTGTCAACCAGACACAGAAAATGAATGTCAAAGCAAGGACAATTCAACACACAATGTAGTTGATGATAATTCTCCTAAATGGGTATGTCACACAACAAACTTGTTTTGTCTTTGACAGGCGATGCTAACAGCAGCCTGTTTTAATAATGGAGGTAAACAATACAGATATTACCACAGACGCAGTTTGAAAACACTCAAAATGCAACAGGAGTACACTATAAAACGTATCCCACTTTCCCTCCTTCCGTGGAATCGTCATTCCACACCTGCTGGTGTCTATCAGAGAGCCAAATCAACACTTTGATGCTGTTTACTGATTTGAGAAGGTTGACTTCTAAGTGTGCATAAAATGTCAAATTGTGTTTACTCTTGGAGATGGATGAAAAATGTCTGTCTGCGCCGATGCATTTTATTGCTCGATGTAAGTCAGCCCCAAATGTTATGTGAATTTTAAATGTCTGCTTTAATAGGCAGACGTTGTGTCCAGTTTGCCATTCAGGAGACCGGGGTGTGAATTTACATTCAAAGCCTGTACAGCACATTCTGCACCCAATCTGACTTCTATTGATTTAGTTTTTGGGAAAGAAAGAGCAGCCGCACAGAGAAAGTCCAAGATTATCTAAATGTGCTTTAAATGACTAGACTTAGTGGAGGGCCGGGATAAAACTATTTGATGACTTACAGCTCACAGTTCTGACTTCAGGTTTTATTGGATCGATGGCGATGCCTTTGGCTTAGGGTTGAGTAGAGGAAGAGAGAGGGGGAGGGAGGAATAGAGAGAGAGAGAGAGAATAAAAGAGAGAGATAGAGAGAGGAGGGAAATAGAGAAAGAGAGCCTGTGTGTTTAGAAACATGGAGGGTGTCTGGAACCAGCAGCGAAAGGCTTCACATTATCTCCCAAGCTGCTGAGAGTCCTCAAATCTCAAATGGCATTCGCTCCTCTTTTTTTCACTCTTTCTGCTGAGAGATAAGACATTGACTGAGTGAGCATCCTTGGAGGTCGGATTAAGAGGACTAGCCCTGTGTAAACATACTGTAGCTGGGGGAGGTGAGGGTAGAGAGATGGGCGAGGGTGGACTCAGGGTGTCTCCTCAAAAGCCTATAGCAGATTCCAACTCAGGGAACTGCTAAGCTTTGCAAAACATGTCTGTCATGACTGTAGCTATTTCCCAGACAGACAGGCAGGCAGACAGGCAGGCAGACAGGGTGGCAGACAGCAGGATTGTGTTGAATTCAGAATTGAATTGAGAATGCCTCAAATTCCAATTCAATTCTTGAATTTGAATTGAACTAGTAAACAGGATACAGAATTGCAATTGGAATTTTAATTAAAGGAAATATAATTGAATTCAGTGAAATTAAATGAAATTCAAATGCCTCTTCTATTCTATATTAGGTGTAGTCTATACAAATATACATCTTGTACATAAAACATCCAACACGTCATTATATACATGCATATAAAATATTGTTGACACAATTGATTTTCAGGAAAAAATCTTTAAATAAATGATCAAGGAAAACAAAACCTGAATGTGAATATTATAGGTTATTATATTTCATTAATCACAAACATTTAGTTAAATATGGGGGAAAAACTGCATTTTCTAGAATGCGTTAGTTTAACCCTCAAGTTGACCCTAAAACCTTCAAAAAGAAGCCAAACAAATGAAATGGTTGGTGAAAATATAATTGGCTATTCTAAGCACTAAGGTTAAAAGAGTTAATGAACACTGCTTCCAGAGAAAAGTTATATATTCTTTGGTATCTGGAAGTACTACCAGTGAGATTCAATGAAACTCTCATGTTCTATGACTAAGTGGAATTTATTTGAATTGCACGGAATTAAATTATACTTCCTGTCATGCAAATTCAAAACATGCAGACAGGCAGACAGGCAGGCCTCCTGGCTGTATCCAATCACCTTTTAATGATTAGTGGTGGGGACTTGTTTTCACTGGGCTGCCTAATGACGTTCAACAAATTACAAACGACACGGCAGGCTAATAATATCAGTCAGTGTTCTGACAAACGCTAGCTAATTAGTCTGACGTTGAGAGAGAAATAAGGCACATGTTCTGACTCTGCTGCTTCAGCCAAGACCCCCAGGGGGAAAACACACCGATGTTTCTTCCGATGGGGATGGATGGATGTTCGGGAAAGGATTAGGATAGGAAGTGAGCTGAGCGGAATCTCCATTCTTAAGTGTTTTCAATCTCTCTGGTCAACCTCTGTCCTTCTCATGCCCTCCTTTCTCCTTCCCTCACTTCCTGTTCATTGCTGCCTCCTTTCTCGCTTCTCATCAGCTGATGACGAGGTATCGTGACCTTTGAACCCATGATCTTTCCAGAGGTCATAGGTGTCTAGGCAGAGAGAGGTCACTGACTGTGACGTGCCACTACATTACAGTAGAGCAGGCCACGCCGTACGGATGTACAACAAACCACACCTTCCCCCTCCTCTCTCCAACCCCAAAACAAATACATCTATACAGCAGCACACTGTCAAAGCGCTTTGTTTCTCCTCTCCTCTCCCTCCCTCCCTGCCTTTCTCTCTCCCTCCCTCCCTGCCTTTCTCTCTCCCTCCCTCCCTGCCCTTCTCTCTCCCTCCCTCCCTGCCCTTCTCTCTCCCTCCCTCCCTGCCCTTCTCTCACCCTCCCTCCCTGCCTTTCTCTCTCTCTCCCTCCCTCCCTGCCCTTCTCTCTCCCTCCCTCCCCTACTCCCTCCCTCCCTGCCCTACTCCCTCCCTTCCTGCCCTATTCCCTCCCCCTCCCTCCCTGCCCTTCTCTCTCCCTCCCTCCCTGCCCTACTCCCTCCCTCCCTGCCCTATTCCCTCCCTCTCCCTCCCTCCCTGCCCTTCTCTCTCCCTCCCTCCCTGCCCTTCTCTCTCCCTACCTCCCTGCCCTACTCTCTCCCTCCCTCCCTGCCCTTCTCTCTCTCTCCCTCCCTCCCTGCCCTACTCTCTCCCTCCCTCCCTGGCCTACTCTCTCCCTCCCTCCCTGCCCTACTCTCTCCCTCCCTCCCTGCCCTTCTCTCTCCCTCCCTCCCTGCCTTTCTCTCTCTGAGGGAGCAGGATCAAACACCCTCACACCCTCCATGATATGAGAAAAAAAGCTTGAGGAGACTTTTATGGAACATTTCCACTCAGTCTCAAAAGAAGTTTAAAGACTGTCTAGGGGTAGCAGATGTGTATCAACTTGAGCACAAACAAACACACACACACACACACACACACACACACACACACACACACACACACACACACACACACACACACACACACACACACACACACACACACACACACACACGAGGGCTGCGTGTGAGCAGAGCCCTCCAGACAGCAAGCAGGAAGTGAGAGGTCATGACCTGCCGTGGTGAACTGCTTTATTCTGACCTGCTAGGCAGGCACATGAACAGTCCTCCTTGACCCAGCTCTGACACTGTTTGTCCTGAACAAAGCATCAGCTGATGGCTGAGTGTACTTGTGTGAGTGATAGTGTTAAGACAAAGTGAGCGTGGGTGTTAAAGAGCTGCATCTACCAGACAGCATAAAATACTGTGTCCTTGGATGTGTGTGTGTGTGTATGTGTGTGTATGTGACGTACTGGCAGATTATGCAGAGTTTGTATGAGAGCAGGCCTAGATGAAAGAGTGATAATGAAAGGGGGTTTGATCAGCTGCAGGCTGGGCGTGTGTGTGTCTCATGGGAGGAGAGCATCCATCCCCACAAGCCACAGACACACACACACTTCCTGCCAACATCTCATTGTATCGCTCATGTCCCCATACTGTCACTACAGTACCTGTACACAAGCCCACTCATCTCTACTACATCATGTACGGTCTAGTTAACTGACCAGAGCTGGGGCCAATTCTATTTCTTTATTCAGACAGTTCAGAGGATGAATTGGAATTTAATCCACGACCTGAACATTGCCCATTATTCTTCAATGTGGACATTCTCATTCGTGAAATACATGTAATCCAACCCTAATGACCAGTCAACAATCGAAAACTATGTAAGAAACAACAGCCCTGTCCCCTACCAGACATAAGGTATATCACTATATACAGTTGAAGTCTGAAGTTTACATACACCTTAGCCAAATACATTTAAACTCAGTTTATCATTATTCCTGACATTTAATCCTGTTTTACGTCAGTTAGGATCACCACTTTATTTTAAGATTGTGAAATGTCAGAATAATAGTAGAGAGAATTATTTATTTCAGCTTTTATTTCTTTCATCACATTCCCAGAGGGAATCACACTCAATTAGTATTTGGTAGCATTGCCTTTACATTTTTTCACTTGGGTCAAACATTTTGGGTAGCCTTCCACAACCTTCCAGCAATAAGTTGGGTAAATTTGGCCCATTCCTCCTGACAGAGCTGGTGTAACTGAGTCAGGTTTGTAGGCCTCCTTGCTCGCACACACTTTTTTAGGTCTGCCCACAAAATTTTCTATAGGCTTGAGGTCAGGGCTTTGTGATGGCCACTCCAATACCTTGACTTTGTTGCCCTTAAGCCATTTTGCCACAACTTTGGAAGTATGCTTGGGGTCATTGTCCATTTGGAAGACCCATTTGCGACCAAGCTTTAACTTCCTGACTGATGTCTTGAGATGTTGCTTCAATATATCCACATAATTTTCCTACCTCATGATGCCATCTATTTTGTGAAGTGCACCAGTCCCTCCTGCAGCAATTCACCCCCACAACATGATGCTGCTGCCCCCGTGCTTCAGGGTTGGGATGGTGTTCTTCATCTTGCAAGCCTCCCCCTTTTCCTCCAAACATAACGATGGTCATTATGGCCAAACAGTTCTATTTTTGTTTCATCAGACCAGAGGACATTCTCCAAAAAGTATGATCTTTGTCCCCATGTGCAGTTGCAACCCGTAGCCTGGCTTTTTATGGCGGTTTTGGAACAGTGGGTTCTTCCTTGCTGAGCGGCCATTCAGGTTATGTCGATATAGGACTTGTTTTACTGTGGATATAGATATTTTTGACCTGTTTCCTCCAGCATCTTCACAAGGTCCTTTGCTGTTGTTCTGGGATTGATTTGCACTTTTTGCACCAAAGTACGTTCATCTCTAGGAGACAGAACGCGTCTCCTTCCTGAGTGGTATGATGGCTGCCTGGTCCCATGGTGTTTATACTTGCGTACTATTGTTTGTACAGATGAACGTCGTACCTTCAGGCATTTGGAAATTGCTCCCAAGGATGAACCAGACTTGTGGAGGACACTGAGTTTGAAGGTAGGCCTTGAAATACATCCACAGGTACACCTCCAATTGACTCAAATTATGTCAATTAGCTTCTAAAGCCATGACATCATTTTCTGGAATTTTCCAAGCTGTTTAAGGGCACAGTCAACTTAGTGTATGTAAACTTCTGACCCACTGGAATTGTGATACAGTGAACTATAAGTTAAATAATTTGTCTGTAAACAATTGTTGGAAAAATGACTTGTGTCATGCACAAAGTAGATGTCCTAACCGACTTGCCAAAACTATAGTTTGTTAACAAGAAATTTGTGGAGTGGTTGAAAAACGAGTTTTAATGACTCCAACCTAAGTGTATGTAAACTTACGACTTCAACTGTAGCTAGCCTAGCTACTGTACTTCAGATCAGTGTCCCCAGACCCTCATCCTCCTAGGAATCCTCTTCCCCCATCATCCCCCTCCCCTGGGTGGGGGGGCCTCTACTGTAGCAGACAGTCCCCGGAGATGGCCCACCACTACCCAGCCCCCCAGGGCTCTCCATGCCTCAGTGCTCCAGCCATCCTGCGGCCATAATAATAATAATACCTTGATCAAGGCCTTATCTGTTCCATCAGGCCAACTGCTGGCCGTCATTAGAGCTGAAATGGATCAAACCGCCCTGTGACCACAGCACAGCTCAGCTCATTTCAATCACACAGGAGTTAACCAGACTACTGGAAATCCATCTGGCTCAGAGTGGCTAGCTCTTTGATACACAGACACACACGCAATCTCTGTCTCTGTCTGTCTGTCTGTCTCGCTCACACATACTGTCTGTCTGTCTGTCTGTCTGTCTGTCTGTCTGTCTGTCTGTAACTGTCTCGCTCACACATACTGCCGCTCTCTGTCTGTCAGTGTCTCACACACAATTTCCCTGGCTGTTTGCCTGTTTTTCACACACATTATCCCTCTGTCTCTGCCTCTCTCCATTGCACTGTCTGTCTAGTACCGTCTCTCACAGATAACAAAATAAGACTGCACACTGGTACATGCTCGAAATGTTTTGACCCTATCTGGGTCTTTGTCAGGACACCTTTCTATCCCATATACACTATTTCTATGGCTGTCTCTGTTTCTCTGTCGGACTGTCTCTGTTTCTCTGTCGGACTGTCTCTGTTTCTCTGTCGGACCGTCTCTGTTTCTCTGTCGGACTGTCTCTGTTTCTCTGTCGGACTGTCTCTGTTTCTCTGACGGACCGTCTCTGTTTCTCTGTCGGACCGTCTCTGTTTCTCTGACGGACCGTCTCTGTTTCTCTGTCGGACTGTCTCTGTTTCTCTGACGGACCGTCTCTGTTTCTCTGTCGGACCGTCTCTGTTTCTCTGTCGGACTGTCTCTGTTTCTCTGACGGACCGTCTCTGTTTCTCTGACGGACCGTCTCTGTTTCTCTGACGGACTGTCTCTGTTTCTCTGTCGGACCGTCTCTGTTTCTCTGACGGACTGTCTCTGTTTCTCTG